>NC_089680.1:33057580-33357994 GCF_037042795.1 Molothrus aeneus
TTATCTTGGGGCAGCATTTGCAGCACAAGGAACAAGCAGCAGTACCGCAGCAGCAGGCCAGCTGAAACGTAAGGCAAAAAACACAAGTCAAAAATCCACCCAAACCCTCCATCTTAAGGTTTCTATTGCAAAAGTTAGACAGCTGGGAGACTTCCTGAAAAACTCCAGAATTTCTCAAGTCCTCTCCTCCCAGCTGAGCAGCATTTAAGTGGAAGCAGTCTGTCTTGATTATCAAAACTCACTAGTTTGAAGCATATCAGTGTCCAGCTTTCCCAGATTTGCTAAAGATGAGAGACAGATTTCCCTGTGTATTTTAGTTTTCTACCAGCAACTGAGGGTCCACCAAGATAAAATCCACAAAATATAGCAAACCCATGTAATTATTTTATTCAACGAGGATAAAGGTACTGAATAAATCCTGAAAGGGATCTAGATTGAGGTTCATTATTTTCTTGCTGTCAGCAGTATCATTGACTTTCAAAGAACCTGGATTCACCTTCCCTGCCTTCTACTTTTAGAAAAGCCATATATAAAACACAAAGGTAAGCCTTACTTATATACATAAGGCAGCACTGTCCATGGCTAGGCCCTTCCTTGCAACAGGCAGCAGCTCCATATGGTTCCTGTGTGTGCTTAACCCACCAACCATGACCACAGGAGGGATTTTTGGACATCAGCAGGCAGCCAGGAGCAGGGAGCCGCCCTCCCAGGTCTCATTGCTGCCAACCCAGAGTAACCTCACCCTGCTACACTACCATTTTCCAGGCACTCCCTGAGGCTAGGTATGGTGAGCTGCCAGAGCATGGCACTCCAGCACACCAAGGCTGCTTCTTACTGGTGCTTCCTCGTTTTTGAAGGGCTCACGGGAACACTCAGAGAACCTTCTACTTTCTGCAAGCAGTTGTATAAGGTGGATGCTTGCCAAAGACTGAAAATCCACAAGGTGCCACATTTGAGTAGTCCAGGCAAACTTCATTGGTTGTATGTGTCTTCAGGCACCCAAGCATCATGCACTGTTTTCCTCCCAGGACACTTCCTCTTCCAGCATCAAGGACTTGTCTGATAAAGGGGAGGGGGTTTCATGTGTATTGGCAGACAACTATATCTAACTCCACAGAATATCACAACCAGATTGGCTGTTCAAAGAGCCTCAAATCATTCTGAAGAAGTCTCTTGAAAAGACTCCCAGTTTATCACTTCCTTGCTATGACTATCTCTGCAACATTCAAGGTCGTACTACCTGCCTCCAGCCCCCTGGAAGGGGGTGGCAGACAGGCCCTTCCCTTTCTCAAGAGCAGCTCTTGAGCTGCAGAAGACATAAAATGGGCACAGTCCAACCCAGCCCCCATGCTGCTCTTCTCTCACTTCACCACTGGATCTCACGCCAGAGAAGATGGGGCCCCAAAGCATGCAGCTGCTAAAACTGCTGCTACTGCAGAACAGAAATCCTGCCCAAAACACAGAGCTCCCGATATGGGGAATAAATAGAATGGGCTCATGTTGGCACCTAAGCTGGAAATTAAAAATACTATGTGCAAAACCACATCATGCAAGTATGCTTTCAAAATAGAAGGCTCTAATGGCTGAATGGCAATTCTATTTTTTATAGGTAGTGAAATTACATTGCCTTTTAGAGCATCAACACAGGTCCAGGATATAAGGAATATAAGTCCAGGATATAGGGAAGCTACAGCAAGTTACTGACTCAGCAAACAAATGCGGTAACATTTCAAAACAAATGCATACCAGAAATGTGTAATTTACCCACTTCAGAATTTTAACGGCAACAACAAAAAAGTAGTATTTTTTTTAAAAAAAAGGACCTTTTAACATGAAAGGATTTGGTATCAGCCCAATCCAAAGTATCCAAAAGGATACTGAACTTTGGATTGGATCCTGAACTGCTTGCCTTAGCATAACAACTACAGTATGGAAGTAAAAAGGTATGCAGCTTAGGCATTTGTAAGGAGAAAAACATTTTCCTACACCAGGTGCTAGAGAGCTCTGCCAGTAAAACCTCATCTACATCCAGCAATGTCTGCTACTCTACTCCTGGGTCACTGCAGCTGCTACTTAAAGCAACAAATGCTTAAACAGAATATGTAAGTCATTTATGTACTTTTCCACATTACTTAGACCTTAATGATAGTTTCTATTACTGAGCACGTACCCTAAAAATAGGAAATATTTGTGAAAAATAGCACGATTTCCATCTTGTTCCACATGCACCTCTTCAAGCACTCTGAAAAGCCATGGAAACCATAGAAAGTTGGTTAGACTATTCAGCCACAGCCTCAAATTTGGTGGTTTGGGGTTTTTTTGTGAGGGGTTTTTTTTTTTTTTCTTTTTTAAACTGTACCTCTAACATTCCAGAGTAGGCCACAATGAAATAGGTGTTATCCAAAAATAAATGAGAACAGTCTCTGTTCTAAAGATTAAGATGCTGACCACAACCTACTGACCCAAGAGGTTTCAAAGATATTATCTTTGAGTGACAAGACTTCAAAGCCCACATATACAAAGAGTTCTCTGTTAAGGTTTTGGTCAATTTGGAGCTAAGCTGCACAGACACACTGATGCCACATCCTTTACTGCAGGCATGGCCCATCTCACTTCTCCTTTGCCTTTTGACTGCAGCAATGGTCTGCACAAGGGCTCAAAACTCACTGCAAGCCAGCAACAAATTTTTGTCATGTTATAAAAAACAGACTGGGAAAAAAAGAAAGTAACGTCAAAAATCTTTTACAGATTACACTTATAAATAAAAGCTGCTCCAAAGAATGGGGCTCTGCAGGAGGAAGATGCTGTGCAGTTTTTAGGACAGAGACAACCCAACAATGATGGTCTGTGAACACTACCAGCAGGCAGGCCTTGTATGCACAGGTCTGTATGTATGTACTCCCTCAGAGTCTCACCAGCACCCCAAGCCCATGTTCTCCAAAAGCCCAGCACAACAGCACCTGAAAGCCAGGCTGCTCCACCAGGAGTTTGTTATCCTGGTTTCAAGTCCCTCTCTATCCAAAGTTAGGCAGCAAGCACAGCCAGCCCAGCTCATCTCTCTCTAGCTTTACATCTCCTCACCAGGGTGAACACCGCAGTCTGACAATAATTACAAACAGTGGGCAAATATTTATGCTTTCCACAAACAGTTACCATCAGCCAGCTCGCTCACACTAACCCACCAGGACACAACAGCGTGGACTAGCTGCCTGCTTTGCTCCATGCTACTCATTCAGAACGCAGAGAGTACAGTGCCAACTTGCCCGAGACCCCAGAATCTGAAAGCCTAACATACTTGAAAACAGATTTGAACTGCCTGGATGATGGCTGACTTGACTGGTTTCACAACAGCAGCTGTGGAAAGCTGTGTGGGAAATATTTCTGTTAAAATATATTCAAACAGTTTCACAGCCTTTTCTTCTGGTAGCCAGGCTGGCTTAACAACCCCAGGCTCAACCAGCCGTTGTTCCAATGACACCAGAGCTGTGGGTATGATCCCCACATAGGCCATTCACGTAAGAGCTGGACTCAATGATCCTGGTGGGTCCCTTCCAACTGACACTGATGTGTGACGCCTCTGCCAGCCGCTCGCCCACTCTTACCCCTGCTCCAGCACTCATGAGCCCTGACAGTTCTTTCTTCTGCTGCGGGTGACCAAATCAAGCAACCTAGTGGCAAGTTGTGGAAGTCACATATCAACCCTTCTGAGCTGCTGATTTACTACACATCAGCAGCAACAGTTCTACCACTTCATGTGAGGGCACAGTGCACAGGCGGAGGGGAAAGCAGAGGTGAATGCTTTGCAGCTGTCCTACACACCTTCTCCCTTCTCTGAGCAGATGTTTCCAGGGGCGCTTTCCTACAGCACTCATTCAATTTGAGTGCTGTAGGTACCTGCCAATGCAAGGAACAATAATTTTGACATTCACCCAGTAAAGAGCAGAAGTAAGCAGACACGTAAGAACCCCAGCTCGTGCAAACCACTTTCCAAGTACTGGCAGGCACAGACACATTGAACAGCCCCATCTTACAACAGCCTGGGGAGCACCTATGGTTAACAAGAGTTAGATAGGTTAATAAAACAGGGTAAAAGCAGGCTTACCACCTTGCGAGCCAGCTATCGGTTCCCTACAGTAAGTACTCTGCCAACACACACTTAACATCTGCCACACACTCAAGTCTTGATTTTTGCAAGTTGTGATGCGATCTGATAAATCAGTGGAATGGGCTATGAGAGTAATGTTAAGCACATGTAACTGTTTACATACAAGACTGAAAGTAAGAGAACCTATCTTGCCTGCTGCTTTTATAGAGACAGTGAGATTTTAAGAATGTATTTTCCACATACGTTTCCAAAAATATTTCAAAGGCTTTAGAAAATACTTTGTGTAGTTATTAAAGTGAAGAGTTTCAGGATCACTGCCCAAAATAGCCTATGGTATTTCAAAATTATACAAACCATTAGGCAAGCTTATCACAACAAAGAATTTCCTTTTGGGAGACTTCAGCAGAAATGGTAAAAATCAAAGGGGATAAGACCACAATGGGGAAAAAAACTGCATTCTTTAATGAAATGAAGACTTAGCAGCTTTTCATTTCTTCCTTCCTAACTGACAGCCTGGCGAGAGCAACGGGGGAGACGGGAGAATGCGTGCCTTCCAGCCTGTCCATGGAGCACAGGAATGTGCCTTGCCGAAGCTTCTTTTCATGGGAGCCTATAGCAGCTTAGTTTTTCATGCATTGCCCGGTTACTTGACTACCAGCATTATCTGGGCCATAAGATTTGCAGATAATGCAGTCACCAAGCTGTTAACAGCAGTGTCTATCGAAAACACCCAAACATCTACTCTCTCAGCTGCAGGCAACATCCAAACAGGCTGGGCAGGCAAAGCAGCCAGCCCTGCATGAAAAAGATCCTGAAGTGACCACACATCCACCTTTGCTTGGACTCTTGGTTTCAGGAAAGAGCATCTACACGCAAATATTTCATTAGTGCATTAGTGGTTCATGAAAACAAGAGGTCTGATGCCAGGTGTCCTGAGTGTTAGGAGCTGGTCTCAGACTATTACTGAAAATCGACTGCTGATATGCATTTTCCAAAAGCTTCTTCAATGGGTCACATGATTACGCAGCTGTTTGTCCCTCTGAAGTAACTAAATTCACCAAAAAGGAGGCCTTATTTTGTCTTTTGTCTGACATAACTGGCTTTCCACTGCTTGTTATTTAATATTCAGACTCACCATGTGACTTAAGCCAAGAGGCTTTGTGAACCAACACACCAGTTAATCAACTGACGACCTATTTTGAGGAGCGCATGTCACACTGCGAACTGTGCAAAATTGAAACAGATTTCAGAGAAAAGCCACGCCAGCCCAGATGCTGCCTGAGACGTGCTTTCTGGTGAGGCTTTCCTGCCCTCAGCCACCACGGACGGGGCAGAACTGCCGTGCAGCAACAAGCAGCTCTAAACCTAGGCAAGAAAGCTACACTGGGCTGAAGATGATTCGCTTCTGTCGCTCTGCACAAACATTTCTGAGTGGTGACTCAGCTCAGCATTAGAAAATAACATCACTGCAAAATGCCCAAATTCAAGTCTGCTCAACTGCTCTTGTCCTGATGATTTTGGAAAAATCAAGTCGATTGTTTAGTCTGATCTAAGTCTCACAGGGTATCATATCACCCATCTCCTCTACTGAGCTATTTTCCATTAGCACAGACCATCTGGATTTGAGAGCAGTATGAGGAAAACTGTCCATCCCTGTGGTTACTTAAATCTGACACTGCAAAGTGAAAAAAACCCTACCTTCTAATTTGTCTGCTACAGTTTCCCAAGCACTGGCTCCTGGTGAGGCTTTCTTTACTAGCTTAGACAACCTTTTAATTTCCTGGTCTTTTCTCCAGGCTCATCAGAGAAGGAAACCAAAACATTTACCCTCAGTCTCATTTGAAGACTTTAAGACTTCTCCTCCCAGCAGCTAAGTTTTGCAGAGTCTTTTTCCTCCCCAAAAATTTCAATTTTACCCAGTCTCTCCTACAAAACCATGGCTGTCCAGCAGCAAAGAGTCCATCAAGTCACCTGACTCCTCTCTCCAGCATACAGCCACAAAGGGGTGGGATCCAGCCTTGCAGCACTCCACAAACAAGGTGGGCAACCAGCTACATGGCTGCACTTAAAAAGCTGTATTTTTGCCATTCAGGTTACATCTACTTCAATAGCAGTCTCAGCTTCACCAGTCCTTTTATCCGCCCATTGTTTCTGGGAGCAATTTTAAAGATCCTCTCAAGTTAGACCTGATCCTGAATTTCCTTTGCATTGATCCCTGGACATTTTTCACTGAGAGCAACCTCTGTTGGGTGACAGGTTCAGCTGTCCTTTCCTATAATTACACATTTCACAGTATTCTCATCTGCGGGTAGTTTAAGCTCATGCTGCCGCCACTTCTCAGACTTTCACAGCAGAGGAGATAGTAACTGAGCAACTGAAAGATGAAAAAGAAGTGAGCTGTGGCAATGCCTCACAGCTGGGGCCATCACTTCATACAGAGAGCAGATTTTCTCCAGGTTAGCTCTGACGTTTTAGACCCAAACTCTAGAGGTAGGATGGCACATGGTATAACATGCCACATCACCAGGTACAGAGAACAAAATGCAGGGCAGTATCTGCCCAAGTCCATGTACCACTGGAGTGAAGAAGCAGTTAAAAATGAAATTTTCATATGCGTTGGCTTAAAAGCACATAGCTGGAACAGCTGCTTTGCTTTTGAATGAACAGACAGCTTTGAGATGTTTCACAAACATGCTGAGTCTTTAAAAGATGGTTTCAGTACTGAGTCCAAGAGGACTTTGGGGAGTAAAAAAAGACAAAAAAGACATTAACACTTTGTACAAAGAGACAAAAGCCAATAAACTGGTGCAAAGCCCTAACTCTTGCTCATCCCTTCATATTAAAAAAAAATCCTACTTGTTCAAAGCATTGCTAAAGGTGTTTCAGTTTACATCAATACACACTATTCCTGAGCAGCAGGTTCAAAGTGGAGCCTGCTCACATCCTGACATTGCTTCTTGATGAGCATTTTTAAATATAATGCCTACATCTTCCTGATATAGGAAGTATTCCTGAACCACTGTTTTGCCAGTGACGGTAATAAGCCAAGAGAAAAACCCTTGAGACAGGTCTTTCCAGAAAACATGAAGAACAGTTCCTGTTAAAACTCAGGTTGATGTATTTTAGATCAGTGCTACTGGGCAGAAAGAAGAGTAAAATTTTATTCGCTCAGACTGTTAACATTTATATGCTTAAGTACTTGAGCACACACCATCTTTAATTGCTGGATTATCCAATTACTAAACTGCAAAGACTAGTTCCTGCGTAGCTACCACTAATTAAAATGATGATGAGATGGCTGGTGTGTAGGTCTCCCTTCAAAATGGGTACAGAGCCACCTCCCCCACATTCCATCACAGGCACACCCTACAGTCCCCCCCAGCTCTGGCTGGCCCAGTGCCTCACTCCCTCATGCTGTAACATGCTGATGCTGAAGCTTATTTCCTGGATAACTTAACAAGGCAGCAGGTCAAATCCCATCAACAGAATGGTCAGCTGCAGACTAAACATCTTGGAGGGCAGGCATTCAACATGCTAAGACCTATTAGGGCCTGCACCCTAATGGTGGAGAAAGAAATGGAAGCACCACTGACTGAGGTCCTTGAGAAGGACACAGGAAGCAACCTAAGGTCCAAGCACCTTCACATGGCTAACTTGAGAACACCATGCAACCTCAGCATGTGTCTGGGATGAGAGCAGCCACTAGCTCCAACGAGACCTACAGCTTCCACCGTAGTCACAGCTCAGCCTTTCATCCCTGAATTAACTAGGTCTTGTACCTAAAACTGCAAGTGCTTCCATTGCAATGAAAGCTCCAGTAACAGGAAAAACATATCCTGGAACAACCACACTTGCAAAAACTAAAATAAAACTGGCAGTAGTGTTTAGATCCTTTGGCAGAAAAATAGAAAAAATACCCCCTTGCCCTTAAAAGTGAAGGCCCTGCTCTTATACTGCCTTCACTCCACAGCTCCAAAGCTATGGGTATTTAAGGCATTTCTTTAAGCCCACAATACAACAACTCATGGGATGCAAGAGATAAAGTCTAATAAAATAGGAAGCCATTGGAAATCAGGCAGAAATGAGACAGACCGTCTTTTCCCTCTTATGCAGTGACAGGGAAAGGATTCCAACCTAGAAATGCAATGTCAAATTATACAACACTAACAGGATCTCCCCATCTTTTGGTCACTTTTCCTTCCCATTTTGATCACTTTTGAATCCAGCAGTAAATTTTATCCTGCTATGGCAGACAGATGAAACCTCCAAGATAAGTTTTTAAAGTTTCCTGGAAAAGAGGCTAAAATTTTAGTAGAGGAAAAAATGATCTCTCAACCCTAACCAAGGAAAAGGTTGTAACGCAACTTTATATTTATTAGAAAGGGAATCAGCCTGAGAGACCAACCTCAATGGACAAAGCTGCAGGAAATCAGGCTTTGCTAATTCAATTATTCAGGAAACCATTTATTTAAAGCAACAACTCCATGTTTCTGCAAACAGGGAAAATAGTCCTTCACCAGGCTTTTTTTCCTAACTTATTGGAGTACACTGCAATACCCTACATCTGACCTCAGACAGCTAGTTTCACCTTCTATCACAATTAATAACAGCAGTGGCAGAGGTGTGGAAACCTGCAGCTAAAAGTTCAGGTCAAACACACTAAACAAACCCCTGGCACCTAGGAAGACCATTTGCAGAACAAGAGATAGCATTTTTGGGAGCACCATGTGGAGTGAAGCCAGGAACAGCATGGCACCATCCCTCAGCACTGTGGTACACCACACTACACATACGTCCTGCAATGCTCCTGTGACCTCAGAGGACACAAATCTGGATGATGGGGACAGAACCACCCTTTCCACCATGTAATGAAAAGAGGAGACCATGGGGGACAGGAGTGCAAGCCCCATTCTCAACCTGCAGATGCAAACAGGCAGCACCAGAGAGGCTGGAGCGCACAGGCATATCCCTCCTTTCCCCAGAAGCTATGAGTCACAGAAGTCAAAAGATGGGCCAATGTCAACCTTAAAAATATAGCAGCACTGTTTTTACCCCCCCTTTTTTTTCTTTTTTTTTAAAAAAAAACCATCATAATTAGAATTCTGGGTAGAAAATGAAAACTTGATATTCTTACTTTTGGCACATCTTTTATTTACTACCTGATATGATTTCTAAGTGCAGAACACTATTAAGGACATCTCTCAAGATTTAACAGACCTACAAAAAGAGCTACCTAAACTTGAATAGCTATCAGTTCTAACTGGAAAATTCATCTACTTGAACAACCCAGCTACAAGATACCATCCACCCAAAATGAATGTTAACGATCTAAATTACATTTATTTAACTCTGGAAAAAACATATTCGTTGTAATAAAGA
This sequence comes from Molothrus aeneus, assembly GCF_037042795.1. Classification (NCBI taxonomy): domain Eukaryota; kingdom Metazoa; phylum Chordata; class Aves; order Passeriformes; family Icteridae; genus Molothrus; species Molothrus aeneus. Next base: position 33,067,065 of record NC_089680.1, read on the forward strand.
CTTTCTGCAACAGCTGCTTTCTTTAACCATGATCTCAACTTTATTCTCTTGAGAATCACTAGTGAAGAAAAGCCAAATAGAAAATCCAGTTTCCTGTCAATTTAAGCGGAGTTTTTATGTAATCAAAAGCATTGTGAAGGCCCTAGCCAAACTGTATTCTCACTGCATTCTAAAAATAGGTCTATCAATGAGACACAAGCAAAAGAAGAAACATTTAAGCTTATTACAGCTCAGAAATCTAAATATCACAATTATCTTCAAAGCAAGGTTGTACACTGCTCAGTAAAAAACAACTGCAGAAATAAAAGTTTATAAATGGCCAAATTCCTTCAAAGTAAGTTTCCAGGGTCTGCCTGGCAAGGATGCAAGTCACAGAGTAAGGTCCGGTAAGATAATTTTAAACAATTTTGCAAATGCAAAATCAGCATAACCGATGCACACTGCAGTCTGTCAGCTCGCTGCTATATCCTGTAACAACAGGAATCTGGGCTGCAAAACCTGGATGCATTCATTCTGACAGGAACCATCAACCAGACATTTAGCATGGTCTGACTTAAGAAAGTACCAATCACACATCATCCACTTCGCACCAGGGAAATTTTTTTGAGTGAAAATTAATTGTCATGTTAACTTACAATAAAATTTTCATATCAGCAACAGACAAATGGCAATTACACACAAATGACAACTGCACTTAAATAGCTCAGAAAGACAATACTAAAGTTCTCATTCAGCTCTAGGAAAGCAGATCCAAAGACAGAGGCATGCATAAGATATCAACAAGGCAAAAATACCACAAAAAACTCCTCACACTAGAGGACATCAAGCACATTAAACTACTGTATTTTAGGAAAAAATGAGGGACCTAACATGAGAGTTGTTTTGTATAACTTTTACAAAAGTTTCATCTTTCCTCAAGCACTTAATCTCTCTTTCTGGACACAGGGTTAACTTCATCTTCAGGGAAACATTGAAGGAGAGGCCAAATTCCTTCTTGATTTTCCAGCTTGATTAACAGTACCCACAAAACGGCTGAGGATGCTTGGATGAGACAGAATGAAGAACTTCTATCCCATTTGGTTTTTTCTGTGCATTAATCATGTTATACAAACATGCCCTCATCAAGGTTGGAATACATCAAGTAAAAAAGGCAAGGACCATTTTTCATTTTAAAAATGTGACACTGCATGCTAATGAAACGTGGTTTATTGTTTATTACCATAGCCTGTAAAAAAGTTATCCACGCTGTTTGCTGGTGTAACTCCAGCAATACATCCTATTTAGCATAGATAATTCTTACATCAAAAGTAGTGCTTGAGCCAGCAGAATAAATGTCCCCAGAGATTTCTGGCACTATGACTACATCCACCTAAGGGTTTTTGCTTTATCTTCAACAACACTAAGGAGTTCAGTTTTTTTACAGACTCCAAAGTGACATTTCAGTGTCAATGAAACACATTACTATCAGGGATTACCTGACAGGGAAACACATTACTATCAGGGATTACTAAACAGGGTAGGTTGGTCATGCAAAAGCCATGCCATTCACCACTGAGCATCTCAACAGTTTCATCCTCTTGGTAATTTAAGTTATTTCTCCGGGAGCTACACGCAAAAAAAAAAAGAAAATGCACAATGAAAATGCAAAAAGCCACGAACCACTGTAGTAGCAGCACCTACTAACTTCACTCTGTCGAGCTGCTCCACAACTTGTTTCACACCCTGCCAGAATGGTTATGAAGCAGCAGTCAGGGAGGCCCCTGCACTAAGAAGAGTATTAGCAAATGTGGTTAGTGCTGTCCTGCAGGTCCACAGGACTGTGTGGAGAGGCTCAGAGCAGCTCCCAGAGGGTAAGCAAGTGGATGCATGCTCAGCAATCCTCCTGTCCCGCTGAAGACTGAAAGAACCACAGACAAAAGAACAAATCTACACCAGGATTTCAAACTACAGAAAATACACATTTTTCCCAGGTGGCTCATAAAAGAGCAAGAGAATAATCAGAATCTAAGGGTGAGCAGGGTGAGCAAAGGAAAAGAAATATCAATAGAATTAGGACCATAAGGTACTTAAATATGTAAAACAATAGGAATAAGCTCGCTGGCTAGTCTGCTGCAGACAGAAGTAGTAATGGGTTTCTATTGCAGAAACAGAGATTTATGAAAATTAACCACAAAATAAAGTGCCTGGGGAAGATGTCTAACATCATACCAGAGAGACAACCATTAGGAACGGAGTCCTTCCCTTCAGTGCAACCAAGAAGGAGATCTGGAAAGGGCCTCACTACTGCCTATCTCCTCCAAGTCATGATCCCTCATCTATGGAATTGATTTAAATGGGAAAACAGGTGTACCATGGTAAGATGAGGAGAACAGTGTAGGTCCTGCACCGCCCTACATCACCACTTGCTCTCATCTCTCACTTCCTCTGCCAGCACCTGAATATGCTGAAACCTTCCACAAGCCGAATTTAAAGGAGTTTGTGGAAGGATCTGAGCACTGATAGGCATTCAGGGGCTATGAGATTAGTTAAGTGCATTCCACTTGTTATACCATGTGGTTTAAGAACTCCGCACCACCTGCAGCCAGGGGCTACCACCCAACCGCCTCCCGCAGCAGCTCAAAGGATCCGTAGCCCTTTGGGAATTGCTCTTTGCGGCGCAGGGCTTTAGGAATGCCTCTCTCCCTGTCAGCGCCTCCACCCGCATGCCGCTGCCCGCTCCCGGCTCCCGCCCGTCCGCACGCACCTCGGCACAACCCGCGCCCTCAGGACAGCTCCCTCCCGAAAGACGAGCGGAGCCCGCCCAGGAAACTGGCAGAAACACCACCGTGGGCACTCGGAGAGCCTGGACAGGCACCTCGGCTCGCTGCAGGGCTGCTTTTCCTCTACCACGCCGGCGGCCCGGGGAGCCCGGCGCGCAGCCCGACCCGGCGCCCGCCGAGCCGCGGCCGCAGGGCAGCAGGGCAGCGCAGGGACGGCCCCTGCCCACCCCGGCCCCGCTGCCGCGGGGAGCGCCCACCGCCTGGCTCCGCGGGACCTCGCTCCCCGCCGCGGCCGCGGGAATGCCCGGGAACGCCCGCCCGCCCCACACCTGCCCCGCTCCCCGCGCCCCGAGCCTACCTGGCCGGCGCAGCAGCGGGCAGACATGCTGGCAGAGCGGGCCAACGCGGCTCCCTCGCCGCTGCCGCACGCAGGAGCGTGCAGGGCTTGGGTGTCCTGCGCTGGGCAGGGCTGGGATGTCCTGGGATGGGCAGGGCAGCCCGGCACCGCCTCTGCCCCGCTGCCGGCCCGGCCCCGCCACCCGGCTTCCGCTGTCGTCAGCCGCCTGTGAGCTCCGCCGCCGCGCTGCCCGGGCCCGCCGCAGCCGCCGTGCTGCGCTACGAGCGGGGCCAGCCTCGGCAGGCTGTCCTGCTCGCAAGGACACTGCTGAGACCGCTTGCCTGCTAATATACTTACTAAAACATCTGGTTTTGAGTAGCTGGGATCCAATAAATTCAGTGAGTAGGGCATTTAGACGGGCGGGTCTTACGAGGCCGGGCAGGGAATTGAGGTATAACGCTGTAGTGCACCAGCCCCGGTGCAAGCCGCTTTGGCGCGTCGCACGGCCGGCACACACGCCCGTTTCTACGTGGAAAAGCCATGTTTGTTCCAAGGACAGCTGTGAGGCCGTGCTTTCCTAACAGGAGCTGAGACCTTTCCCCGATGTTTCCAAAATACTTCCTTCAGTCTCCACCTAAGAATCATGGGCAGTACTAGGCAGTAGTCAAGGATTTCTCAGCTTCCCATGTGATGACAGGAACTTGCAAAGCCAAATTCAGATATGACAGGCGTCATCGTATCAAATTAATGTGTCTTTACAAACACACTGCTTGTAGAGAAGGCCAGAGATAAGGTAGATAAGGAAGTAACGAGAAAACCCATTAATTTTAGAAAGCTTTACTAATTGATGCAGACAGCTGCTCAGCCAAGGTTACGCTAAGCTCCTGAACTTTGTGAAGAACAAAGACTTGATAGAGGTATGAATATTACCTTCTCTGCCCAGGGCAGACTTAAAACTAATTTTAATGATCATGTATGTTCTAAAGGAGGGCTACATATTAAGGAGATGTGTTGTAGATGGATATGGGAAAGTCTGTACTTCCACAGGACTCCTCTGTCTCCTTTGTGGACACTAAACTGTAGTGACAGGAATTTTACACACAGATAGGAATTACTACTGTAATGCTATAAAAAGTAGAAATTAAGGACTCTCTGGAAAGACCCTGGTCTTGACTGCTCTGTGTGTAACTGTGTGTGCGTGCTGTAATATTTAATATAACTATTTTAAACTCTATTTCTAGTCCTAACTGCTCTTATTTTAGGAATTCAGTGCAACTAAAAGCTATTATCCTGAATAGGAGTATGTACGTGTAGATAATGTAGCAACACTTAGCAAGGAAACTGGGATGGATTGCAGGATGTAAAACCCCTTCCTCTTTCCTCATGTATGCAAACAAACAGAGTTTATGCTTCAGGAAGTGGATCACATGATGAATCAGCATTACATAATTTGGTGTTATACTACGGACTGAGGAGACCCGTTACCATAGCGGTACAGTTAATAAAAAACAGATATGTACTTTGTTTTTAGTGGTGCTCCAAAAACTGCATATAGTCAGCCAGAGACAAGGTATTTACCAGTCTTACAAGATTAATTCTGTCAACCAGATGGTTGTTAAACTGCAAAGGACATCAGTGGGCATCTGAGAGGACCTCAGCACAGTTCAGGCACTGATGTAGCTGATGCTTGTGCTTTGTAGCAGCAGCAAAAGTCCCAGCCTCAGGTGAGGACTCCTGGAGCTGGGGACTCAGTACACCTTCTTTGATTTGTAGCTCCTTTCCCCAGAAGCTGCAGAGATAGACTCAAGAATTGAATGACGATCAGGAAAGCAGCATGACCGGCCAACAGGCAGTGGAAAACCACTGGTGTGTTTAACTTTGAAACACAGTCAGCTTCCCAAAGAATGTGGTTAAGACATGGGAACACAAGGATCACAGACTAGTGAAAAACTGCAAAACTGCAATCATCTTCTATTTCTGTTCCAGACTTCTTATACAATTGCAAGAAGCTGTCTGGTCAGGCTTTGTTAAATTTCCACATCTGCAAAATCAACTCAAAACATGAAGGAGAATCTGACGTTTAATTTAAAAATGAAGCTGTCTTACAAAGAGAGACTGGTGAAGGTGATGTATGGGCATGGTGGAAGACTTTGAGGGGCTGTACCACACATCAGCATGTCTGCAATAGCAACAAGCATTCACTGCATGGGGAGCACCATTAATTCACTGCTCTGTGCAGATCTGTTAATGTCAGACAGTGCTGTTATGAACAAATCCAGCCTCTGCACTGGAGAAAACAGCAGAGCTCTGTAATGGCTTTCCAATCAGTTAGAGCACCCTAGAGCTCTGGGATGTGTGCCTTGGCTTTTTCAGTAAAAATTCATCACCAGAAAGGCTTGGACTTCCCTGCTGTGTTGCTGGCAAACATTTCGCCGACTAATAGCAAAGCAGTGTGCAGATGTTATTACATGGAAAGAACTGTCATTCTCAAACTATCAGTGCATTTAGAATAAGGTTTATCCATCAAATACACATTCTAAAATCAGAGAAGGGTGATCTGATTTACTGGGCAGAAATCTTCAACCAGTAGTAATTCCTGCCTCAAAATCTTCCTTTGGGCAGGGGGTCTCTTTGAGGAGATGCTAATTCTGATTTAGGGCTTTCAAGTGGCAGGGAATTCACTGCATCACTGGGGAAATGCAAGATGCCTTGGTCTAGCTTTGTATGGGGAATTTTATGCACACAGACTTACAGAGTTCTAGTAAGTCAGAAAGAAACGAGGCATGGAGTGTCCCCACAGGACAAAAGACAGCCAAGGAGTACCCAAGAACTGACTTAAAACTCTGATCTCCATTCAGGTGCCAGGGAGCAAAGAAGGAAGGAAAGCACTGGGTTAGAAGCTGTAACCATGGGGCAATTCTCAGGAAAACCCCTGGTTAGAAGCCAGTTGTGCCCTGGGAGCAAACCATTCTCCTCACCAGAACGTGCACAGTGGAGCAGCAGCACCTGAAGCCCTTGAAGATGTCACTTTTAGGCAGCCCACAATATAGCCAACCCATTTTTAGACATACTGGTCACCTCTGGCACATCAGCTTTGCTCAGGTCACTGGGAGAGGCCTTATTGCCCTCAGAGGCCAACCACAGTTTCACCTGCAGGTGTTGCACCTCTACACATATCTGCTTTACTCTTGCCCCACTCATTGCTACATGCACTATTGTTGCAGAAGCACAGGTACTCATCATCCTCCTTCACTGTGAGTGGAATGCATTGCCTCTGCAGAGAACTCAGAAGATGTTTACGGTGAAGCAGAAAGCTTTTTGGCATAGCACAGGGAAATCATAACTTACCAGGAATGCTCAAACACTCTCTGCTTCCTCAGTATGAACCAGCTCCGTGTATTTTAGGATAAGAATATTAGGAATTGCATTGTTCTCATCTTCTGAAATAAAGCTACAACTCAGAATGATGTTTTCAGTATTATGTAATTTCAATTTTTCTCAGTAATTAAACAGTTTTGGTTTGTGTCAATTGGCAAAATGAAGAGCACAAAATGTCTGCATCCAATAAGAAGGAGAAATACACCACTTGGCTGTTTTTCAGGTGAAATTAAATATGGCAATTTTCTTCCAAATGTGTATGCAAGCAGAAGGAAAACAAAACCACATTCTTACATGTTGTGGTGGTCACTTCTGTAAATTTAGAATTTCTATGCCTGTTAAAACAAAAAAGGCTTGAAATTGCTTTTTAAGAAAGTGTGTATTTTGCTTGAGCCTGGTAGTTAAGAAACCAGACAAAAACATGGTTATGGGAAGGAAAAGAAATGTCTACACATGTGCACACACATGTTCTGGGAACCACAACAGATTACCAGTGGGAATTCTGACGCGAACAACAGCCTCACTGTTTGCTACAGTTGTTTCCTGTGGAAAAGAGATTCTAGTGTGGGGAAGCACTCCACAGGTGTGATTAGACAGCAGAAATAACTTACTTATCACCTGTAGTTTTACTTGTGTGTCATTGCAAGACTGTTTGTGTCATGCAGTCTAGGTGGCTAAATACCATAATAAAGTCACATCTTTCTCCATTTGCTCCTAAGTGTGCACCAGTATCTGAATTATGGATCACATCTCCTCACATTCTTGTAGGTAGCCAAAGGTTTCCAGAAGCCCTGTCCTTTGGACACCTTCCAAAAACCAGCATACCCTAGTGTGAAAAATGCATATTATGTGATTGGCTCTTCGCAAATATTAAAATGAACACTATATGTGTTATGTTGGAAAGTTATGCTGTGTTAATCTATTTTAAGGAGTGTGGTAAATATAGTTTTTAGGCTATAGCATAATATTAAAATATAAACTATGTGATGTAAAATACTTTTTGTAACTAGCTCAAGGAATGGAAAAGATAATCAAGAAATTCTTTGGATTATTCTATCTGGGTAAAGATAACAGCAACAGACACCGAGATCCCAAGAGAAGAATTATTGTCTCCTTATCAGGAAAGCTCAGACTCCGAGGAACCAAGAAGGTTGATTTACAAGATGGTGGGGGGAAGCTGAAATTAAGCAGAAACACCCTAGTTTGAAAGGAATGTTTGAATCATGTATGAGACACATGAATATGCAATAGGCTATTGCTTTTAAGGGTTATCTTTTGATAGCAAGGGGTGCTTTTTGGTGGAGTGCCAGGCACCCAGACATCCATAATTCTTTGCTTTTTATTGTCTCTTATTGTCCTAATTTTTATTACTATTTTCATTACTATATTCATTACTATTAAGGTTCTAAAATTTTAACAAAAGTGAATGGTGTTTTTCACACCAGGAATCATGCCAGGAGCAGCTGGAACAGCACAGTATGTCCAAGCTGTGGGCCTGAGAAAAAGAAAGTTGGATTATCCCAGTACTTGTTACTTCTGTGGCTGGATGATCACCCTTATGACTGTGTGTGGAGGCTGGGGAGGCAGAGTGAGCAACCACCACAGTAACCCAAAGATCTGCCAGCACAAGGCAAGAGCAGCCTGCAACTATAAATCCCTGAGGGGGAGTGATCACAGACACTATCAGTGTATGTGGGGCCTGACACACAAATGTAACTTCCCCTTTCAGAACAATGAGTTGGTCATAATGCTAAATGGTGGTATCTTCCTCTGTGTCTTTATTAGTGTTTTGTAATTCACCCAAAAAATATATTCTGGCTGGTAGCAGTTATTGATTTCTAAAAAAATTATACATGCATTTAAGTATTCAAATTTGGTTAGATTCTGGTCAAATGAAACTTGCTGGACTTGAAAGAAAGTATTGCATAGCATTTGAAGAATTTAGTTTTAAAAACCAACAAAGCTGGTATTTCCAGGCAAAATTGCTTAAAGAACCTTGTTTTTTTGAGAATGATAGTTTAATGAACTGGTTGGTTAGCTGTTTTTCCACTCCAGTGTTAGTTTAGAATGGATTAAGATCTGCATTTTCTATTAAGGAAATGCATAAATTACCCCTTTCTGAGGAACTTAATGTTTGTAAGGGAAGCACAGAAGTGGGGCATTACAAGGTTTGCACTGAACTCCCCAGTGTTGCATTTGCATGCTCTTCATTGCCCCTTTTTAGCACAATGCCATGAAATGCCACTTACAAATGTTATTCTTTCTAAGCCCCCTGCCACTTGGACGCAGTACAACATTTCCTTCCTACTCAGCATTTCATTACATGACGTCTCAGATTTTTAATCACAACCTTTACCTCAGAAACAAGTGACATGGACATTTAACTTAGGTGATGCTGGGGAAACAGTGTGCTGGGAGAAAAGGAGATTGCAGTGTACCCCAGCATATTTCACATTTCAGACACTCAGGTAACCCACAGGGAGTCTGGTGCTGACTGGGGGGCACTGAGTCTTATTGGACTTCCTGATAGATGGAAGAAGAGAAGACTGATATCCCTGGGTCACCAGATAAGGTCAATATAAAGGGTCTTATTAAAGCAGCAGGAAAAACTGAGCAGGTTGTAAATCAGAAATTCAACTCCTGCAGTTAAGTCTAATAGACTAAAATCAGTTTCTACCATGAAGTATAAAGCTGAAAAACATGGTGGCATTTTCTGGACTGCTGACTCCTTCAGGATGCTGATGTGGCAACACCAGAGGAACTTACTGAACCTACAGGTAAATTTAGAGTAGCAAGAAAAGGACAGTTTTATATTGTCAACTCTGTAGCAGACTTCTTCAGGACTGGCAGATTGCAATAACCATTAATTATATGTTAATTTTGACAGTGAACGTTTTCCTTAAAAAAAAAAAAAATCACAGATGACAAGTCCATGCAGGACAGCATAAATATTCTTTGAGTGCACCTGCCTACCGCCTTGGCCCAAAGTGGAGATTTCCCCGAGTCAAAGCACATAGCTTTGATACATACCTGTTGTGTAAATGAGCTCAGCATAACTATCAGTGCCAAAGGTACAAATCTTACGTGGTGGGCAATAAACTACACAGCAGTAATGTCTTCTAATTAAGAGTAAAGTGCCTCATCTCCTCCTTCCGTCTCTGCAGATCATCCTGCTCTATCACAGTAATGAGTACTGTTACTATGAAGCTTTCTGGGCACAATCTGGGCGGGCAGAACAAGAAGAAACAGTTACAATGCTAATGGTCTCTGTGCTGTCGACACAGAAAGACTCTCAAAAAAATCGTTGTGCATGATCTATAGCCCATGGATTTGATACTTTGGAAGGAAAAGACAGAACTCTCTCCCTCACCCTGTCCTTTTATTTGAAATTAGTTTTTAAAAAGAAATAATTAGAAATTTTCTGAATAAATTGCCAACAAAAAGGAAAAAATATTGGAAACACCAGAACGGAACACAGAGATGATATGAGTCTAGTTCATGTATCATCAAAATTCTATTTAGGAAAACCTGAAAATGAGAAGTTTGCATTATGTGATGAAAAAAGTTTGGCCAAATAGAGTTCTCTCACTAGCAAGACCAGAGCTGCTTCAGGAATCTTCCTGGTAGTGTTGAGCTACAGGAGGAGTCAGTCTAATTTCCAGAAGGTCTTGTGGAAGATTTGGATCAACAAAGGTTTTCCTAGGCAGTGCTGTTTTGGAGCCAAAAGAGACTGCAGCCATGCATGTCTTTTGCAGAGCCACTCACACTACTGGATACCAGCAAGGTGTACGTCAAAATACAGCCTGCCAAAAGTGTTCAAAGCACTCAGTTTAGTTCTCTGAGAAGTTTTTCTGTCTCAACTTGATAAACCATATGCAGATCTATCTGTGGTTTATCCTGTAATTTTATTACAGGCTTGTGGAGAATAGCTCAACTCAGAGACAAAGTTGACGTATCTGAGTATAAAATGCAAGGGGGAGAAGAGGGATTAAAAGAAAACCAGACCAAATTATAGCCTCTTTTGTAATGACCCCTTCTCTTGCAGTATTAAAAGGCCACAAGTGAAACCTGCTCTGTAAAAGAATCATTACACCGGAGCACATGGGGCATAAACATTTGTGCAGCAGAAGAAACGGCTAAGTGAGCAGTGCACATGCAGTAATTCAAGAGAACAAGAACAGTAACAAAAGCCAAGAATGACTGGTAAAAACAAAGAATTGGCAGTGCTGCCTGGAGCACATCAAGGCCACACTGTGTATAGAAAAATACCAAAAATGCAAAACAGTAATTCTGTGTAACAACTCAACTCTGAACCTTCTTTGCCAAAACAAAAAGGCTTCTGGGACCAGCATTGTCATTTATCAAGAACCATAGAAACAGAGGAGGATGTGATAGCTAGCAGTCCTTGTTCTCCATGCCACCACAAGCAATCCTGGCATCTACAAGAAAAGGAAATCAGTTTTGTTTAAAACAGAGAGCACCTTTCTGTATGGTGTGGTCATACAATGCGTTTTGCTACATTTATTGTGGCAACAAAGTAGAAGAAGAAAACATTCTAGTTCAATTATAATTACAACATTCTTGCTCAATTACAAACAATATCAGTACAATGCATAGAAGACACTCAAATTCCATCAAGTCTCGAGGTAAAAGCTGTCACGTTTGCAAAAAGGAGAATTAACCTTTTAGGAAGAAACAGCAGTAACTCATGATAAAAAGATGGTAAAAGCAGAAGACACATTGCAAGGCATTTACATTACATTCCTGTTTGCTCAGGTGTACAACAGAGAGTTTTGCACATGCAAACACATTGCATGTTCCAGACAAACCCTGCTTGATTGTTGTGGTTCTGAACAGAAGCTAAATAGATTGCAGCAGCTGCATATTCAGTCAGTTGGTGTGATTAGAGACAGACTGTCAATGCTGAAGCATGATTACCATGATATAAAGCTTACAAACTAATCAAGTCACAAATTAAACAGTATTTAGATGACTAATTGTGTGACTGCATATTATATTTACCACAAGTCCCAAATATTTCTTCTAGAGTTCTGACCTGTCACAAAAATTAAATCAAACCATCCAAAAGCCTGAGATTAAGGAAAAAATGTTGTGCTGATCCTTTCTCTCATCTTATATTACTTTGTGATGCACTTACATTTTATCTGTGCACACCGTCACTAAGAGCAAGGCAGTTTTAGCCCCTGACACAGGTAGCTTCACTCAGCTCCACTCAGCTGAAACAATTCAGCTGAACTCAACTGGAAACAAGACTTACTGCACACACCCATGGTATAGAACAGGGCTCAACTGTACACACAGAGCACAGTCCAAATTGCTGCGTGGGATCTGGAGGGAAACAGCTCCTGAACTTGTATTATATAAAAAACAGCACTTTGTGATCATCTGCTGTGGCATACATGCATACAAGACAATAATCTTGGCCACAAAATATCATTCTACTTTGTTTTGCCAATTGATGGGGGCAATTTAAAGAACACAGACATCAGTGGAAAGAAAGATCTTATTTTACTATGAGTATTAATTAAGTATTAATAAGCTTACTACATGCTCAGTGTTAGCAACATGCAAAAATAAGCAAGGTAATGCACCTCATCATTACTACACAAGAGAAAGGACAGTGATTTAGAAAGACATATCACCAACTGCCTAAATACTTTACCATCATCCAGAATAAGAAATTGCTGGGGAGCCCCATTTTACAGTGATGACCTGGAGAACCCTTCCTGGAAATTGGGAGAATCCTGGCAATTGGTGCATCCACTCGTAGATGAGGTCTCTAAATTCACCCTGAAAGAGGATCCAGCTTTTATAGGTCCAAATGAGCAAGTCAAAGTGACTTGATTATATTTTTAGAGCAGAAGCACCTGTATCTGATGGCATACTTCCCTCCCAGTTGGGGGCAGGGCATGGCCTGGGGCCAGGTCTTGGCTGGGAGTATTTTCCCTAAAACACCCTACAAACAAGCCTCTATTAATGCCAGTGGGAAAGTTCCTTAAAACGATACAATTCTTGCAGATAGTTGCACAAGATACGAAAGATTCTAAAGCAGCCAGTTTGGCAATAAACAGCTAGCATCTCAGTCATTTGTTTTTAGCTAAACAATACTGTTAGTCACATAATGCCCAGGATTCATGCCCTAAGTCAGCTCTGGCTGAGGGCTGCGGCTCAGCCCTTAGCACCTCACACTTCCAGCCCACTCTTACAGAGTATAGTAACCATGCTCTGTACATTAATATACAAACTGCCTATATAATTTGGTACCTACTCTACAACTCTTGCCAGTAGGAGCTTAGAGATTTGGTACTTGTTCTAGTGGAAAAGGTTTCCTTCAGGGAAGGGTATTGTCTAGACAGATACAGCTTTTTCACAAGAAGGAAACGGTCTTTCTTTCCCAAAGCAAAACTGACAGAATACTTAAGATTGTCACTGTCATGCAAACCTTATCTGTTAGAAGGGATACTGCATTTTTCAGTGACTATCTGTTCTAGGGGCTAAAGGTGTCCAAGCTTTTAAGACCAGTTAAAAGATATGCTAGATAAGTTAATGCAAGAAGTTTACAGTACTCCTAAATCCCTCTTCCCTATTCTGATTAACATATTTTTGAACCTGTGCCAGTGAGAAGTAGGACTGTAGTTATCTTAATCCTCTAGCCTGCAATGAAGAGGATGATGTTTGATTAAACGGGCAATAAAAACTTATACAACTAATGTTAATGGATAAGCTTTTCTCTACACTCTCAATTACCCATCCTAGGAAATCTGTTTACTTTTCAACTGCCAACAACCAATAGAGAACACAGTAGGCTACAGGGAAAATACCAACTCTTCTTCCTTACAAGGCCTAATACTTTACATTAGCAGCTCAAGTAGCAGCAAAATGAAGGAACACATAAGCAAGATGATGGTTGCTGTTCCTCTACAAGCCTCAAAGTCTTGCACTAGTATACTCACCACAAAATTAGAAAAGAGAATGCTGAATGTGGTTCCAAGGCAGAAAGATGACAATGGCTCAGCAGGTATCCCTGAGATCCACTGTACAACAGCAGGCGGGCACACAGTTAAGATGCAGCACCAGCGTGTGTAAGCTTGGTTCTCTCCACTGCAGAAGTCTAGTTACCTAATAGAAACTTTGCTACCTCTTGAATTCAGGCAAAGCTGAGTCCAGTGTCTGCACTGCAGATTGTCCTACAGACACAGGCTGACACGAGAACTAGTGTAGTGCAATTTCCCCAGCTGGATCTCCCTCCTCTGTCTCTCACTGCAATCTTCAATGCTTTGAAGGAAACAGTATTTGTATATTTTCCTCACATAACTTCTCCTGCAACAATGGAATAGGAAAAAAAAAACCCTCCAAACAATTCACATTAAATCTGCACTTCACACTGTTTTCAAGTCAGTGGATGTGTCTTTGCAGAAGTCTGAATGCGTGACTGCTGAGAGAGCGTATGCAAACTCATTTGTTAATACTTGAGCCTACTAACTGAAACAAAAACATATCCTACCCTTTCCTCACAGGGATACACTTTTATTATAGGTCTAGAAGACAGTCATATGTTCATCTAAGCTGCATGTGAGAAGAAAATGTTATTTGTAGTTTTCCCCCTTAGGATACATATGTGTGCAGAACAGCACGTGATTCAGCACAGAGGTTCTGCAAAATTACTCTGTGTACACCTGTAGCCTGCAAGCAGTTTTGACAGTTATTGTCTCAGAGCATGACTCTAGAAGGACAAGACAGCAAACCAGATAATCTTTTTTTCTCAATAATGATTTTATTGTAAAATGAAGGGTTAATAAAAGTTCTCTGTCCATAAGGAAATAATAAGTTCATATTTTATATATTAAAATACTGAAAAATAACCATCCAGCGACGATTACAGTGTTTTATCAATGGCTGGGACTCAGGGCATTTTCACTCATCATCCACAGCAATCAAAAAATCAGTTTTTTTGGTAATCCTGAAAAGTGTAAATCACATTGTTAACAAAGTATAGAGGTCCAGCCTCCTCCTCAAGTCCCCCTCCTACTCTTAACTGTTGAATGCTGCTTATGACAGTGATGACATGATGACATTTTCTAACAAATCCATGAGAGAGTGCCAGAATCAAAGTTCACTTGAAGCAGTATGTATATTCCAAAAGTCATAAATTCTGTAAATAAGTTTTAATTGCATTTAGGATACATGTAAATATTTCTCTTTGTTCATATAAAAATCTAACTGTTGATATGCAAAGCTAACCACTTAATTCTACTTTGAAACCCAAGAAAAGCAAGCTGTTCTAAGGCTTAAACTTGTCCCACCACACACATACTCTAAAGGATTTTTCTTATGTGCTGTCAAATCTAGGACAAATTCTTAATCTTATATATGGAGTGTTTTTGTTTTTTTTCAAAACCAATAGCTTTGATATCAGATTCCTTATGCTTAATCTACATAGAAAAACTTCAGTGCATCATCCTTTATAATCCCTGTTTTGTGTAGCTACAGCTCTGTAGTATTGCATATTAATAGGACTAGAAATAGGTGTTCTGGGGAAGCAGTGCTGCTTCTGGTTAAGTGACAGAGAGGAGATGGGCAGTTATGTCATCATAGAATCAGTGTCTCCCAAAACCTCACTGATCAGAAGTAAGTGATAGCAGCAGATACAAAGCACGTATGTTTCACACTTTTCTCAGGCAGTCATCCATCTAGTGGTAGTTTTCCTCTGAGAATAGAGGCTGTTTTCTGAGAAGTATTTAGATTTGGTGAACACACCCCACAGGCTACAGGGGTTTGTTCTTGTGGAAAAGCAGCACATATGGCAATGGCATGAATCTTTATCCCAAGAGTCAGCTCCTAGTGCCAGTAATTTCAAAGAGGATACCGATCAGCAAGCACTCCGTTTATTCTGCCATGTTCTGGAGTACTAACTCAACAGGGCTAGGGGAAAGAAATGTGCTCTGTAGGATGCAAGGGCATTCTAAGAATTTCATGGAATGCAACTTATTTTTCTTGGAAATTACATTTGCACATTTCCACCCCTGACAGCAATGTTGTCCTTCAAATTTTTATTTAAATCAAGACTGGAGGATTATTCTTCCAAATTACTATTCAGATTTTAAATTTAGATGGTAATGCTATGTAGGAAGAGCAAATGGAATCCAGGGCAGCAGATTTGCTAGCTCTATCATTGGCTGTCTCCTTTAAGATTTGTTGGCACTAGAGGAACTACTTTTGAAACCTTCTGGATCTGTCAGCCCATCTAAGGCAGTAACATGAATGAAAATCCACATTAGAAAATACATCATGTCTCCATTTCCAGTTGGTAGAAATTATAATTGCTTTTTATACCAATACTCAAAGGTCTCAATAAGTAATGCTAACTTCTTTACCGTCTCATTTCTAGCCAATCTCAAAACTCCTAGCATTTACACAGAAGCATGGAAACATGTTAAAGCAACAATTGTTCTAGCTTGATAGAGCTCTGGAAACTCTGCTCATTGTCAAATGCACAAATTCAAATCATTAAGTCACAGAAATCAAGCAAGCATTTCTCTCTTTTTCCTGTCCTTTAGTTAACAGGTGTATTTTAGGGTGTATACCCCCAAACACTTATCACAAACCCTCACATGATCTTTGGAAAATGACCTAAAATGCTTGAATTAATTGTCTATGCTATTGTAACTTGACAAGTCCCCACATGCCAGAACACCCATGGTTTTGCAAACAATGTGCAAGTAGTCAGCTGATAACTTTTTTTTTTGAGATTGAAAACTCAAAGTAGTGAACCTAATGTATTTTACTTCTAATTTGATGAAGACATAGAAACAACAATTCAAAGTGCCTAAAAAGCAAGCTGAACCCTAATAAGGGAGATTTCTCTCTGAACTCAAGAGGAAATACACTTTTATCAAAGTAGCTCCATTCAAAAAAAAAATCACTCATATTAAAACTGAGTCTCATACTGGCAATAACAAAAAGCTGATGATAACCTGACAGCTGCTATCTAGCATATTCCAGATGCTAAGAAGACCAACTCAAGTTTAAAAATAGTATTTGCCTCCCTAATAGAAGGCCTGAGTAATTTAGTGTCAGATACAGTCTTGAGTCCTGAGAACTTGTGTTGCCACAAAGGTATTAAATACATCCTACTGTCCGGAGAAGACTGAAGGTGAGCTTAATGTTCCTGACCCAGAGTGGTCTTAAAAGTTAACCTCCTTACCTTAAAACAGAGTGAGCAAAAATCTCTCCTCTGAATCTGATCTACCCTCTCCAGCCTGTCATTTCACAGAATATCATGCTATGTTTCAGACTCTCTCTCTTTTCTTAAGTGGTGTGAAGTTAAATTACTTCCACCTGAGTAAGAGGTCTCAGGGAAAAAAAAAAGGTTCATCATAATAGCCTATAATTTACTGGGGAGTACCACTCTCCATTTCAGAATTAATGGAATAGGGTTATTTCTTCTAATAGATTCCTAAGCATCATTGAAGAGCCTTTTTTGTGCTAATTCTGTTAGAACACAGGGCTAAGTAATTCTGACCTCAAACCATATATCATTAAAGGGCTTCAGCCAGTGCTCAGGGAATTAGTTCATTTAGAGAGTTTTTTTTCTAAAACACTGGAAGCATCCCATTCTCTCTGAACATGTAGCTCCTATTTAAAATTGGTGACATATTACAAAGTTACCTTGATCTATTCCATCTGTTCTTTTCCTTTTTAAATTTAAAAGTGCATTTTGTGGCTCCTTTGCCGCTTCAGCAGGACAGTTGGGTCTTGGAAGCTGATTTCCTGGAGTGGGTCCTGGTCGGTTACTGAAATACTTCTGTTTCAATGCCTTAATGATAATCGAAGAAAAATAAACAAGTAATTAGTATGAAGTGTAATTTATAAAGAGGTTATAGTGAAACCAAGCACTTTTAATTGGGCCTTAAAAACTACTTGAACACTTTTATACTACAGAGTGGCCTCAGGGCAAATAAAGGTTTTGTTTGCAATTACTATCCACCCCACATGGATCTGTAAAGCAAGAGATAATTGTACACTCCTATTTTTAACCAGTATTCAGACATCCTGACAAAACTAGATTATTTTGTAAGAAGTCTTGTATAAGTGGCTTCTAGCTCTGAAGAGCTTACATTCTGAATAGACAGATCAGATAAGATGACAATATAAAACTAAGTAGGAATAATGAAAAATTAAGGGAACATTTTTGAAGTCTTCATCAGATTCACAATCTAGACACTAGCTGTTTTGTTAGTTTTTAAGATGGGTCTTTCCCCCATACTTCTCTAACTGTGCTGTTTCTACCCTGTAAATTGTGAGAAAGAAATCACTTGTATTAGAGCAGAAGACAAACACTAGTTAGCAAGATTGGGTTCATGTAGCAGAATTACATACCTTACTTTAAATTTTTGGAACCATGAAGTGTGATTAAAAAAAAGTAGCTGTCTCTTAGGTAATCATTTCTTGTGCCAGTTACCTGATATTCAATGTCAGCTATAAAGTTTAGACTAGAAAAGTAACATATTCAAGTCACTATCTTATAATATGACCTGAAAAATGACTACATACTTTTGAACTATCACAGAAATGTCTCAAGCATAGCAGAACTAATTATCTGGAAACTTACAGTGAATGTTCTTAAAATGGTGGCCAAAACAGCCTGAATGTGCTCTGGAAAAGTCTTCTAGTAAAAAGATACATAACACATGCGCTGATCTCATGGATTCAAATCTAAGCAGCAGTGAGGGAGTCCTGGCTCAAAGGGGAAAGTGGTTTCTTGCATGCTTCCCTATCAGTGTAAAGTGATAGAGATACACTTTTAACTGCCAACTGGTGTATGCGCCTCATCACAGAAATTAGTATTGCAAACTAGAACATTCTGCAAGATTTTTCTTCCAAGTCCTCCATTTCTCCCTATCACGAAGTAGTAAAATTTAAAGTTACACACAAAAGGATAATTAGATAAGAATGATGGTTTGATCACCACAGAATTTTATGTTTAAGAAGTACCATAAAAGTTTAAAATACATTGCAGAAGAGACAGGATGAAGTGAGGAGAAAAATCTTCCAAACCCAGGGAATAAGATATGCTATGTTAAGACTTAAAGGTTAAGTTTTAGGTGACTGAATTCAGCATGTCAAATATGACTGTTGGAAGGTCATGGCTCATACACATTTTAGTTCTCTACCTTGACTCCACACTGGGAATGGAGATGACCACTTAGTACTATCCATGCCTTTCACAGTTCTTTCTATAAAACACTGGGATTATGTTTCTTGTAATTCATGTCATGCTTCATTTCAAACATGGCTAACTGGCTTAAAAAAACATTTACCTGATATTAACAGTGGTTTAATGAACATTAGGAGATAACCCAAGTGTACTATACCTGAGTAGCTGTTACTCTAGTGGAAGGATTAAATGTGAATAAGCCTTGAAGAAGACTGAGCAGATCATCACCAGCTGCACTGAAGATATGCTGAAGTGGCATTCCAGGGAATGGCTTAAATGTGACATAATCTGGAAGACTTGTCATCCCCTACAAAGACCAAAAATGGAATATATGTTTTTCCCCTAGAAAGAGTTCAGCTTTTCACAGAAAGTGAACTGCATATGGCTTTTTCACCAGAAGCAACTTATCTTTCAAAACACATTGCTAATACTTGGTCACTGAAATAAAATAACTAGAGGTATAGAAGGTCATAAAAGCTCTTTTTTAAGTAACTGTTACAGTGTGAAACAGCTATCCCACATGATCTGTCCTTCCCTTGCCTTAGTTGTGACCAGTCCAAAAGGAAAAACTGCTAAAGGAAGTAGGAAAGAATTTTGGACTGGGTCAGACAAATGAAATAAAACCTCCTTTAGTGAGCTGACATGGCAAGAGGGAAAATATTTACAAAAGAGTCAGTCTTCACCTTATCTACATTAATAAACATTATCTGAACATCGTGTGCATTTTGATTTTAAAAGCACAATTGAAACTTTATATGGACAATGGGAGGAGGGAAGGAAAATATGCACCAAGCAGTTAGACAAAAAATTAACTGCATACTTTTTTGTCCTCTAGGTATGAAATCAACCCCATTGTGTTCACATTCTAGCATAAAAATTACACAGACAATTGTAACAGACAATTACACAAACATAATGATTTTATAGTGTCTTAAGTATTTAAAGCCTTAGCTGTCACACTTCAAGTTTGTCCAAGTAAAGTAAAATATTAAAACAAAGTCAAATATGTGTTCAATCAGTTATAATCTTGATAGTAAAGGCTGCAATTATTAAAATGTACACATTTGGAAATGAACTTGGGAATTATGTCATCTTTGTTGCGTTAACCAATCTCCTATTCCCTCTTTTCCCCACTAGTATCTTAAATTTTCCTCTCCACAGGAAGCAGAAATGTCATTGCAAAAACCTTCATGCATTCCATTTAGAACCCTCGAGAAATATCAGAATTGTGGGGGCCTAGCAGTGCCTCACAGGGCAGTTCTCCATTTGGCTACGGCTCAATTTCATGATCACATACCAAAGCATTCCAGCACCACTTACAATAAAGAAAAGCTGCATGGAGAGAAGGCAGAGGTGAACAAGTCCAGTGACCACTTCCACAACTCAGTAACAAAAGACAACATCCTGATCAGGGAATTTTGGACTCCCTGTGTCCAGAACTGGTACAAGTAGCTCATCGGACATTATGTCCTGCTTCCTGTCACTCTGTTTAATAATCATGGTTAGGTAGGTCATTGTGTGATGTGACAGTAAGTTTGGCCTGGTGTTACTTAACTTGCTGTCATCTCAGAGAAAATTGTACTGGTTGTATTTGTTTCAGGATCATTATTGAGGCAAATTGTTTATCCTTAAAGCTGTTGGTCTGTGTTTTGTACTATCCCCAAACTATAATTTGCCAAGGCCAACTTAGGTCCCTGCAAATGGTTCCTACTTCTGAAAGTGATTAAAGCCTTCCAGGTTAAAGCATGCTAATTAAACAAGCACCTCAAAAACGTTAAGCAGCAACAATAATCTCACACTAGTAGCCATCTGAAACTGCGCATATAGAAAGGGAATCAAGAAGCGTTGATACTGTTACTGTTAACCAGAGGTTTGGTCTGAGAGAAACAACAAATCTCAGCTGCTTCATGAGATGAAGCAGCTAGCTACCTTCTGAAAAATCTACTCAAGTATTCTGGTATAATCATTTAATTTCAAGAGCTAAAATAGAGAGTATCAAGTAAAACCAGTATCGGTCTGTTAAACAAAATGACTCACAGGCCATTGTTCTTCTGTTGGAGTGCCCAGTGTTTCAAATATCCTTGTCAGCTGGTCAAGATCAGAGTCTCCAGGCAAAAAAGGAACCTGGAAAAAGTACATGGCATTTGATTGAATTAGCTTCTGAACTTCAATTTTAGAAAGAAGCTTTGAGTGATACTGCATAATTGCAAGGCAAAAGCCCCCTGTATACCACCTCCCCACAAAGAGGTACACTCGATATTTGAGGCATTCTATTTATGCTCAAATAGATTCTGAAAGTTTCCTGAACCTAGCCTTGGTATCCTTGACTTGACAGCAGACAGCTTAAACATAAGACTATGTTTAATCACAACCATATGAATGTAAAATTTACTAAACACAGAAAAGATTTTATATCTCAGTTGTCAGCCTAAAGTCAGTTGGTCATGGTGATCTTTTCACCACTTGTTCTCAGAAGGTAGCTTTTATATATATTTAAAGTGAATCACAAGTTTGCCTTATGAAATTAAATGAAAACATGAGGGAGAGTAGAGACCCACTAGGATGGAAAACTGTCTCTGATCAGTGTCCCATGTCATTTAAATAAAGCAAAAAACTGAAAAGGGGCTATCTGCCCAGTCCAACTTCTAGCTCATATATCAGGCACACAATGTAAGGAAAAAGAAATTTGGTGACCAAAGCAAATGTATGAAGAATTAGGGGCCGTGTTTAATTAATTAGGACAGAAAAACCATAATGGATATCCCTAGTAGACAGCATAATATATTGTGGCATCATTAAAGCCCCTTGGAATATAAACTGCTTTCATAAAAACCTCTCAGAAGTTGCATTGTTCTGAAAAAGGACACATACATTTCAAAATATCACAGTGATAAAAACTGAACCATAATACACTTTGTGTTTTGTGACAAAACAAAGAATCAACTGAATTCAAAAATTATTGGCTTACTAACTTTGCTTAAATGCATTCAGATTTAGCAGGTCTAATGCATATTTATGTATCCATCACCAGTGCTGCTTGAAGAGCCACTGTACATTTCCATATTTGACCTGCCAGTCAAATTCAACCAGCACACCTATTTGGTGTGACCAATCAAAGCAAAAGGTTTCTTTCAAAGTGTTTTCACACACAAGTCTCTTTATGATATGGCCACAAAAGCATTCAAAGGTGCAGAAACCAAACAGAAGTCACTTAGTCATGGAAGATAAATTGTACTGCAGGCTACTTCATGCCTTCAGCTGTGTAGCCCAGCCCTCCACTGCTCCCCTCACACTTTAATGTCTTCTCCAAAGAGCTGTAAAATAAACATTCCACTTCAGTGGAAAATATTCAAGGACCATTACATTTGTGTACCACACTGAGGACTGCCATAGGATTATCCCGATGTTAACCTTCTCAGCTTCATTCCAGTATTGTAAACTAACTGCATTTTAGAAGAACATTATTCCTCCACTCATTTTCAATAAAACCACAATTAAGGTACTGGTGATTATAACTGAGGAACAGTGTATAAGGGACAGCCCAAGCACGTATATGCATGTGATGTTACATTCCTAGAACAGTAGTGAACTGAAATAGATGTTTGTGGACTGCAAGTTACCTACTTGACCTCTCCCAAAGCAAAACTGGGACAGTTTGTTGCAACTTTTTAACCCAGATGTTTAAAGACTTCCAGTGCTTGTGATGTTTATGAAGCCTCAGTCAATCCCAAAAGCCACTTTCATTACAGTTAATAAGATTTTGGAAAATCTCTTCTGGCCTGTGTTCACCTGATTTTAGCAGGGAAGAAAAAACCCATAGAGAGCCATAGCGAACAGAAGGACAAATACAAAATGCTTACATTTGAATACTTACTCTGAGGAGCAATTCAGCTAAAATACAACCAACAGCCCACATATCAACACCAACACCATACATTCTAGCCCCAAACAATAGTTCTGGGGCTCGGTACCACCTGAAAAGAAAACACATTTTGGAAGAATAACCTGGCTTTGCTCATGTCAAATGCTACATACTGTAGCAATGCAAAAGCTAAAAAAACGATTTAACTTCTACCTATATACTTTTCAGACATTGAAGAGCTGTATTCTACAAACTGTTTTGTTTAAAAAAAAAAGAATAAATTTGTGCACATGGCACCCTAGGGTCTTGTACAACCACAGATTAATTGCAGTTTCAACTGACGTGATTACAAGTATTGAACAGCAGACACACAAGGAAGAAAATTCTTAACATGCAGGTAAATTGAAATTTTTTTAAAATTTTATGTTGAATGAATCACAGCAAGACAGAATTCCTCCCATCCCCAAAGAATTTCTGTATCAACAGACCTAAGTACAGAGACTACTTTTATGTAAAATGAGCCTTGTTGTTTTGAAAAAACTATTCACACTGCCTAAGAACAATCAAGTTCAATGAAATGACACTGCATTTGACATTGTAGAATTTCTGTCTTTTGAATAAAGGTGTTAAACCAGCTTTGCCTGAATAGTTTTAGCACGCCAGCAGTCAGAAAGCAAAATGTTGCGTATTTTGCAGCCCCACTTTTTATAGCATACCTTAAATAAGCATGCCAGAAAAACCACTTATAAATATTTAAATTGGTTCAAGTGTTTGTCTCAAAATAGGTAATGTGAATAGCTCCAAAAATGGTTTTAGGTTCTTGTGATTAGCAGAAAGTAGCAGCTGTCTTGCTCCAAAATCCAGGCTTCTAAGCAGATATGTACTATTTCCAGACATTTCAAAAGAGTATAATTTTGACAGATAACAAGAACCACCCCCACAGATGCATACTCAAGCAGCTCTTATGGAGACTTTGTTAAACAATGCTTCCTTGTGGTATTTTTATGCAGCTCTTGCCACATCACGTGAGCAGATGCCACTCTGAATATGTTGATTTGACATATTTCAAGAAACACCTATAAAGTAACTAAACAATCTCTGTGTAAGAAACAAAATAGAGTGTCTTACCTTGTGACTACCTGGTGTGTATAAACTCTGTTTGGGCTTCCAAAAGATTTTGCCAAGCCAAAGTCAGCCAATTTTAAAACACCATTTTCATCTAGCAACAAGTTATTTGGTTTAAGATCCTGTCAGTATAGAAAACAAATAATGAGATTTGCCAATATTGATAAAAACAGACATATAATGAATCTCCTGGCAGACATGTCATAACAGTGTTGTAAAATGAAAGATATGATTCTATCCTAAAACCTACCTTGTGAGCAAAAAAATTTAAACCCCCCCAGGATATAAGTATTTCATCATATATGAAAACCATAGTGAGACAGGCCAATTTAATATTAACACATTTAACTTGCAGAGTTTAAAAAAGCCTCCTGATAGGTTTTACATTTTCTGCAAGTACAGCAGTTTTGTTATCTGCACAGCTGCCAAATGAATAATAAAAAGACTTGGCCAATGCTTCAAATAACGGCAGAAATCGCAGAAATCACATCGTTCAATACAGTATACTGTGGGCCGACCTCAGGCCAAGAGAGGTAAATCCAACAGTACCCAACCCAAAAGTATCCACACAGCCATTTGCTCTTTTTATTCTCATCCCACCCACCACCCTCAGCAGCACAGAGGAGAGAAGATCAAAAGCAGGAAAACTCTAGGAGCAGTATAAAGGCTGTTTAATAGGAAAGAACTAAAAATCAAAGCAAACAAGCAAGGTCATGGAAATCCTTCACCACCCGCCAAAAGGAGAGTGATACATAGTCTCCAAACAGCAGCCAGCTTGGAAACCAAAATTCCTCCTTTTTCCTCTACCCCAGTTTTTACCACTGACCAAGACATTATATGCCATGCAGCATCCCTACGGACAACTTGCGTCAGCTGCCCCAGCTGCGTCTCCTCCTTACTTCTTGCCCCAAGCCTACTTATCAGGGCAAGGGCAGAGTGAGAAAAAGAGAAAGCCTTGACACTGCCTGATAGAAAGGAGAAAGCCTCAAGAGTTCAGCTGCTGTGAAAAAAGTCCAATCCATCCCAGGCAGACACAGTTCACACTGATAATTAAAGTCACATCTAACTGGTGAACCTTTTGTAAAGGTATCAAAGTCATAACCCACATCAGTAAATCTTAACATTTCTGGTACTGCTATTATCTCTCCAAAACAGCAAATATGAATGCTTATGGAATGAGACTGTCTAAATTCCAAAACTACCTTCATTAGGCTTTAGACTCTAAATTCACCCAATGTGATTTCTGTTGCAGGATGAAGGCTGTCAATTTAGTACATGCTTACCCTGTGTAGAATCCAATGCTGATGCAAATATTCTAATCCTTGAAGTGTCATCAGCATATATGCCTTGATGTGAGACTGCGTCAACACAATACTTGTATCCTTTATAATAACCTGCAAAGTGTTGAAGTCATGGTAAAGCTCAGCACACAAGACAACCTTATCTCCATTCTTGAGCTCAAAAGTTATTTCCACCTTTAAGACAGGCTTCAGATTGGCAGTCATATATTCTCTACCATTTCAGCCCTTTTCCAGAAAAATAGGTCAGTTCAGGAGATCAGAATTGAAATGGGGAGTCCAGATAGCTTATGTGAACTTTGCATAACCCAACAATGAAAAAATGTGTGGGAAACAGAAGTTCAGCATTTAATCTCAGTTCCATGTTGATACCCAAACTTCAGGACAAAGATGTACAAATACAAATTATAAAAGTGACAGTATACTAGAAATTATGTTTCCACTTATTCCTTCTTTCTCTTTGAAATCTAAGTAACTAATCTTTGTAAATACAGTGGTTTCCTCTTCGTCTTCTATTTCCAAAAAGACCAGAGGGTGTGGCCACTTGATTGTATTTAAAAAAAAAAATCTACTTCAGTTTTCTACATTCTTTGATTTTTAACATTAAAATTCTATGCAAAGACCCCAAAGCTTGTTTGTTAATACTACCGTCCTGCTCAGTAATAGCCTTCCATAAGCTGAGTTACAGAAGAGCTAAGACTGCACAAATTTCATATATGCAGCATATGCTTAATCACAACATGCAGCAGTCTCAGTGGCAGCCTGAGTGATACCACAGTACAATTTAAAGACTGCACACATGTACATCACGCAGTTCAAGAGTACTTAATTTTTCTTTGTACACCAATCTCCATCTCTAAACTTTGCAGAACTACTATGTAAACAGAATGAATCCTCTAAAAGCCTACTCATTACTAACCTCTATTAGCAAAAATCTGATCTAACCTTTTCAAGACTTGCATTCACCTAAATTTCAGCAAGCCTATCTCTAGAAGGCACCAATTTGCAATTACCTAGCATTGTTTCATTTGAAAACATGTTTATAAAGTGCATGTGATTTTACTACCAACTTGTCTCTTACTATATTTTGGTGTCACACTTATGTGAACATGTTTGGTGTTATGCTTATCAACTGCATTCCAGAAGCCATGATCCAGAGGTCTGACTGGAGTTCCAGAAAACTAACATAGTAAACACAATTTCTTCCTTTAAGATCATGCAGACAAGTATTTAGAAGGAATTAATCAAATGAGAACTCATAAAAACTGAAATTACTGAAGCTACTTTTAAGACGTGATCTTAATCAACTGACATAATAAAAGTCACCTTTCAAATATGGGCAAATATAAACCTGTTAAAGCAGCACTTTCATAAACCATCTTAAGATACTGAAATAAAGTCTTTAAAAATCTTACCTCTAAATCTGTTTCCATAAAATCAAACACCAGACTAATATTCGACTTGTGTCCAAAAGCATCAATAAGCTGCAAAACAAAATACATTATGATTAAGCAGGCTCTGATTCTTCCAGTTTTCTGAAATTCATCACCACTGTAGTCTGCACGTGGATTTTCAGCTTATTGAGAATTTGCTTAAGTTCTTTGACTTGTAACACAAAAATTCTTACTCAGTTTAGCTTCTTAACTCAGTTTCCAAACTAGAAAAAAAATCCCATTAAATATGGCAATAACGTTTCACATGATTGCCCTTCCTTCCTGGAGATAGGAAAAAAGAGCAAGAATTAACTTTTTCATGTTAACTACAACAGATAATGTAATGCAAACCTTGTCTTCCAAACTTTCCTGTTCTAACTACCCTTTATTGAGACAAGACTAAGTTTGCCCATGGATTCAGCTTTGTGTATCTCCTTCCTGTAAGCATACAGTATTTAGAAATTTTAAGTGTTAGGCTTAGAAACTTCAGACATTTTTATATGTGTATTCATTTTTGTAGCTAGCTTTCCGAGGTAACTAAAACTCTTTTCAGGACATCCAAACAGCCCTTTCTTAGGATGAAGCTGTGTAATGATACGATCAATTTCTAATTTGAGATAACACAAGCATGATACTGAGCAAAAGCAAGAGATCATTTAGCCTGGTGTTCTTCCTTCAAGATGAGGAAGGTATGTGTGCAACTGGTGCAGCTCATTCCTCAGTCTCAGTGTGGTAACCACACAAATTGGCAAATTGCACGGTATTTGTTTGAATAGTTCAGAATAGCAGTGACTGTGCCCCTTACACTCCTAAAACCCACAAAAGTTTTGTAGGGACTACTAAGAGGGGCACAACACCATCTCTTGTTTTTAGAACCTGCTTCTGGAACTCCTGAACATAAATTTGTCTAACTCTTTTTTGAACTGTTGATGCAGTTTGCTTCTACACGGCCCATGGCAACACATCCTATGAGTTCATTACACACTGAGTGAAGTGGTACCATCTCCACTCCTGCTCCAATAGGTTTTAAATACATCTCTTATTTCTAGGACAATGGTGTTTGGAAATATAATTCCTGCATGGACAGCACCTATCACCTTGGTTTTGCAGATCTCCCCATTACCAGCTTTTCCCTCTCCAAAGTGATGAATTCCTCATTTTTTCATAAAGAATATGCTCCATCCCTCTGCCATTTTAGTTGTCACCCCCGGCATATTCTCTAACCTTGATAGCTAAAGCCACCACTTTGAAAGTAGGGTCACAATCCAGAGGAGAACCATATTTCCACTTTTGAAATATGGTTTGAAAAGTATATGGAAAATTCATATTTCATGTACTTGATCATATTGACACTTTCTAATTATCACTATGATCTAACTTTATAGTGTCTTTACCTCCAGTTGGGTATCTGTAGGTGTAAGTATACCAAAATGTAACTGAAACTAAAAAGATACCAGTCTCACTCCTTCCAAAAGAGATTTTAAACATCATATCTATGTGCTGAAATAAGCCTGCTATTTTATACACGCTAATAAGCCACATGACTTCCCCATTACCATTGCTTTAAAAAGCCTGCTTTTTGACTGTCACCAGTTCCATATGAAGCAATCAATCAAGTAAATTCAGCGCTGTGTTCATTAGTAATTCTATCAGAGCTGCAAAACCAAGCAATCTACATTTTCACAATTGTTCCACCATTAGCATCTATGTAGGCCCAGGCAAAAAACTGAAAGGATTTAAAAAAAAACCACCTTTGCCTTTGTTACTGAAATAGGCACAAAATAATTGACATAATAATTGTTGAATTACTGAAAGTATTTGTAGACTGATTCTAGAACTAGCATTTATTTTACTTACACCAATAATATTTGGATGGCTTAGCTCCTGTAACAGTTTTATCTCCCTGAGGGCAGTCCTGTTGATTCCTACATTGATGGAAAGAAGAAAAGAAGATGAAAGAACAAAATAAAAACTCTGGATTAAGCTCCAAATAAACCTGTTGTTCTGCTACTCACAGACTATTTACTACTACAAATTACATTCTTAACACTAGTCAATTTGCTAAGTAACACAGACATTGCCATAACTAACTAAATTGCTGCAAAATAAAAATGGGCATACACTTTCTTCCATTTCACACCATAGTAATCAGGCTTAGATTATGAAGCAACACATCTACATTTTGGCAAAAAGGGAAAGTTGTAGGAAAAAAAAATCACCTTTTTCAGGGTATTGGAAGACTTCCTTTAATTCTAAAGAAAAGTTTCATTTTGCAATCAGTCCCTCAACACGTCTCGCTTCCAGAGGGAGGCATACTGTCAACACTCATTAATAAACCTCTTTTCTTTTTGACATATCATTATCTAATTATGCAAGGCACACATTTTTCTACATTCATGCTGTAGCATATATAAGGCATAAAAGAGAGAGTGACCAAAACCTGCTTACTCTTGCTTGAATCTTCTCATAAGCAGATTTGATCGAGTTAAAATCAGGGTCCAACAGGGAGCAAATGGTGCCCTTCAGCAGTCACACTGATGGCACTGTATCAAATCATGGTTCCTGCAGGGTACCAATTCCTCCTTCAAAAATGCGAGAATGTGTGGCTTGTATGAAAACTCGCAAGCAAATACTCCTGTGGTGTATCATGCAGGAAGTTGCAGCTGCACATGAGCTGAAAACCAGTGCTCTTCTAAAACCTGTCATATGATTCAATGGTAAGACTAGCAAAGTTTTGGGTCAAGCTACATGGATTACTTTACATTCCTGCTTTGCCTGTTTTAATTACATGTTTTGGAATCAAATTAACAAAGGCTGCCTTTGGGTAGGCACAGTCTTAGATGAAAACAAAAAAGCATGCCATGTTATCAGATAACACAGGGAAAGCAGATATGATCATTATTTTGAATAACATCTTTCATCTACAGCTAGACACTGTAGAGGCCAAAAGTAATGACTGTCCCTAAGGGCCATGAGGCCACTGAGGGCCAAGTGGATCACAACTCTCAGGTAGCTGGCCAAATTGTGAGACTCTGGGATGAGTGATCAGTTTCTCTTTAAAAGAAAAGAACTGGAGATTTGATAGCAAAGACTCTTCACTGGAAAGCTGGTAACCGGATGAAAGAGTCCTGAAGGACAGCAGCCTGCACACAAATAAAATTCTGCACCTGGCAGGCAATAAGACCAAGATTACTTAGTTTCAATTTGCCATATCCACACCTACAGGCACAGGGCTGGTCAGAGCACATGCTCCATAGGGCTGAACATGAAAAAAACAGGACACAGAGACAAGAGTTTTGATCTTGTTTTTATCCACTTTTGCCTCTGAACATATCACAAAAATAGAACAAAGGAAACATCTGAAAACACACAAAAACTCTCACTCATCTTAAATACTTAAGGAACAGAGATGTATTGATACAAAAAGGTATTTTAAACTCAGTGCTGTTGTTATTATTACTAATATTCTATGCTATATTCATGTTTGAATTCCATTAAAATTGAGAAGTTATATACTCATATGTAAACATATACCATGCATGCAGGTATCTAGGCTGGTTTTGGTTGTCCCTGCAGCTTGTGAAGCAAACCTCTACTAAGCCTTACTGAGCTCAATGTTCTCAGCCAATGGTATGGGAAATGAATGTATCAATTCAGAAAAACAAAGCAAACAAAGCACAGCTTCTACAGTATGAATTGGTTTTAAAACTCACCATCTTTAGCTTCTGATCTATGCCCCAGTTTAATCTGAAAATAAATATTTCATGTTAAGCAAGATTAAGATGGTGGGGAATACATTTTTTTAATGTTGCTCCTCTAAGACAGAATTAGTTTTAGAGTAACGAAGCACTTTACAGCTGGGTTAGTTTTAACTGGAGGTTATTTCCCCTTTAAAAAATAACTATCTCTACAGCATTTGTTTTTACAAAAAATAGCAATGAGGGCACTAAAAAGAGACATAATGCAAGTATAAACTACTTTGTAGCCACAAAGATTTATTGCATCACTAAATGAGCTTCTCCTTAGGGAGAAATGAGAGCTAAGTAATTGACAGTTATCTTAGAGTGAGTCTAGTAAAATTAGCATAGGCTGTAAACTCAGGCAGACTCTAGGTCCTTTTGTCTCAATCATCTAATGACTTGAAATTTTAAGTCCAGAGTCCTACCATTGATATTTCCAGATGATAAAAGTTAAGAAAATATTCTGATAAAACAAAGAGTGCTCTCCACCACAGCCTCTACCAGCAGCAACCATATAAGACAAATATTGAAATGCTAAAGGAATTAGTGCATTAAACAAGATTGCTTACTATTGACACAATTCAAGCTGTTGAGTCTTCAAATAAAGAAACCACTGTAACATGCATTTTTCATCCCTTACAAAGAGCAGCTGAAGACCCATTTTTAATATAAAAACTTCCTGCAATTCCTTCAGATAGTAACAAGTGAAACACTTTATGACAATGTAAGCATTTTCATCATTGGTATGAAAACAAGCATGTTGGAGAGCCAAGATCATTTTTGTCATATTTAATCAAAAAACAATCATACTGGATAAGGGACATAACTGGAAAACTCTGAAGTCTAGTAAGGCCCTCTGACTACTACTCATTATTGTTTGTTGAAGTTGGCAGCAACACAGTAAAAAATAAAGGACTGAGGGTACTCAAAAGAGACTTGAGGGCCCCAGGACAATTAATAAAAGGATATGGAGCACAAATAGTGATCCTTCTGGTATCAAGAAATAATACTGATAGGAATAGGAAGATCCATCAGGTTGCCATGTGGCTCTGAGGTTGGTGTCACAAGAAAAACTTTGGGTTCTTTGACAGTTAACTTTTGAACTCCTGTTCTACTGACACTTGATGGGTTGCACCTTTCTCAGAGTGGAAAAAGAGCTCTGGCACAGAAGCTAGCAGGGCTCATTGGCAGAGCTTTACACTGGCTTGGAAGGGAGAAAAGGAAAACACCCGGCTCACCAGTGATAATCAGTGGGACAGTGTGTCAAAACTTGAGGAAATGAACACTAATGGGCTACCTCGATCTGCTTCATGAGGTGTTGGCTACAAAGTACACACCTGAAATGTTTATCAATACATGAGGAGCAAACAAGAGGAGCTCAAAGCTTTGATTCAGTCCCACAGATTTGATATCATTGACTTAAATGAAACCTGGTGGGATCAGTCCTGAGACTGGAGTGCCCTGTTGGGCAGCTGCAGGCTCCTCAGGAGATGCATACAGGACAAAAGAGGCAGAGGGGTGGCATCATATGTAATGGAAGGGCTGGAATGTACCAAGCTTACAGCTGGCAATGGTGCAGTTGAGAGCCTCTGCGTAGGAAACAAGGGACAAATAATGTGGATGTCATTGTGGGAGTTTGCTACACACCTCCCAGCCAGGATGATGAAGTTGATGGATTATGCTTTGAGGAACTAAGGGATGCTTCCAAATCAACTGCCCTTGCTCTTATGGGGGACTTCAACTTGCCAGAAAGCAACTGGAAGCATCACACAACAGATACAGCCTGGGACAGAAGATTCCTGAAAACCTGGACAACTTTGTGGAAAAGGTCCTACGGGAGCCAACTCAAAAAGATGCCTTCTTGGATCTGCTGCTTGTCAACAGAGAGAATCTCATGAGCAAAGTGGAAACTGAGGCCATCCTGGCCACAGCAATCATGAAGCCATTGAGTTTAAAATCTCTGTTAACAGTAGGAAAGTGCCAGCAAAACTTCAACCCTGGACATGAGGAGAGCAGACTTCAGGCTACTCAGGGAATTGGTAAGTAAAGTCCCCTGGAAAAACATTTTTGCAGGTGCTGGGTCCATCAGTGCTGGCTACTTTTTAAGCATCACCTCCTAAGGGCACTGGAGCATGTAATTCCCAAATGTCACAAGTCAAGCAGATGAGGCAGAAGGACAACTTGGCTGAACAGGGATGTCCTCTTGAATATAAGGTAAAGAAGGAAGGCATATGCTCAATGGAAGCAGGGTCAGGTGACATGGAAAGAATATAGAGAGGCTGCTTCACACTTATTATTAGAAAGGGAATCAACATGTGATGATGGCCAACCTCAACGGACAAAGCTGCAAGAAACAAGGCTCTGCTAATTCAATTATTCAGGAAACATTTGTCTAAAAATGACAAGACTTGAGGTAACAGCGCAAAGCTGATTCAGGGGAGTTTAGGATGGATACTAGGATAAGATTCCTCATCCAGAGGGGCTCGGCACTGGAACAAGCCTCCCAGGGAAGCAGCCATGGCACCAAGTGGTGTTTCGACAACTGCCTCAGGCACATGGTGTGATTCTTGCATTGTCCCGCACAGCGATGAGAGCTGGACTTGATGATGTTGACGGGTCCCTTCCAACTCAGCAAGTTCTATGATTCTATAAATTTTAAGGAACTTTATAAAGGATAACATTCTGGAATGAAGGAAATTGTACACTGCCACAGAAACGATTTAAAATAAAACAAAAAACTATCAAGGTACAGTAAAGTCTGCAGTTTAGTAATGTGTGTGTTGGTTTGTTTGTTTGTTGAATGAACCTAACAAATAACTAGAAATTCAATTCACAGACCATGCAACCCTTCAGAAACTCAGAAACACAGCAAAGACACTCCCTCTTCTGGGGTGGGTGGGCATTACAGACAGGTTAACCAGATCATTTAAACAAACTTCTCTATAAATAAAAATGCGTATCATGCCATTTCCCATCAAGTTGGTTAAAAAACCAAAAGTCGTTAGGTAGGTCAAGAGTAACCAGACACTTTGTGACACGCTGAGAAGACATTCTGACACTTACCTTCTTAATAGCAACGATTCGGTTGTTCGTCTTGTCCTTGGCTTTAAAAACGGTGGCGAACTGGGGACAGAGAGAGATGCTGCCGTGAGCAGGGCCTGACAGACTGCGCGAGGGAGAGGCCGCCGAGCCCTCCTCGTGCGCGGGGTGGGCACCGCCCCGTGCCCCCCGCGTCTCCCTCCCGCCGCGGGCGGGCAGCGACACAGGCCGGGCCCAACTGGGCTGCCGCAGCCTCAGGGCCGAGGGCGGCCCCCGCCGCGGTCGCTCACCTGCCCTTCCCCAAGGAAGTCGAGCTTCTCGTAGCGCTTGGCGCGGGCCCGCGCATCCATGGCCGGCGCGCTGTGCGGCGGGATGTGCGGCGGGAGCGGCGGCGGGGATGCCCGGAGCGGCGGCGGCGCTGCTCGGCGCTTTAACCCCGCGGCCCCGCCGCTTCCGCCCCGGCCCGGCCCGGCCCCTGCGCGCGCAGCGGCCCTCGGCGAGGCGCAGGCGCCGTTCCCTGACGGATCGGCCCCGGCTCGGGTGCGCGGCGGAGTCCGCGCTGAGGCTGTGTTCTGCAGCGGGCAGCAGTTCGTCCCAGAGGCTGCTTCTGTTTTCATCCTGATCTCACGTCTGACATTCAGGGACATTTCTGTAATTTCTGTGCTTAGAGAGATAGTTTTTTAATTAAAAAAATTATTATTCTATAGAAAGGGTGCTCTCAGGCACTTTGTTAGGTTCTAGTGGAAATTCTTAATTGTACTTCTATAGTTTCTTCATTATGAATAATTACCTACAATATAGTACTTAAAACTACCGTCAATACCATCAATACTACTACTGTAAGAGTAGTACAGTATTTCTCATACAGGAGAAATTCTCACTTGAAAATTAATTTCCCTACATGCCCAAGCTTTGCTATTGTTTACTAGATTAGTCTGTAAGACCAACAGAGTTGTGTAACTATGAAGAATAGCCAACATGTCAGAGAGCACTTCAGCGTCTTTTTTCCTGCCTGTAAAATCATTCTCAGTGACACATCCAGGTGAAACAGTCTTAACCTCAATCCCTGGAAAAGTGGTGGTGTGCCTCATCCTGGAGGCCATCTCTCCCTATGTGGATGACAAGAAGGTGATCAGGAATACCAACACGGCTTCACTAGAAGTAAATCTTGACCAACCTGATTGCCTTCTACAAGGAAATAACTACCTGCATGGGTAAGGGGAGGGCTGTGGATATTGACTACTTCATGTCAGTAGGGATTTCAATGCTGTCTATTAACATCCTCATAGACAAACTCAGGAATGTGGGCTGGATGAGTGGGCAGTGAGGTGGATCAAGGACTGGCTGAACAACAGATTCAGAGGGTTACAATCAGTGTCACAGGGTCTAGTTGGAGGCCTGTCCCTAGTGGTGTCCCTCTAGTGTCACCCCTAGTGATGTTCAATGCTGTACTGTTCAATTTATTCATCCATGACTTGGATGAAGGGGCAGATGCCTCCTCAGCAAATTCACGAAGGACACAAAGCTGGGCAGAGTGGCTGATACCCCGGAGTGCTGTGCAGCCCTTCTGAAGGACATCAGCAGGTTGGAAAGGTGGACAAAGAACCATCTGAAATTCAGCAAGGGCAAGTGCAGGGTCCTGCACCTGGGGAGGAACAACCCCAGGCACCAGCACAGGCTGGGGCTGCTCTGCTGGGGAGCAGCTCTGTGGAGAAGGACCTGGGGGTCGTGGTGGACAAAAAGCTTGCATGAGCCAGAGTGTGTCCTGGTGGCCAAGAATGGCAATGGTATCCTGGGGGCATTGGGAAGAGCATTGCCAGCAGGTGGAGGGAGGTGATCCTGCCCCTGGTACTCAGCCCTGGTGAGGCCTCACCTGAGTGCTGTGTCCAGTTCTGGGCTCCTCAGGACAACAGAGACATGGAGCTCCTGGAGTGGGTCCAGCAAAGGGCAAAAAATTTTATTAGGGGGCTGGAGCATCTCTCTTGTGAGGAAAGACAGGGAGAGCTGAGGCTGTTCAGCCTCAAGGAAATAGAACTGAGAGGAGACCTCATCAATGTTTATCAGTACTTGAAGGGAAATTGCCAAGATGGACCAGGCTCTTCCTAGTGGTGCCAAGCAGTAGAGCAAGAGGCAATGGGCAGAAACTGGAAGTTCTGCCTGGACATGAGGAAGAACTTCTTTACTGTGCAGATGACCATGCACTGGAACAGATTGCTCAGAGAGGGTGTGGAGTCTCTCCCTCACTGGAAATATTCAAGCACCTTCTGGACACAATCCTGTGCCATGTGCTCTGGGATGACCCTGCTTAAGCAGGAAGGTCAATAAAAATGACCCACTGCGGTTCCTTCCAACCTGATCCATTCTGTGACTTTGTGATCTCAACCAGTGGAAAAATAAAATGACTCTGTTAGATTGTTGACTTTTCAAATGGCTAATTAGAAAAATATTTTAATGGTGCAGACATCATATATATTCAATTGCTATTAGCCATCAACATAAAATCCTTCTCAGTCACAAACAAATCAGTATCTTGTGTGTTGTGTCAATCTTCTCACCCATCATATGGGATTTTATTAAAGCTATTAGTATACAATAATTTTTATTATTAAGGCATTTTAATTTAACGCCTTTATTGTGAATATAATACCTCATTCTTCAACAGTAGCCAAGAAACTATCTTTACATTTATTCTGGACCTCCACGCTGTAAAAGAAAAGCATACAGTTAAATATATTCCACTAATAGAACTTAAAACTGAGATCAAATTATCTTTTACACTGTGATAGACTAAGAGACACAGTTCTAGTTTTAATTTCTGATTTAAATATTGACCTGTATAAGAACAGATAGCGTGGATATCAGCATCCACCAGTCATGGCTACATTTTTTTCAAGGGAAAGTACAAAAAAATCAACACATGCTACCTACAGTTACAGCTGCTTCCATGGCTCTTTCTCTGAAGAAACCTGACTCTTAAGCTGCAAAAGGTCTGACAAACACAATGCTAACAGACACAAGTTTTAAAATAACTTTCACTGCCTACATTCCGAAGTGCAAAGTAAAAACAAAGCCAAGCAGAGTCATTACAATCTTAATGAGAAATCAGAAAGGCATTCAGTTAATTATTTTCCCAACAAAATTATTTTACAACTTACCTCACTGCTAAACAAACATGCAAAAAGTCAAAAAGTGTATTACTGTGGGAAATAACTGATTTTACTTCTACTGTATAGATGCAGCCTACTTGCATACATGAAGATTTCTAGATTTCCTCTACTAACATGGCTATGCTATTTATGTCCTTACCGTTTAACAAAACTTTGCAAGCATCTTTTAATTTCAAACTCACCATCACCTCACAAATTCTTCAAATTTTGTGCATTCTCCCTTTTCAACCATCAGTTTTTACAACTGAGAATTGTTGCAGAATAGAAGCAGGTTTTTCTTGCCTTTTATGTACAATGCCATATTTACAAGTATTGCAGAAAATACTTGTATCAAGTTTAATAAAATGTTTCCACTACTAGAAATACAAGAGTTAATTTACTAATAAATAACTTATAAAACTAATTTGAGAAATATTTTGTACTTTGATCACCTGGTAATAGCCTTTTAGGGTCTAAGAACTTCTGTGATCCTGCTCAGCAAAGTCAAATTACACATTAAACAGCTGTTATAAAATAGGTAGTGGTGCCAATTAATGCAGGCTATGACTATCACCAGCTTACCTGCATATCTGTTCTAAGTCCAAATCTCTCTACTCAGTGGTACCACAAGCTACTATGCAGTGAGATTTGGTACCTTCTGTATTAAGAATTGGTACATTGGGTACTGCATATGAAAACCATGGAAGCCCAGGGCACACTCTTATAAAGAATTACTATATAATATCATACCAGAAGATGTAGAAATTAAAGAAGAAAACTTACTTGAATATACTCAATCTCTTCATCTGACATTTGTTTCCTTCTGTATTTCTGAGGTAAACTTCTTGTTAATTCAGAAGTGTCTGGTGTGCCTTGTACTCTACTAACAGGTGAAATATTTTGAAAGGCCGATGATGTGCCTCCTACAGATTCCTGTGCTTTTGAAGCAAGGAGAGATGGCATACTTGCTTGTAGAGACTCCTGTACTGAAACCCAGATTTCAAAACAATTTACAGAAATATTACTAGACTGTAAAATTAATAAGCAGCCAATAAAATGTACCATTGCCTGAAAATCTTATTCACTACAACAAACACCTAAAAGAATTTATCACTCTACTTCTCACAACCTGTTTTTATTGTTGTTAAATGTATCAAGTGCAGACTCTAAAAATGCTGACAGTAGTATGAATGGCAGAAACGCTGATGTGGAAATGAAAGATTTATCAACATACACCCTAACAATGGCTTTTCACTGGGAAGCTGTACTTGGAAAAAAAGCATAAAGTTATGTAAATGTTTGTGTGTGGGCAATTATGTAGAAGATAATTGAGATGATGCTTTTCGTTTACTGCAACTGAAAAGACAGATAAGTGAAAAAGATCTAGAGGCTTACAGAAAGATAAAGCTCACAGCCACAACAGGCCGCAACATGCAATGCAGTGCTGCACCCATTTTTAATATTACAAAATGGCATCCTATCACATTTTGTTAATGATGTGCAGAATGACCACCAAGTATCAGGCATCAGCAATCAATGTTAATGAAATGTAAAGACTGAGGAGTGCGTGAAATTCTTCACAGGTGAGGATCAGGAGCTAAGCTTCAGGAATTCATATCAGAAAAGTTGCCTTGATTGTGCAGATAGAAGAGATGACAAAAGGGCAACGTCACAGTCAGTGTTCCAAACCTTAGGTCTGTCCCACCATAGCTGATTTTACAATGGAAATATGCAATTGTCCCACTAGGCAGGACAGAGATCATAGCAATATGTTCATTTCAGGACTCAGTCCTATATATGGGATAGGATCCATCCCAGGTGATGAGGGAACTGGCAGATGAGCTTGCAAAGCTGCTCTCAATCATTTACCAGTAGTCCTGGCTCACTGGTGAGGTTCCAGAGGACTGGAAGCTGGCCGGTGTGATGCCCATTCATAAAAAGGGTGAATGAGGAAGGAGGATCCTGGCAATTATAGGCCAGTTAGCCAGATTGTACCAGGTAAGGTTATGGAACAGTTTATACTGAGTGTCAGCACACAGCACTCACAGGATGGCCAGAGTGTCAGACCCAGCCAGCATGGGTTTAGGAAGGGTAGGTTGTGTTTGACCAACCTGAACTCCTTTTATGACCAGGTGACTGCCTGGTGGATGCAGGAAAGGCTGTGGATGTTGCGTACCTGGACTTCAGCAAGGCCTTGGCACTGTCTCCCACAGCACACTCCTGGAAAAGCTGCAGCCCACGGCTTGGACAGGAGCACTCTGTGCTGGGTTAGGAACTGGCTGGATGGCCGGGCCCAGAGGGTGGTGGTGAATGGTGCTGCATCCAGCTGGGGGCTGCTCACTGGGGTGTCCCTCAGGGGTCTGGGCTGGGGCCAGTCCTCTTCAATATCTTTATTGATGACATGGATGAGGGGATTGAGGCTTTCATTAGTGAATTTGCAGATGACACTGAGGTGGGATCATGTGTTGATCTATTGGAAGGTTGGAGGGCTCTGCAGAGAGACCTGGAATGATTGAATGGATGGGCAGAATCCAACAGGATGAAGTTTTAACAAGTCCAAATGCCCAGTCCTGCATTTTGGCCACAATAACCCCCAGTAACGTTACAGGCTGGGGATGGTGTGGCTGGACAGTGCCCAGGCAGAAAGGGACCTGGGGGTACTGCTCAACAGCCGGCTGAACATGAGCCAGCAGTGTGCCCTGGTGGCCATACAGGCCAGTGGCATCCTGGGCTGTGTCAGGAACAGTGTGGCCAGCAGGAGCAGGGAGGTCACCCTTCCCTGTACTCGGCACTGGTGAGGCAGCACCCTGAGTGCTGTGTCCAGTTCTGGCCCCTCAGTTTGGGAAGGACCTTGAGACACCTGAGCAGGTCCAGAGGAGGCAACAAGGCTGGTGAGGGGCTTGGAACACAAATCCTGTGAGGAACGACTGAGGGAGCTGAGGGTGTTTAGCCTGGAGAAAAGGAGACTCAGGGGTGACCTTATCACTCTCTGCAACTCCCTGAAAGGTGGTTGCAGTCAGGTGGAGGTTAGTCTCTTTGTCCAGGCAAAATCTGACAGAATCAGAGGACACAGTCTTAAGCTGCATCAAGAGAAATACAGGTTGGATATCAGGAAAAAGTTTTTCACTTAAGGAGTGATAAAGTACTGGAGTGGTCTGCCTGGGGAGGTGGTGCAGTCACCATCCCTGGATGTGTTGAAGAAAAGACTGGAGTTGGCACTCGCTGCCATCATTTAGCTGAGGTGTCAGGGCATGGGTTGGACTCGATGATCTTGGAGTTCTCTTCCAACCTTCTAGTCATTCTGTGATACGAGACCTGACAAAGCTGAATGCTTCCACAGAAGTCCTTCCCAATGCTCCAGAAAATTGAGCAAGACAAGTGCAACATCTAACAGCTGGACAGAAGCTCTATATAACTATAAAATAAGCAGCATGAAAACGGCATGTACAAAAGCATATGAGCAGCTACAACAGCACAGTTTTCACTGCCTTTGCCCTTCCTGGCTCCAGCAAGACCAATGACCACAAAGGAGAGAGAGCCAGTTTTAGCCTTAATGAGTCTGCTGCAGTTGCAGGATTGGGACAAACAATCAAACACCTGCAGCACTGATGCAGTTGCAGGATTGGGACAAACAATCAAACACCTGCAGCACTGTGATGAAACTACCATTGAGAGGCATTAAGAAGCTCTCAGTCATAAGACTGGGTCTGAAAGTCCCAAGGTGTCAGAAATAATGGAGGATCCCAAATAGAGCGAGGCAGAAGTGAGCCCATCAGGAACAGCGTATTTATTGTGAACAGGGGGCAAAGTATTTTTGTTTCAAAAAATAATACACCTTACATACAAAAAAAAAAAAAGAGAGAAAGAAAAGGGGGGGAAAAGGCAAGAAAAAAAGGAAAAAAAAAAGCAGTTTCTCCAAGTTTGTTTCACTGACCACAAAAGTCTAGAGATTTGTCAAGGATTTTCCTGTACTGAATGTTTCAGTCTGAAGTGTAGTTGGAGTAGACTCATTAGTGAATTAAAAACATGAGAACTGCAGTAATCAGAAATTTTACTGTAATAGAACTGCTTTATTTCTATTACAGTGTCTACTACATCTCTCCCTTCCCTGTTTGAGACCATAATGTTGCAGCATTAATAGGCCCACTGGAATTTGGCTGGCCTTTCACATCCCTAGTTGCTCTGAGGAGCCATTAAGTGATGTAGGAGCAACAATCTGGTACAATTAAATGCAGATTTTGCTACAGCATTCAAGCAAGACAAAGTAGGTTGCAGTTTACTAACAAGATGACAGATCCTGATGAAGGTAGAAAAGTCTAACATACTTAAAAGATACAGTCACAAGAATCTTCTGACACAGAGATAAACAAGAGGTCAGAAACACATTTTCAAGCTTTTGAGAAAGTAGTTCACTGGCATGAGAGGTGGTGCATTTGGCTGAACTGTGCAAAATGTGCAGAATTTTTACAGAAAGTTATTGTAGAAAATAGTTCCTGAAGAGTTCACAGACAAGTCAGAAGAGGCATTTATATGCACTGTGGAGGCTTTCAAATGTTAAACTAAACTTAAAGCTAAACTGTGGGCTTGATAATCCTGTGAGAAATAACTAGGCATAGTATAATATCAAAAGAAGTGAGAATAATGTAACAGAGCTTTTAAAGACAACTTCTACTTTTCTTTCAGAT
Source organism: Molothrus aeneus (assembly GCF_037042795.1). Taxonomy (NCBI): domain Eukaryota; kingdom Metazoa; phylum Chordata; class Aves; order Passeriformes; family Icteridae; genus Molothrus; species Molothrus aeneus. The sequence goes on from NC_089680.1 coordinate 33,108,105, forward strand.
GCTTTTTGACCCAAAAGGACTTCTAAATCAACATATTGCTTATCTAAATTTGTTGTTTAAATATAATAGTATTAGGAATACCATAAATATCAACACAGGTATAAAAGTTAATGTCAAAGATTGCAATGAAATATTTTTTTCCCTTAGCATTAGTTAGTAACACAAGAAAATACTTCTTAAAATGTACAGAGGGCTGAATCTCTCAGCTATAATCATGTTTTGAAAAAACAGCAGAAATACATCACACACTTCAACTAAGAAAAAATGAGGAAAATGCACCATCATTTATGCACATATCACTGAATAACTAAAGCTGCTTCAAACTGACTTGGGCACAGTAACTTCAGTAAATATTAATATTTGGGAAAATGTGACTTTATATAAAGTAGAACACAAACACTGGGAATCCTTGTGAATCTTTCTTGACAAAAAAAATATAGATCGGCATTATGTGTCTACACACAGCTGCACAGAAAAGAAGTTGTGGAGAAAGTTCAAGAGTTGCCTTCAAACTAAACCAAGCATGTTTCAAAAACCTCACTCCAACTCAGTTCAGCTGTATAGCTGAAAGAGAGAAATTGGGTCCCGGTTCTTAAATAGAACAGTCCATGTAAAGAAACGCGGCGCAAGCTGTATCCATACCCAAAATACTTACTTTTAGGTCTGGGACCACTTTTTCTGTCTGGGAACTTTATTAATGGAGTGTGTGGCTTGACTACCTAGAAAGAGACCAGGTAGTGGGAGAAACAGACACAGGTTACCGTGAATAATAAAATGTATCAACCAACCACTCTAAACAGCGGCTCTCTGCACCACTACTCTGATACACTTACTGCTTCTTGAAGTCCTAAGTTTACCCCAGGAAGAAGTCTACTTTAAAAAGTAGTCCTGCACCCTGAGGTCCAGAGCAGGTACAGGCTTTGTCTTCCTTTTCTTATCAGTCTGTGTGTGCAGAAACAGCTACTGCTATTGCATAAATGCAATCACAATGCAATCTCCTCTGGTGAGAACCCATCCAGAGTGCTGTGTCCAGCTCTGGGGTCCCCAAAGCAAAAAAAAATAAAACAAAAAACCATGGTCTGGAGTGAGTCCAGAGCAGGGCCGTTAAGATCTTCAGAGGGCTGAAGCACCTCTCCTGTGAGGACAGGCTGAGAGCTGGGGTTGTTCAGCCTGAAGAATGCACTGGGGAGACCTTACAACCCAAAGGGCAGGTTTGGATTAAAAAGATTAGGAAGATTAGGAAGAAATTCTTTATTTTGAGGGTGCTGAAGCACTGGCACAAGATACCCACAGCATCTGTGGCTGTCCCATCCCTGGAAGTGCCTAAGACCAGGTTGGACGGATCGCTGAGCAACCTGGTCTAATAAAGGTGTCCCTGCCCACGGCGGGGGGGTGCTGTAACTAGGTGACCTTTAAGGTCCCTTCCGATCCAAACCATGCCGTGGTTCCACAGTGCTTTAGCACACGGATTTGCGAGCTGTGCTCTGCCTGTACAAAGCACTTTCACCTTGCGGAGGCCCATCTTAGGAAGGAGCTGCCAGCCAGCTCCGCACCCGCTGCTATCACAGCGTCCGGCACCTGCGACACCGTGTGCGCGCGGCTGCACAGCTCTCCCCAAGGACATCGGCCGCCCCGGCGGCGTCTCCTCAAGCTGCGGCCGCCTGGACCTGCTGCTCGGCGGCGGCAGCAGAACCGAGCCCCGCCGCCCGAGCCGGGGCTCCGGCTGTCTCAGACACGCCGTCCCGGGGCCGCCCTTACCTGCACCGCCCTGGTAGCGGCCGCCATCTTGCTGCCCATGGTGAGGAGCCTGAGGGGCAGCTCGGGGCCCCGCCCACAGCCACCAACGCCAGCATGGGCGGGGCCTGTCTATGGGCGGGGCCTGCCTGTGGGCGGGGCCGCGGCAGAGGCCAGGCATGCCAAAGCAGCCGCTTTACCGTGAGTTAAAAAAAACTCCAAACCAAGCAAAACATTTTCAGGAAAATCAGCGTTTTATTTTTATTATTAGATCAAGGCATCCAACTACAAAAAATAGCTGGTGATCACTCACCAAGTTAAAAGTGAAGCTACGCACCAAGATAACAAGGGACACTACATGTTCCCAAACTGCGCTAAACCCCAGGAGTCAATTTCCTTCAAATATCAAACATAGACCAAGTAAAAAAAGCGCAAATGCTAGTGAAGACATACAATTAAAACATTGCTTAGCTGCACAGTCGACATGTATGAAGTCACCTCTGCAGACAAGAGTCAGTGCTAACAGGAGCAAAAATTTCTGGTGTTTAAAATTATACATATTGCCTTAAAACCAAAAATAATCCCTACTCCAGACTTGCTAATAAATTTTCCTGACTGAGCTTTTGACTGGGATTGAGCAGGACTGTGCACCCTGCTTGAGCTCTATGGCTGCTGGTCCCCAGGGACGGGGTACAGCAAATCCTCAGTTTAAGTCCACTTCTACATGAAACCTTGAAACTTTTCTTGTGTTCTTGCTGCCTCTCAGAGGAAAATAAGTGCTTGAGACAGGACAGCTTGAGAAATGAGTCTTCAGCTAGTTTCATTTCATCCGCTCTACTACCCGCTTTGACACATTCTATTTCTCTGGAGAGAACAACATCTTCCAGAAAGGTCAAATTTTAAAATTTAAGATACATAAAATTTATCAAGTTTAGTTAAAATGCACACAATGTATAAAATAAGCACCACATCTCCTGACTCACTGAAAATGCACATTTTTTTCAAGCCGTAGAACAACTTCCTTTAAAGATGGATCTTCTGCCCAGTTAACTCTGCTTCCAATTATGACGTTCTGTAAATGAGGAAGATTTACAGGTTAAAACAAACCCTTGAAAAGGACAATTCCTAGTAAAATATCTTAAAGAAAGTCGGCTTTATAATTTTAATTTGAAAGCCCTTGAATTTCACAAGTGTTTGAAGTAGGCAGGATGGAGGGGAAAAGGAGAAAGGGAAGTATTACTTTAGATCCTGTTGTTGATACACAGGCAAAAAAACCCCAAATCCATGCTTTTTTATTTTCTAGAGGTCCTTGCTTACTACCTCTATGTTAAACACAGAAACCTAGAGAACATTTTTAACAATATGAAATAAAGTTTGCCTCAACAAAAATAACAGTTAACATTCTCACCCTGCCACTCTGGATTGAAAAGGAGAATTTAAATTTAACCAAAGAGGATTTGCTCTACTTAGGGCTGAGAAAATTTCAGGAATACAAAGCCAAGAGATAGTTTTAGACTCTAATCTAAATGCCAGTACAATGTTAAATTTCTCGTTCTGAATTTGAGATGTAAGACTGTCTCTAAACTCTGCAAAAAAATAATGCAAAGATGCTTGTGACAATTTCATTCTCTTAGCCTTTAAAGCAGAAGTCTTCCTTCTATACACAGTTCTTCCACTGTTAAACTTAAAGGTTTTAACAACACAAAATTGTTTTCTAAGTTATATTTGCCATACAGTATATTATCTTGAGTGTAATCAAAAATTGTAAACTTGGTTCTAAAAGCCACACAACATTACCTGGAACACATTTTGAATTATTGCAGTCATCTGTCTTTCTTTTTCTAATTTATGAAGCATCTTCTCTGTTTCAGATACATTCACATGGGCTTGTTTCTCCTTTTGCCTTTTCATCATGGTATGAATTTGCTGTAGTTTCTCTCCTCCATATTTTTTCAGTGCTGTTACATTATTAGGAAAATTAAGCATTAAGTAGTTACGTGTACAGTAGAATTGAAGATACTCTTTTCCTCAGAGCCACCTAAAGCACTTCCAGTGCATAATCCTTATTTCACACTCCACTCCTTTCCTCATATATTCCTCCATATATTTCTTTTATGAAAGAAGCAACACATGCTGTGGCTACTTGGTTATCAAACTACATCAATTGGTTCCCTGGCCAACTGCAAAACAGAAAGTACATTGTATGCTGCCTGCATTTCCCTCACACAGGGAGTAATTTGCATCTCTGTCCTATACCCTGTTTTTGAGTGCCACAACTTTTATAGGTCTTTTTTATACTTTTTGAAGACCCTTCCTCCTTTTTCAGATTTCACTGAAACCAAATTCCAAAGTCATACAAGGAGAATATGTACATGACCAGCGAATATTACTATTTTTATAGGAAACCAGGTTAAAAACTAGACTGATTAAAAGTGCTTAGGGGCAGTTCATGTGTTGAAAGAATGCTGGCAGGGCATTCCTTCCTTTATCTGCAGAACTATCAGTATGTTCATTTTCCCCATGTGAACAGTTTTTGTTCATTACTGTCTACATATACACAACTCCCTGCATGTGAATCAAACAATAGCTGTTAGAATTGGTGGCAAACCTGGTCACGAAAGAAAGAACATTCAAAGAACACATTTACCATATGAAGTTCTGAATATTGATGTCACGTCTAAATTTGACCCACTCTAACAAGACTACTGAAAACCAATATATATATACTTCTTTCTAAGCAAATTCCCTCGCTATTCTGCAAATACCTCATAAATGTGCCGTAGGACAAAAAAGTATCTTTTAGGTGCTGTAGGGCTGATTTAAATGACTAAACAATGTGTAACCTTCTGAGGAGCTTACCTGAAATAATAAAATGCTGCCACGTTGTTTTTGAGTATTGTCTTGCATCTCTCACACTAATGTGTCAGTCTCACAAGTAGGGAACACACCAGCTCATTTCTACAGTACTTTCTATTCTTTTAACAAGTTTTAGAACTGTGTTGAGTTTTGCCGCTTCCCATGTAAATTAATATTGCTACAAGAATAACTTTAAAATATGAACTATATGAACTCTACATTAAAATACAAACCAAAGCCAATACAGGTAACACACTTACAGAGTCTTTCCCTTTTAATGTCAATCAGCTGCTGTTCCTTCTGATGTACTTGCTGAAAGAAAAAAAAAAAGTATTTTCCAGACTCTTGTCTTCAAAAATACTGAAAGATGCTAATTCAATCCCCAAAAACAGCTAAGGATAACTCTAAACCAGACTTACTTACATGATCACTTGAAGTAATCCTTAATTTTGACAGCAGTAGGAACTGCACCCATGTTGCCACATATTTAGCTTTGAATGACTTGCGCAGTCATGCTGCTTTCAAAGTGCACTCCTGCCCATGCTGAGGTTGATTTACCTGCACAACAGTAACAGAAGCTACAACTGCCACTCACCTGCTGATAGTCAATTATTGTCCGGCTGAGCAATACTATGTGTTTCATTGTTTCCAGGATCAGACTAAGGAAGGAAACAATTGCATAGCTTAAGACCACTAATATAAGTCAGTATCATAAATGTTTAAATCAACTTTATTTAGTTTAAGTAAAGAATTTCTGATTTCTCCTAATAGCAAATTAGTAATAAGTGTCACTTCTTTTTGCACTTACACTTACAATATCCCTTCTTTTTACAGTTAATATATTCAGTGTCACTGTACAGGCCAAAGAGTTCCGTTACTTCCCTCTCAATTTCTCTTAAGATTTCATTTAAGTCTGCCCAACATTTTACATCACAGAGTTTGGATGGCATCAAGAAAGCCTAGCCATCTGGAAATGGCTATGAATTAAAGCTCCTAAATCAAGGAGATGCAATCTTGCAATCTCTTACTGGTATTTCTGACAGAAATTAAATTTCTCATATTACACTTCATATGCATCCACCTGATAATAATGGGCAGGCAACAAAAAGCTACTTTGAAAAATGTTTAAGCTTTCAGTTCTATTTCAAAGACATTTTGCTCCTACATAGTTAATTAATAAAGGCAGCAAAGCAGAAGCAAGGCCCTGTTACAAGCCTGTAATGTGCTCGGCTATCATAAATGCAGGTAATTTAGGAACTAAAGACAAAAAGCTCTCTTGGCTATGAGCAGTTCTTACTAGTGAATCAAGAGTTATGATCTCTGTAATCAAAGGTGGGTAAATTCAAAGCCCAACTGCAAATCTACCATGGGTGTATGAAGTTTGATCATGCTGATTCTAGCCAGAAGGTAGACACTATAACATTCTGTCAAATCTAGAAAAAGGAAGCTTGCTTTCACAAGAGGTAAAATGAAATAATCTAGAAATGTGACACAATAAACTGTGCAAAGTCCATTGCTTTCTAGCTGCCTGACTCCCAAGAAGACCTTACCGTGAGTCCTCATCATCTCGTTTCAATTTGTTTTTCAGGGCATCCATAATTTGGGTCCTGCATATTGCAAGAAATAGCATATGACTGATGAGAACTCATAAGAAACTGAGAAAAGCAGGAAACAGAGAGAAGCAGATTTAAATAACTAATATAAGAACATAATTTCCAGGATTCCACTTTCATCCACTTTCACATTGGAATTATATAAACAAAATACTCAGTACCTTTTAAATACCACACTTCTTAAATAATGGGGCTTAACTCTCAGGACAGGAAAGATACATCAATGATTATTTGTGAGAATGACAACTCCTTTTTCTCTTGACCAACATATTTGGACACCATTAATCCCAGAGTCTGCAGAAAGGAAGCTGGGCAAAAGTGTGAATTCAAATAAACAGCCATGAAACACATGCCTAACATTATTAACTTCCATCTTCTCATAGGCATTTGGAAAATACTGCCAAGAAATATGCTTACTGATCTGTACAGTCACTCTTTCCCAACTGTAAAGGAGCTTATGGGCGTACACATTTCAACCTTTAAGTTTTATGTTTTGGTGGGCTTTTTTTTGCTTTGTTTTCTACAGCATATCCATCTGCATTCCTATTGTTCAATGGTACTTAAAATCTCCCCAGTCTCCCACATCACTTTAATATCCTGTACCTATGTGCATCTATGCATCTATGTACGCACACACACAGAGAAAAGCTCCAAATAAAGGGTGAAGGAAATTCTACCTGTGCAAGGCCAGGGTCTTGTTCTGAAAAGAGACTTTTACATCCTCTACATCTCTTTCCAAATCTTGTGTGGCACTGAAAGACAAAAAGCAATTAGACAATCTGAGTGTGAAGATAACAGAATTTAAAAATAGAGTCACATTTTAACTTGCTTTCTACATATCTAATGTAAGAATTTTTCATGTGAGCTACAAATCATTAGGGCCAGGAGTAATTTAGCATGTGGAACTATATTAGTGAATTCTAGCCATCATGTAAAGGACTGCAAATTTAAAACCCACATCAGATACAGAAGTACATTGGGAGGATGAATACAGCATTTCTTCCCCACAATTCCTCTTAGTTTCCATTATTTTCACCATTCTTTTCTGATGTACTGATTGTAAATCCAGCAATTCACTAAGAAGGAATAACTAGAAGAGAATTTTGAAGTTATCCAGTGACATACCTCTGGCTAAAGTTTTCTTCAATTTCATGATTAAGGAAATTTTCCTGACCTGCAAAAGACAATGCTGCTAAAACAAGTACAACAGAGACTTTTAAATACAATCTATAGAGCATAAAGGATTAGCATTTTTTTGTGTGAACAAGTTATTTCTTACTTCTACCTCAAAGCTTTATTATATTTTACTGTTAATGAGGCTATGCTATCAACGAGCTGTATCAGAGAAATAATTAATTTAGCATTTTTTAGATAAGCTAGAGCTGGTTCTTGCCATTGCTCTATGTATGCCACTGGATCGTTCAGTGGAAGAGCATGTACCCAACTGCACCCTGGGCTGTATCAGAAATGTGTCCAGCTGGTCAAGAGAGGTGACTCTGCCCCTCTACTCAACTCTTGGCAGACTGGTGTGCTGCATCCAGCCCTGGGATTCCCAGCATAAGAAGGACATGGATCTCTTAGAGAAGATCCAGAGGAGGGCAATGATCAGAGGGCTGGAGCACCTCTCCTGTGAGGAAAAGGGTGAGAGAGTGGTTGTTCAGCTTGGAGAAGGAGCACAGGGACTTTGCTGAGTCCTTACAGTCCCTGAATGGAGCTTACAAGAGAGATGGAGAAGAACTTTTTACTAAGGTATGTAGTTTGTATTTGAAAGATGGTAGGTTTAAATTAGATGTACTGTGGGGTGATGAGGCACTGGTAGAGAGATTGCCCAGAGAAGCTGTGGATGCCTCATCTCTGGGAGTGTTCAAGATCAGGTTGTCAGGTTGAATAGGGCTCTGAGTAAGATGTGGAAGTGGCTGTGCATGGTGGGGGGTTAGGAACCAGATGTGTTTAATGTCCCTTCCAACCCAAATCATCTCATGACTCTACAGGTTATGGAAACACCTTAAATCAGTATTGCTGCCAAACACTTTGGCAAACTTTTGGCAAGACTTCAGCCCCAGTGACCAAATTTCTGAAAACCATCACTACATATCAGAGGAGCCTAAAGTTCAAACCCAGAAAAGGAAGGAGAGGGCAGTGGGCAGCAGCTATATGGCATCTTTGCAAACATTTAAATATGTCTCAAAAGCTGCCTAGAAAATGTGTTAAAATGTACAGCCAGGAAAAAAACCCCCATCATTATCGTAAGGAACACTTTTAATAAATAATTAAAGAAAATATTAACAAACTATGTAAATATATCTTTATATATTAAAATATAAATATAAATGCCACATCCCATTCTTTGTTAGTGCAACATCCCACTGTGAGGAGGGATATACTTACCGGCAAGGATAGCCGTGTTGCACTCCATGAGCTGCCCCTTCATTCGGTCCCTCAGGCTGCGGCGGGAGTAAAGCGACAACGGTCAGAGCCTGCGCATCCCTTCATCCCACCCCGGGGCTGCTCCCCGTCCCGTCCCGCCGGCACTAACCGGACCAGAGTGGTTAGTGGTCCGACATCCACGTCGCCGTAGCCTCTGCCGCTGCCCTGGGACAACGCCGGCTCTATCTCTCGGGTTGGAGCCGGGGCCGGGGTTGGAGCCGGGGCCGGGGTTGGAGCCGGGGCCGGGGTTGGGGCCGGGGCCGGAGTCGGCTCCAGCTCTCGGGTTGGAGCCGGGGCCGGGGTTGGAGCCGGGGCCGGGGTTGGGGCCGGGGCCGGCATCGGGGCTGGAACCGGCATCGGGGCCGGGGTTGGAGCCGGGGCCGGGGTTGGGGCCGGAGGCGGCATCGGGGCCGGGGTTGGAGCCGGGGCCGGGGTTGGGGCCGGGGTTGGGGCCGGGGCCAGGGTTGGGGCCGGGGCCGGCATCGGGGCCGGGGCCGGCATCGGGGCCAAGTCCGAGTCCGAGTCCCGACTCGGCGCCGCCATGACAGCACCTTCAAAACGCGCGGCTCCCGGCGGCCCGCGCGCCCCGCGCGCCCTGCGCCTGCGCAGAGTAGCGGCGGGGCGGTGCTGCCCTCAGTGGCCTGGTCCCCTACGCGCAAGGGAAACAAGAAAATAACATTGGCAGCGCACTAGGTAAAGCGCAATAGTTCTTCCCTCTGACCTAGTTCTCACATGGAGATAGAAGCAATAGGTGCAAGCTACTAAAAGAAGTAAAAAATTGACTGCAAAAAATAAGCACTAAGAGAGCTGCTGCATAGAACCAGACTTAATTGGGTTTAAGAGCAAGTGCAGCTGTCAACCCCGCACAATGATCCTGTTCACCGTTAAACCATGACCTGAAATGTGAAATGTATCATATTCACACATTATTGAACATGCCCAGTGTGAAAAACGTCAGTCACTTGTTTTTAAAATTTTAAAAGTTTAATAGTAATAAAATGGTTATAAAAATAGTAATACAATTAAGAGTAATAATAATTTGGACAATTTGAATTAGGACAATATGAGACAATAGAACCAAAGAGTTACGGACGTCCGGGTACCTTTTTCAGTGCAGTACAAGCCCGAAAAAGGACACATGTTAACAAAGGATTAACCCTTAAAAACAATAGCCTGTTGCATATTCATACACCTCATACATGATGCATAAATTCCATTTAAACACAGGATTATGTCTGATCATCGTCAGTTTCTTCCTCTGAATCCTTTCCTTCGAGGCGGGAAAAAGTTTCTTCTGATAAGAGGGCCATAAATTCATTTTCTCTGAAAGATTCAGGTGTCCTGTGGCTGCTATCTCGCTGCAAGTAATTTCTTTTAAAAAAAGGTATCCTACATAGCATAGTTTCTATTTTAACATTTTTTATAACCTAAAACTATATTTAACACACTTTGTTAAGAGAATTAATACAGCATTACTGTCTAACACAACACATAAAATATTCATTTTAATATTTGTGAAAAGCCAATCATAAAATACGCATTTTTCACACCTAGGGATGCTGACTCCTGTACAGCTCTGGGCACCTTGTTCCAATGTCTGACTACCTTGGACAGCCTCTGTAATTGTTTAAGGAAGGGTACATTACGGCTCCACCAGCCAGTCTCCAAGAGTCCTCAACAATTTCTCCTTCCTCTTTGAGCTCTGCCACCAGGCTGAGCAGATCACCACCTCATGCAGCTATTTTCTCTGCTGCCCCCAAGTCTAATGTGGCAAACACTCCCCCACCAAATAGCAGAGCTCATGGCAGTGCTGCTGTCTATGCACCACCCTGTGTGATCAGCCACGGCACCTGAGCTGGCCCGAGCTCAGCCAAGCTCTCAGCACTGCTCACAGGCTCCAGGGAGATGCCTCAGCTGCAGGAGGAAGGTAACTGTGCTGCCCTCCCCACCGGCAAAACCCAACCAAACAAAAATTATAACAGCTTTAATAAGTTTAATACAAATAAGGTACTTTGTATATACAGTGAGCAGCATTCTGCTTAAATTCATATAGAAGTTTAAAATTTTTAGCCAGATCCCATATAATGGGGGACTACAACTGTTCAATGGTGCTTATCTTGGTGTTGGCAGTGCTGGTGATACCTTAAAGGCCTAGAAATGAAACAACACACTTTTGAGCCAATATTAGTGTGGGAGATAATATAAAGGCTGGTCTTTATTGGAGGCCTCTAGGGGAAGATATGGAAAAATGCCCCTCCTCCCACATCGGGTGAATACAGTTTTATAAGTTTAGCAAATTAACATAGCTGCCAAGAATTGTCAATTAGATGCACAAGTGATGAAGTAATTCATCATTCACCTGTTCAACCATCTCTGAATCCTCTCTCACCCTCTGCTATCTAAGAATAGGAGCTAAACTTTGCTTTTGAAAATGTGTCTCAAAGAGCTGCTTTCAATCTTGGCTCCCAGGAAGAACCAAGATAGGACAGGGGCCTTGAACCCCTGGGGTTTGGAGCCTCTGGAATGTGTTTTATCTTTCTGCCTATCAGGGTAGGGAAAAGCTGAGGGGAAGTATGGGGGCTAGCTAGGAACTATGTACAACAATAATCTACAGAGCTATGAATATATATGTGTCATGGTTTGACACTGGCACAATGCCAGTGCCCCCATGAAGATACCTTCTCCCTGGTTTCTGCTGTGAGATGTGACCAGGAATAAGCAAAGCAGGCTCCTACTTAGGGAAAAAGAACCAGAACTTTATTAACTACTCTACAACTACAGATAAAAAGGAACACACACACAGGGAAAATGAAAACTTCACAAGTGCATTTCCTCCTCCCCCCACCAAATTTCCAACACAATACATTTGGTTCCTCAAATCACCAACTCTCGGTCCAGCACCACCTTTTAGACAATCAATCCTCAGTTCATCAAGAGGAGAGGAGTCCTTCTTGTGCCATGGGCTTCCCCTGGAAACACAGGTGAAGCCTCGTGTGTTTCTGTGTCACTCGTGGCACTGCCCGGAGTACATCTGCCATTGTGACTTCTTCCTTTTCATGTCCAGTGCTCTCACCACTGAACATGGACCAGAACTGCTTCTAGGGTTGTCTTTTAAGGATGCTCTGTCCCGATCCAAAAAAGGCACAGTCTCTCCTTTGGGACACCTGTCCCCACAATCTCTCCTTTGGGACACCTGTCCCCCCCATATTTTTTCACCCCCTGGGGCCGAGGGGCATCAACACTGAGCAGTCTCTGTATCACAAGGAACATGGGTCTGTCCATCTCTCTTTTGGGACACCTGTCCCCACAATCTCTCCTTTGGGACACCTGTCCCCCCCATATTTTTTCACCCCCTGGGGCCGAGGGGCATCAACACTGAACCCTCTTGGTTCTGAGGCCATTGCCTCCCCCTAGAATGCAGTCTCTGTATCACAAGGAACATGGTTCTGTCCATGGCTATACAAAAAGAGTCCAGCAAAAGCTACTCCATCATCTCTTCCCACTAGGATTCTTCTCTATTCTTCTACTATCTCTCACTCGCCCAGACCTCTCTCACACTTGCACATTTCCTTCCTCATTTTCCACTCTATCTTCTAGGAAAGGTCAATGTTCTGTAAAGTTCTCATTCTCCAAAAAGGGGTTAAAAGCTCCTACAAGCAGCCGGCTGAACCCCCCCCTCTTCTCCGTCCCAGCCGTGCTGCCAGCACAGGCCCATGTTTATCAAGTTTCAAGGTTACAGTCCCAGGCAGCGGCTCTCTCTCTCTCTCTCTCTGTGTCTCTCAGGGGGGGCTGCCCGATGGCTCCCGGTCTTTCTCTCTTCCACCCTTCCACCCCCGGGCTCAGGCCTACCTCTCTCGGCCACATGGCTTTCCCCTCCCCCTGCCCAGCCAGCAGCTGGGCCGGGGGAGAGACCCGAACTCTTTCCCGCCAGAAACCCAAGAGGACCCGCCCAGGGGAGAGCTCTGCTTTTAACCCCGTGTTCTCAGAGGCGTGTCCATGTCCCAATGGCCAGGTTAAATGCCAATATTAAAGTCTGAATATCCATTGGCCAAAAACACAGCATCCCAAAAAACACATTTCCTGTCAAACCAACACAATATGAAAGGAGTATAACAGCAAAGGAACTATGTACAACAATAATCTACAGAGCTATGAATATATGTGAAGGAAGTGTAACAGCAAAAATCATTCTGGCATCAGTGGCATATTTCTTTGTAACTGTCTACAGAGAAATAAGGTTGATTATGTTTACCCTGTTCAGTATTTCAGCTCACTTAATGCTCAGTGATCAAGCCAGGCCCATCCTAGTACACAAACCCCGTTCATGGATGGTCCATGCCACCTAAGCAAGATAAAGATCTTCAGCTCAGAAGCGAGCAGATCTTATTTAAGTCTGTCTGCAGTGACTCAACTGAACCAGCCTCTGTGTGCCATGTATCAACACATAACCACACATATTCCCCCCACACCCCTGCACCCTAAGATTCTTACCTTTTGCTTGGCAGCACACTTATTCACATTGATTACATTCTTTGACATATGCCGTATAACTGAGAGAATGTCACTCGCAGTGTAAGATGTGTAGCATTGCAGAAGTGGTAACTGAAAGGAAGGGAATCCATTAGATAAGCCTATTAGAATAATCCAAGTACACTGGGTTCTTTGTCTTCAGTTTTGCTTGGACAGTTATGGTCTCTTGTCTCACAGTGGGAGGTTTTAAAAGCTACTGCCCTACTGCTGTCTCCTTTTAGTGGTCCACAGAGAGACAAGAACATGGTGAAATACCATGAGGAATGGAGGAAGTGTGCGCCTTGTAAGAGTGGCTTTTAAGCTGCTGCACAGGCATACTGAGTCACAAAGTAGGAGGTGGCCTGACAAGCACAACTTACAAACATGCATCTATCAAAGAGTTTCAGAGACAAACAGAAGGCAGCTGCTGGAATCATGGATGGAGGGATGTGAACCATGTCATAATTCACAATGCACAGCTCCATCAGGTACTTGGCCAGAATGTTCAGTTTATCTGCAGTAAGTCAGAGTTGAATATTGGCTATCTCCAGAGCATGAGCATCCTGTCATCTTGGTTCAGTTAAATAGGAAGAAATACTTCCTTAGAGAGTACAGGGTTGAAATTCAAGTGCCTTAATCACAGAACACTTCTGTGTTATTTTTGGCTGCTCATAGTCTAGGACCGCCCCTTTCAATGGCAGTCTAGCAGTCACCTGCAATATCAGTGTCATGTTTCACTGTGGGAAACTGCAAGGAGTTATTTTAAAATTAAATGGTCAGGAACAAAGTTAAGTCAAACGAGACAAACATTGCATCTAAGAACTGCTTATTCCTAATGAAAAACAAAATGAAAGGGAGTTACTCTACTAAAGAGGGTCAGACAAGACAGAGCAAGAGAAAGAAAAATGGGAAAGAAATGGGAGGTGGGGAAGAGTCAGTGAGTGAGTGAGTGAGTGAGTGAGTGAGTGAGTGAGTGAGTGAGTGAGTGAGTGAGTTGCCACTGGAGGTTGGGGAGTGCATCCACGAGGTGGGGGGTGTGCACGCTGCTTCATGGGCGACTGGGCACGAGGTGAGGGGGCATGGGCTCAGAAGCCTGGACAGGGTCGCAGTGAGGATCACAGCAGTGGGCTGGCTCAGAGGCCAGCAGGGTTGGATGCAGCTGGCTTAGGCAGGTGTTAGCGTTCAAAAACACATAATCACATAAGTGATTATGTGCGGTGCTTTTTATTTAAGAGCTCTGGGAATCCGGGTAGTTTCCACCCAAATCTGATTCTGACCATACATTCGAGGTGAACGTGTTTTATACTCTATCATTACATAACTTTCATGTCAATTATTAAACTTATATTGTTCTACTGTAGACACAGATTTCAGCTAAACATAGCCCCCTTTAAATTTCCAACATAGTTTCTCACTATTCTTCTTATGGTTATATAATAATTATATTTAATTACTAAACAATCATCACATCTAACAATTATATCTTTTATCATACTGCTTTCGCAGGTGCAGTGATCTGAGAAAACACAAAGCCCAATATTTTCAAAGACTATTTTTAACATTTTCCAGGGCTCCACTATCACAGGGACACAGGGAGGCAGAAAAGACACAAAGGTGACAAGAGCCAGTGAGGAAATGAGAGCCAAAAGGCAGGCTGGGGCCAGGGCAAAGAATCAGGGGATGGCCAACAAGGCTGACATCAAAGATGACAACCAGGCTGGTGGGAGTCTGTTATAGAGCACCCAACCAGGATGAAGAGGTAGATAACTTATTCTACAAGCAGCTGGAGGATGTTTCAGGATCAGCAGGCCTTGTTCTTGTAGGTGACTTTAACCTGCCAGACTTCTGCTGGGAACTCAACATAGTGGAGAAGAGGAAGTCTAGGAGGTTCTTAGAGTGCATGGAGGACAACTTCTTGTCACAGCTGGTGAGTGAGCCCACCAGGGGAGGGACAATGCTAGATCTGCAGTTTGCAAACAGAGAAGGGCAGGTGGGAGATGTGGTGGTAGGAGTCCATCTGGGGCACAGTGATCATGAAATTGTAGAGTTTTCAATATTTGCTGAAACAAGGAGGGGCATCAATAAAACTTCCATGTTGGGCTTCTGGAGGGCAGACTTTGGCCTATTCAAGAGACTTATTCAAATAGTACCTTGGAAGCAGCCCTTAAAAACAAAGGAGTCCAGGAAGGATGGGTGTGCTTCAAAACAGAAATCTTGAAGGCATAGGAGCAGGATGTCCCTATGTGCCAAAAGATGAGCCGATGAGGAAAATGACTGGCCTGGATGGGCAAGGAGCTTTTGAGGGAGCTTTTCTTTTTTTGAAAAAAAAAGAAAAAAATGAGGGTGTATCACTCTTGGAAGGAGGGTCAGGTATCTCAAGAAATGGTTAAGGGAGTTGCAAAGTCATGTCGGAAAAAAAAATTATAGAGGCAAAAGCCCAGTTAGAACTCAATCTGGCCACTTCTGTAAAGGACAATAAAATTATTTTTATAAATACATTAATGGCAAAAGGAGAGCGAGGACAACCTCCATTCTCTATTAGATGAGGGAGTGAATTTAGTAACTAGAGATGAAGAAAAGGCAGAGGTGCTTAGCAGCTTCTTTGCCTCAGTTTTCAACTGAAAGACAGGTTGTCCTCAGGACAACTGTCCTCCTGGGCTGGGAGATGCTGTCAGGGAACAGAACAGCCCCTGTGTAATCCAGAAGGAAGCAGACCTGCTGAGCCACCTAGGTGCTCACAAATCCATGGGACTAGATGGGATCCATCCCAGGGTGATGAGGGGGCTGGCAGATGAGCTTGAGAAGGCACTCTCCATAATTTACCAGAAGCTGGCTGGTGTGGTGCCCCTTCCCATAAAAAAGGGTGGGAAGGAGGATCTAGGTAACTCCAGGCCAGTCAGCCTGACCTCAGTGTCTGGCAAGATTATGGAACAGATCATCTTGAGTGCTGTTCACAATACAGGGGCAGGTTGTGCTTAACCAACCTGGTCTCCTTTTATGACCAGGTGATCTGCCTGGTGGATGCAGGAAAGGCTGTGGATGTTGCGTACCTGGACTTCAGCAAGGCCTTGGCACTGTCTCCCACAGCACACTCCTGGAAAAGCTGCAGCCCACGGCTTGGACAGGAGCACTCTGTGCTGGGTTAGGAACTGGCTGGATGGCCGGGCCCAGAGGGTGGTGGTGAATGGTGCTCATCCAGCTGGGTGTCCCTCAGGGGTCTGGGCTGGGGCCAGTCCTGTTCAATATCTTTATTGATGATCTGGATGAGGGGATTGAGTCCACCAGCAGTAAATCTACAGGTGACAGAAGCTGAGAGCATGTGTCAATCTGTTGGAAGGTAGGAGAGCTCTGCAAAGGGACCTGGACAGGCTGGATCAATGAGCCAAGTCCAAAACCATGAAGTTTATCAAGACCAAGTGCTGAGTTTTACATTTTGGCCACAGCAATCCCCTACAGTCCTACAGGCTGGGGACAGAGTGGCTGGACAGGGGCCAGGCAGAAAGATACCTGGGGGTACTGGTTAACAGCCAACTGAACATCTGCACCTTGGGTACCCCCAGGTCCCTTTCTGGGCCCCTCAATTTAGGAAGGATTTTGGGACACTTGAACACGTCCAGAGAAGGGCAAGAAGGCTATGACGGGCTTGGAACACAAGCCCTATGAAGAACAGCTGAGGCAGCTGGGGTTGTTTAGCCTGGGAAAAGGAAGCTTAGGGGAAACCTTATCACTCTCTACAACTACCTAGTTGCAGCCAGGTGGGAGTCAGTCTCTTCTCCAGGCAAGCATTGACAGAACTAGAGGACATAGCCTTAAACTGTGCCAGGGAAAGTTTAGATTAGATGTCAGAAAAAAATTCTTTACTGGAAGAGTGATTGAGCACTGAAATTGGCTGCCCAGGGAGGTGGTAGAGTCACTGTCCCTGGACATGTTTAAAAAAAGACTGGATGTAGCACTCAGTGCCATGGTTTAGTTGATGAGGAGGTGCTAGGTTGGGTCATAGGTTAGACTAATTGATCTCTAAGGTCGTTTCCAACCTAGTTCACTCAGTAAAAAAAAAAAAAAAAAAAAAAGAAGGGCAAAAACAGGCTAGGGCCAGGGAAGAAACAGACCTCCGCAGGCTGGAGCCAAAGGACAAATACAAGATTCAAAAAGCCCCTCTAATTACCAAGCCTCAAATACAAAACCAGAGTCTCAAAAAAGCCCCAAGCCCAAAACCCATACTTAAAGAGCAAGTTTCAAAAACCCTGGAGCAATTGTGGCACAGTTACTTTTTATGCCCCTGGCTTCTCCCAAAGCCTGTCTGCTTGGCAGGAGACCATTGGCCCAGTCCAACCTTTCACCATCTGGTTGGAGAAGTCCCTCTGGGGAGTTCAGTGTCTCCTACTACCTATCCCATGGGAGATGTTGCCAGGTGAAGTCCTTCAGAGACAAGGCTTCTTCTAGTTGCCTCCTACACGTTGCCTATGTGCACCCCTCCTCCACATGCCTTTGACAGCCATTGTTGAGGGAAATCAAAACTAAATTGGCTCCTCACAATCAGGTATGCATTTTAGCACGGAATTTTGGTAAGTTAGGCTCATGTCACAGGAACAGATAAATAAAACTCATTTCTATATGGAAGACAGGTCTCAGCCAGGCTCAGTTGCAGTACTCAAAAATGTTGAGCCATTTTAACAAGTTGCCACAGTTAAGTATTGCCTTTTCCAGATTCAATTTACAGTAACACCTCTTCTCAACACTTCTGCAATCTTTGACGCTCTTCTTGGGCAGTGCTGAGAGGGCAACCCAGAGAGAAGTCCAGGGCTTTCAGGATCTTCATCTCCATGTGGTGGACATGGACCTTTGAGCAAGTGTGTGGTCAGCTGCATAGCTAAAGTCTCCAATATATGGGTGAAGAATCTCTTCATATTTGGTGGCAATGTACATAGCTATGACACCAACCAGCAGCAACTTCATCTTGGAAACAGCATTGTTCTGTAGAAAGAAGCAGTAAAGATTTATATAAATTACTTTGTTCAGAACACAGGTTTTCAAGTTAGTCAGTGTAAGGTTTGTTATATGGCAGGATATTCATACCCATGTTATATTTGCCCAGTTATCCCATCATCAAAAAAACCAAACAATATTAAAGGTAGCAGTAATTTTAATTGAATAGCTAAGAATATATAAAATCGGATACACTTAAAATATTGACGATATAATTTGGTTAAAATAAGGGATAATTTGGTTCCAATAATAGCGCATAAGCAAAAAATAACCGCGCGGGGTACGGAGTGCAGGGTCCTTGGACCCCTGCCACCTCATGTACAAGCTTGTCAAGTGAAAATTCCCCCTTTTATGCCATATGTCAATGCCATCTCCTCCCATTTTTGATTCATCACACTTCTACCTCTGCCGTCATCACCATCTTTACTGCACATGCTCCACCACTCTTTTATGTGGTTGCACCACTCTTTGGGGGTCGTCACTGATGAAGGTCTCTCCTCTTCCTCAATGTCCTTTAATTCACCTTTGGGTTATGCATGCGCAGCAAGCTAGTATAATGTAAGCCAAACCTAACATAATATTATATTTAGGCATCAAAGCCATAAATCTCATATAATTAGCATTTTCCTGGGACCCAACCAGATTTTCCTTTCTTTCTGTTAATTTTTAGTGACTGTTATCTCTTGCTTTTTTCTGCCTTGAACATCTACAGGAAAAGGGGGATGGAACCCCTCCTCTCCCTTTCTTTCTTGGCATTACACCTTTTAACGGTTTTATTATTTCCAAATATTAATTACTGTATCTATATTGATTACTGTTTCAATTTTGTCAGCACAAATCATACCTATTTACCACACCCACTTGCACAGAATAACTACACATCTTCTGTTACCTCTATTGGCACGTGCAGGGGTGTTAAAAGGCTTTGAGTTCAAATCAGGGAGAGGAATAAGCAGTTTTGATACATCAACTCACTGTTCATAGCCAAGAGCTTTTTGTGGTACATACAATTGAGAATTGAATGTCCTTTGTTGGTCATCTGTATTGTTAAGGGTATTGACACCCAACCATGTAGGCGTCACTGACCAGCATTCATGCTTTTGCCTAGGGTGAAAGCCCTTTGTCAACTGACACATCAGTCACTTCTTGAACACTTCTGGAGAGTGACTTTCCCACTTCCCTGAGCAGCCCATTCCAGTATCTGACCACCCTTTCAGTAAAGAAATTCTTCATGTCCAACCTGAACCTCCCCTGGCACAACTTGTGGCCATTTCCTCTTCTCCTGTCCTTATTCAGAAGTTTGGTACAGACATAACCCATGGGTGTAGACCACAGGCTGCAAGGTTTCCTTGCTCACAAGATATGGACTAGAAAGAGCACAGTACTAGTAGTAGTTGATTGGTCTAACAACCAGCATCTCTTCATATTGTCAGCTGAGTTCAATCCTGTATTTCAAAGTTGAAGGAGGCTTACTAATGCCTCCGGAGAAATCATCAGTGAAAGTGAATCCCAACTCTAAGGCAAGCCACACCTACAAGGACAGTTTACTGCAAATGTCCTTAGCTGCCTACCAATCTCCAGGTGTCTCAGATAGTTGTAGATGTCCTTCACATAGTTGCTACACAGGTTTGGGTCATTACTATCATCCATGTCTGGGTCTTCAGACTCAAGCAAGACATTAGAAAAAGCCTGACATGGTATGTGTCTTCTGCTGGATGACATTCATGTATTTCCATGGGGTTTGGAGACTGATGCTCTGACTATAAGGACATTCAGAAAATCACTGCTGACAGCACTTCCCTCTACAGCCCAGTGCAATCCTGCAGCATGGAGCACTGCAGGGGTTCATGACTCCTCTTTCAGGGCACCAGAGGGAAGGCACAGCTCTGCGGCAGCGGTAGCCAAGCACTGGGCTGGGGATGGGGCACACATTACAGAGAGGCCGGGACTGGTATTGGCAGTGGGACTGGGACTTAGGCTGGGACTCCGGGGTTGGCATGGCACGTTTTCCGTGGCGAAAGCCTCCTGGTAACCATCCGCCCCGGGGTGGCGACCTACTTGACACTCGGCTGCCCGTGGTTCCCTTCAACTTGGCGGCTGGGCGCACTTTCGGCTTAGCCATGCAGTGCTGATTGCCACCCCATCGTAGGGGCGGTCGCCGTTCCATTCTTGGGCACCGGCGGCGCGCTCTTCTCTTTCGAGGGATCGGCAGCGGAGCGGGACTGCAGAGAGAAGGGCGGTCAGCGGAACGGCGCGGGGAGGGGTGTGCGCTGCACCGCCGCAACCCCGGGCCGCGGGAACGGGGCAGTCGGGGCAGCGCTGCGGGCAGCGCCGGCGGGCTGGAGGAACGGAGCCGGGGCAAGAGCTCTGCACGGCTTCGGAGCCGAAGGGACGTAGATGCAAAGCTGCGGGGCTTCGCGGCTGCTTCCCTTCGCACTAGAGGGCTGAAGGAGAGCAGAGTGAGGGAACGAACGGGCTGTCCCAGAGAAAGAAAAACACCCACCGCCCTCCTGGCCAAGCACAGATCAGGCCGCCCCCGGGCTGTACCCCCGCACTGCCTGCCAGGCTGAAGGGAGGGGAAGGGAAGGAACGAGCAGGACACGAAGGGCGGCGCAGGTGCCTCCCCAAGAGCCACGGCAACAGTCCACTCTCGCTCCGCTCCCCCGCCCGCGCCGAGCCGAGCCGGCCCCTCCACGCACGTACCGAGGTGAGCCCGCCGGGCAGGAGAGCGCAGCGGCACGGGCCGCGCTGCCGGCACCGCTCATTTCAAGCGCCCAGGCGCCCGCCCATCGCCCGCCGCGCCTCCCCAACTCGCGCCCTGCTGACGGCCGCGTGGCTTCTGCACCAGGGAATAAAGCCTTACTGGAAAACACGAACGTTTTCCTCTTTATACACACACGTACTGCTCGCTCGGAGTTCCTTTTAAACCTGTTTAATCTTTCAAAGTGTTTTGTTGCAACTCTCTGCATACAGATCAGCTGACTCGATTGAACCTCCCCATGCCTTCCTAGTACTAAGATATTAACCAACTGGCCTCCACCTGTGGTTTCAAAACCTGCCCACACAGCGCAATTCCAATAGATCTTATGGGGAATCCTGAACCCTTTCTTTGTGGATTATTGCCAGACTAAACAAATTTAAGATGGACAGTGTAAGATAGACAATGCTTGTGGCCATCATCTTCCTGCCAGGAGAGCCAGGAAGAACACTGTGCCTGCATGCTGGGTAACTTACTAAACCCTGCCAAATGCAAGCCAACATGCAGGTCTGCACTTGCCTGTGAAGTATACAGGTACGGGCTCATCTTCACTGCCACGATCACAGGGGCAGCCACCTTGATTTGTTGTGTTCTGCCGCTACTGAAGTAGGAAATGGCCATTTGCTCAGAAGAAGCTGTGACAAGCACAAAAGCTTTACAATTATGCTAAGATAATTATTTAAAAGACATATTCACACTCCTTTTCATCATCTTCATTTCATGTCACAATAGGGTTTACTAAAATATTATCAAATCTCGTACAACCATCTCAAAACAGGAGTGGCATATGTAAACATTAAGTGAAACTTTGAGATTGGTTTCTAAAGCAAAACATCACCCTAGTTCTAGACTGAGCATAACTGTAGCTCATCAAGTGATAAGCCTTCTGGAGGAGACAAAGTAAGAAAAACACTGTTAAATGGGCAGAAAACAGGATCCAGCTTTGAGGAGGTGGCTAACTCTCCAGTGCTGTCCCAAGATATGAGGGACTGCAATTTATGCACTTTATCTTCGTCACTCTACACAAATGCGATGCAACTTCTAGAAGTTTTCTGACCACAGTTTTCCAAGTCAGTCTTGTACTGCAGACTGTTTTAGGTCAGGAGGAACTCCTTCAAGAGTAACAAACCAAACCACAGAAGTTGTATAACAATCTGATAACAAGACAAGCAGAACGGCTCAAGGATATCCCCAACTGCAGTCCTGGTAAATCTCTCCCAGTTATATCATTCCTTTATCACTCTGTTCTGTCCTTCAACTCACTAACATCAAGTCTATTCTTATTATTATAGTATTCAAGAACCACTGAATACTAGAAACAAGAAAACAGTACAACAAAACAATACTGCCATGATACATGGGATGGTGAAAGATGTATTTGTTCTTGTTAACCACGGAATTATTTTCTTAAATTTCAAGGAAAATATTAATGTGCTACAGACAAGAAGAGGGGGGCACAAGAAGCCTGTGAACAGATGTAAGCACAACTACCTCTGAAGATGTATTTTATTATCCCATTGACACGTTTTCATTAAACACATGGATTTGTTTTCTTTGCAGTGTTTAAGTCCTCAACATCCATAATTCTTTCTTAAAGGCACTCTCTTTCACTTTCCAGTCAAGAAGTCTCAATTTACTGTTCATTTCAGCAACTTGTCAAGTCCAAGACTACTTTCATAGTTTAGCATTCTAAACCTGAACTTCTTCCCTAGGTAATACATGGAGGTATAGTTGGCTACAGTACACCTGCAGCTGTAATGGTATTATTAAAAAAAATTGAGTAAAGTACAGGATAACATATCTTGAAAAGATGAAGTTTAGCAGAGTGCTAGGATGCTCACTGATTTATTACTTCTAGACTTCAAATATTGCATTTGCAGTTATTCATATAAAAAGTACAAAAAGTTTTATTTTAAGTGGTTTGAGTTGTGATTTTGAGTCTTCTCAGGAGAAGACGTTTTCATTTTTCTTCCCTATTTCTCGTTGTTAAATCTGTGGATTTCTTCTAAAAAAAATAGTTCCATACAAATGTAAAATGGTAACATATATTTGCTCTGGTGCATTAAGTATAGAAGTCATATTTGTATGCTGAGACATAATATAAAAACTGTATATTTCTATTATCTAACAAAATATGCAAAACACAGAACTTGATGTTTTTAATCCCCATAATAAAGCGTTTTTTCATTCCAAGAGTCTTCAAGCTATCTTTGAAAGAAAGAAAAGTAGTGCCCTGTTGATTGTTTGCATTCCAATATAAACTACTTCTATTTCCCACTGCTAACAAGAAATTAAAATACCGATGTTCCACACTTAGGAGAAAGTATGGAATATATCTGTGCTCATCTGCAAGTTTCAAGACTTCTGTTTAATAAACACCAAGTATAGTATATAAGATTTCAACTATTTTCACATTTACAGCAAGTACTCAAGTCCTTCTTATTTCCTTTATAAAAGCATCTCAATCCAATTAACAAAGATAGTACACTTACAAAAATTCAAATATATAGTACATTTGTTTCTGTACATGTATGTGCAAGATCTCCCTGCAAAAATACAAATATGGACTCAATTAGCTTGACCATTTACATCTCCTTTGGCAAATACAAATTTCTATCACATGATGTAAGTACCATCTTTGTAGTATTTCATGGATTCTAGCTGCTGAGTCATTGCAAGGACATCCTGAAATCCTGTACTGAGTCCAGACATGTGTTGAAAATAAGCTTCTTTCTCCACTTGGACAGTTAAGTTGTTTACGCCAGCATCTTTCAGAATTGCTGTGACCTGAACAGAATGGTACAGTTAACATTAGTATCACACTTCACGTGTATCTCACAGTAACTCGCAGTATACTAGCTCTGCAATGCAGAAAATAAACCCCCATATATCATTGTGAAGAATTCAATTCTCTGGAAAGCAAAGACTAGCTTTAGAAGGTATGGCTTTGCAAGTTCTGCACACTGGGAGACTCTCAGTGTTGTGCATAGGAAATATATATCTTTTTAAGGAAAAGAAAAACCCAGGCAGATATGTAGTGGTATCCAGTTTTAGACATGTGATTAGCATCCAGGTATCTCTACTGTTTATTCCCTGTTTGGCAGGCCTGTTTTAACACTTCCCCTTCTTTTCTCAGAGCAGATGCAGTGCCACTGTCAGTCAGTGTTTTGGCAGATGTTCTAGCAAATAACTCTTTACACGACTAATTTCAAGCTAGCAGGAAAGGGGCAGTACAGCATTAGAGACCAGCTCTGAGACAATAACGGAGAGCTACAAGAAAATCTACGTGTCAGATTGAAACTTCAGTCTGTGACCAAAAGGGAGATGCCGAGTAGGAAGTTAAGGAATTAAGAGTCTAAAAACCTTGCACTGTACCTGCTGTACAATTCTCTGTTCCATCACATCTGATACCACTTGCACATGTATTGTGCCTGCCACAACAGTTGCAGAGTGACACCAAAAATGAGGATCTCTGTAGGATATAACTCCCTCTATTTTTTGAATCTGCGAAGAAATTTCATTAGCAAAAATTAAGTAATTTTAAACTTGTACATGGCTATTGGTGGATAATATTTCACAAGGAAACAAAACTGTAGCACAGCAGCTTTCCAACTAAGCTATATTCAGAAATATCTTGTATTGAAAGGTTACTTTGCTACTACTGTAAAATTCTAGAAGGTAAAAGTCAAATCAAAACTCCAGAAGAGCAATGCTAAATAGGATGAGGAAAAAAATCCCTTGATTTAGGAAGAGATCACAGGAACACAAATGGATAGACTAATCAGAATACTGGTCAGCATCTACTAGGGCACTGGTTACCTCACTGTTTAGCAGCTATATTTAGTTATCACAGCTGAACTTTATTCAGAGACATAACTTCTTTTCCATAATACATTAATTTTTTCAAATTGATCTTTGTTCTGGGTTGGCTGTGATGGTTTTTCAGAGCAGCTGATAGGGTGCTGTATTTTGGATTCCTGCTTAAAACCATTTTGGTAACACACCAGTGATTTGGCTATTGCTGAACTGTTCAGGCTATTTCTTTTCCATCAGGCAGTTTCAAGGCTTTCTATTTTTCCCACTTTGCCCTTGCCCTGGCGGATAGGCTGGGGATGGGCAAGAAGCAGGGAGGTGACACAGCCAGGGCAGCTGACCCAAGCTGTCCACGGTGGATTACTGCACACCATGTAACACCTTGCTCAGCAGTAAAAACTGGGTTAGAGGATGAAGGAAGGATTATGGCTTCCAAGGTGGCTGTTGTTTGGGGACTGCTTTTTTTTTCTTTTTTCCACTGCTCTTCCTTCACCTGTTATATTGCTCCCAGGGTTTTTTGCTTATGCTCCCATCCCACTGGTGGTGGTGTTGGTAAAGGACGGGAGTGAGCAAGTGGCTGTATGGATGCCTGGCTGCTGGACAGGGTCAACCTACAGCAAACACACTGTTTTACTGTGATGTAATTTTTAAAATGCTTTTCCTATTATCTTTTAAGAAACTGGCCTTTGATTGATCAAGAAGTACTTTATTTTTTCCCAGTCTCTCAGAATTACTGTCCTCCCTCATCAAAAAGTGAAACCACACTTTTCATGTCACTGTCCTTTCACTACATGAATCTCTCCCAGACAATTCCCATTTGTTCTTTTCTTTTTTCTTTTTCTCATGCAGACAAGAACACATTTTCCTATCTAGTAACTGATGGGACACCATAAGGATAGTCCTCCTTGAAGCCTCTAGTTGATGGTATCTTCGAAGAACTTTTAACTCATTCTTTTAAAGAGAGGAATTCTCCACACTGAGGTTCACATTACTATTCTGGGCAGGAACTTAAAATGAGGCAACAGCAAAGACTAGGTACAGCCTCAAAGGAGATGCCATACTACACCAGACAGGAAGAGAACAGTCTAGAATGAGAAAATAATTAGAAAAAACAGCTTAAGTTTTGCAATCCCACCTACTGTGAACCAGTATATCCTTCATGATATGGATAAATCAGAAAACTTGAAATTACAAGCTTGTGATATAATCCTGTACCCTGAATGTTTGCAACAAGTTTTAAAAGGATGCAGGTTTAGGAACTGTATATTATTTTCTCAGTAGTACAGTGTGGTACATTTACCAAACTGTTACCATGCTTGTCTGAAATTATCGGCTATCCATAAAACCAAAAAACAGTGGAAGTCTTTTTAGCTGCAAACCAAGTTTTATAGTTAGAACTAGTCATCCTGTCACTTCTCTGAAAAATAGATTTTAAACAACTTGAGACATGAAGTTGTCTAAGGCAAGAGAAGCTGACTGATCTGCTTGATTTTAATAATCATTAAAAACAGTTACAGCTTTCTATGTTTGTATACAAAACCATTCATAATTGTACCTTTTCTAAAGCAGCATGCAGATCTTTCTCCTGTTCTGGAGGTATCCTCAACAAAAGCACTTGACAGGCATCTTTCAATAGTGGGATAACACTAAGAAAAATCAATGTAGCAATAAAGAGAGAGCAGAGCGGATCAGCTATGAGCCATCCAAATTGCTGAATAAATATTGTGGATACGATAACACCAACACTGCCAAGAGTGTCTGCTAACACATGCAGAAACACACCTAAAACCAAAACAAACAGAGTGATTAACAGATCTGTCTAAAATGTATGCTTATATTCAATAGCAGAAACTTAGTAAGGCTTACTGAGTATCCTCAAGTTAAACAGAGATGACTCTTTGCCTAACCTGGGACAAAATACACAAAATATTTAGCTCTTCTAATGTTTAATTGCAAATTATTGTAAAAAATTATTTTTAATCTATGGGCCAATGATGTAGGCAGGGATCCACAGACTAAAGTATATGTGAATATGTGGGATTTGTACAATATAGCATAATCATTTACCTCTGTATATAAGGACTCGTTGATCCCTAACAGAGAGTTAGAAGATCAGTGTACATTGCTTGCTAATGTATTATATGCTATACATGAATATACTGGCTGTTTTTTGTATGCCAATTCTACTCCAATTTTACAAGAGAATTGTTTTTGTGCTACTGCTATGAATCTTATACTTTCTACTGCTTTAACTGTGAGCTCATTCTCAATGTACACTCAATGGGCATAGAAAAATACTCTTCAACCATTGGTAAGATTAGTACTAGTTAGTTGTCAGGATTTTAAAGAATATTGAAACATGACTATATGCAGACTTAACAAAATTACAGACATAATGAATATGAATAACCAGGATAATTGAGTTAAGACATAAAATAAAATATGAAACACGAGACTGCTCACCATATTCTGACAAGCTTACACAGAAAACAGCATTTTTAAAGGTTTTTTTTAATAAGCTAGACAGCTCGTAAGGTTTTTTTTAATAAGCTATTTAGCTGGTAAATAACTATTTTCTAACTACTAGGGAAAAAATTCTATGCTGAACTTTCATATACAGTGCCCATCTCAGTTAGCTTCATGATTTCATATTTCAAAGTTTTTCTTTACCATTTTATCTTCTGAATCACAAATAAAAACATATGCTATGCTGGTCTGTATTTGTCCTCCTGCTTCTTATCCCCTTCCCAGTATTTTTACAAACAGCTGTCACATGATTCCTAGAAGCATGGTAGTATCTTTATAGATAGAGACATTGTACCTTCATTTCCAGTTTGAACTTAGAAACAAGGACTTAAAACTCTTTGAGTATGGTTTACATACTCAAAGAGTATGTAAATGTTAGCGAGTACTATGGATTACTGCTTTTTTGATGTTAGTGAGTACTATGGATTACTGCTTTTTTTTTGTTCCTTATGTATTACATACATATGCACAGAAATATCTCACATTTCTTCAAGTTAAATTCATAAATGGTTTGAGCAAATCCTATATATGCATTTAATGACTGCCAGATCACTCCTCAAAAGCGTTTTTAGATTGAGGGATAATACTGCATAGGTCTGATCCTGAAAATCTTCAGTCTCCTAGAAATCACGTACATGCCCTTAGGATTCAACAATCTGTACTTGCCTCTCATGTTGGTGTTCATGCCTCCTCCAGAAGACCCATGGGCATGTCCATGGCTGTGGCCATGGTCACTGTGGGAATGGCCGTGCCCGTGGCTGTGGCTGTGGCCATGGTGAGAATGGCTGTGATCATGTGTGGGACAGCCTCCCCGAGAAGCACCGTGGGAGTGCGCGTGGCTGAAGGCGCAGATACCAACAAGGTTTACAATCAGCCCTCCAACAGACACCGGCTGTGAGAGGGAGAAAAGTCTTTAGCTCCACTGCATCCTCACAGGTATTCAAACTAATTTTCTAGAACATGGTAGCCAAAACCACCATGCACTTAATTAAGGAAAACTGTGGAAGCCACAACTTCTCTGGGCAACCTGTTCCGGTGCGTTACCACCTTCACAGTAAAGAATTCCCTCCTAATGTTGAATTAATTCCTAATATCTAATCTATACCTGCCCTGCTTCAGTTTGAGGCCATTTCCCCTTGTCCTCTAAATGCCCTGGCAAAAAATTCCTCTCCAGCTCTCCTGAAGGCTCCCTTCAGGTACTGGAAGGACTATCACCCTGGAGATAAAAAATAAATGAACCATTAACTGCAAAACTACACTGAAACAGAAGGACAAAACTTACAGTTAGCATATTTGTATCTATATCTGGAGGATCTACCAGTCTTGCTACTGATTCCATGAAGACAAAGAAAGCAATCACCATCAGAAAGAGGCCATTAATAAATCCAGAGAGAATTTCTACACGTCCATACCTGAAAGTAAACACATATACATTTGAGAGTGAAGAATGAGTACTCTGAACAAATGTCAAAGTTGTAATAGATAAAGTTATAATTCTTTCTATACAGCATTAAGATTGCTGTGGTTTTTTTCCTCGATGTCACATAAGCATGTCTCAATTCCTGAGTTATTTTTTTCTGGCCAAGAGGTGGCCAGTTTCCAACTGTCCAAACTCCATTATAATAAAACAATGTAGAAGTATTCTCTTATATATACTGCCCATTCAGGACTTCAAACTGCTAAACTGCTATGCAAACATATAAAGTTACATTATTTCAGCTGAATCTAAATCTTCATATGAACACTGGTTTTTGACATAGATTTCTGTTTGACATAAATGCCTAGCATGAGGCAATTTCTAAAGAATATTCAGTGATAAAAGTTTTACTTGTAGAGATAAATGAAAGTTACATTTCAGACACATTTTTTAACAGGTAAGAAGAGAATAGCATGAGTACAAATGGAAGAGAAGAGACACAGCAAAAAACACACAGAAGCATGCATTACTAAAATATCCCATACATACCAAGACATTTTGAAAATGAGCAAGGAGAGATAAGTTTCAAATAGTCCTTAAAGAACCCAAGATACACACCCATATGAAAATATGCGAGTTGCTTTCCACCTTGTCATCAGAGCTGCAAAAAGCCCCATCACTAACGCAGAACAATCAAAAAGCATGTGAAATCCATCAGAAATAAGACCAAGGCTATTGGTCCATACTCCATAAAAAAGCTCCACAAAAGTGAAAGCCTAAAACAAAACAGAATTTAAGTTTTTCCTTAAATATTAATTTGTGTATTAATGTTTTGGTAGATAGCAGGATATTCTTTTCATAGAACACTCAATATTTTTCAAAGGTACTGTTCTAAGTATTTCTAGACCATTATTCCTCTCCTCCAATGAAATACATGATGCACTCCAAGTCTATAAAGACACATTTTTTAACTCACTCTCCTTACAGACTCACACATAAAAACCAACTCTTTACGGGAGTAAATTTTTTGTTTCAAATTTTGAACTGACATTCTGCAGAAAAATTCTAAGCATTTTATCATTAAAAATGCAAGGGCTCTGATCTGATACATTATTAGTGTAAAAGTAATGTTGTCTATAAATCTGTTAATGCCAACATTTTCTTCACTATTGACTGTTTAAATCTTAGGAATTGGCTCTGAGAAAGGTACACAAGGAAACATTTTTAATACATACATTTACCCTGTACATTTTACTATTATTAAACCATCTGCTCAAAAACTTTTTTCCAATCTTTCATATTCCATAATGGAATTCCTTACAGTTAACACAGATACTTCAAGTTTCTCCCCTTTTCCAGATCTTTGCAAATGAGGTTCTACCAGTTTTGCTTACCGCATCATGTTTTCGTATTCAAGAAAGAGAGAAGCTAAAAATAAAACTAGCCTGCTCCAATATGACACTAATCAATCCCATAACTTCTACTTTGTTGTCCTCATCCTTATCACTTTCACTGAGGCCTTATCAGTTTCACCTGCTGGCAACATTGATGTATCTCAACCTTCGACATACCATCATACAAGTACTCAGTTACTGGTATAACCCTTACACACAGAACCAGTGCTGCACTGTGACAACAAATTAGTGACCACTACTTAAATTGCCCTGTCAAAGGCCACTTTCAAACAAATCAATTATGGGAATCTTCTAAAGAATAACTCTTCTTTTTTCATTATATATGCACTATTGTGATTGGGTTCAAAGAAAAAAACCATGCACTCACCAGATTTAGGCACAAGAAATAGAAGATCTGCCGAGAATCATACTCCTCAAGGATTTGTTTCAGTGATTCCTTAATGAACCGGGGCAATGACTGGGAGCTTTGCTGTAATGCATCACCCATGAAGTTATAGAGAGGAGTGCCTTCAGGGGAATAGCCAATAAGGGTACCCTTCTGCCCTTTCCTGGAGGGGGAGGACAGGATATTGGCAGCTGCAAGGAAAGTATTGAAGTTTTTGTTGCTGTTTCTAAGCTTCACAGCTATTTTATAATGTGTTTAATCAGCAATCAAAGTTTACATGAAATTTTCTGGCAGCAAATTGATTGCCAACTTCATCTTGGGGTTTATTATTGGATTTCAGTGCTATGTAAAATTAGATCATCGCTTCCACAACAGATCACATTCTTTTTTTTTTTTTGTAGACAAACAATAGAAGAGCGAAAAGCTACAGGCTGCCTTATGCCAAAGAATCCATAAAAGCTCATCCAAAAGAATTCCGCACACCTCAATTTTCTGATTGGCTTCCCAGTCACACAGATCACAGATTTATTATAGTTTAGACAAGAATACGTACATAAAACAAAGAAGACAGCACTCACTACCACCCCTCCAGAAAGAACATGCTCTGTGCTTTCATGGTGTGGTGGCTTGTTCATAGCTCGAAGCTGGTCTGTTATTGGATGTGTCCAAAAGTTTCCAAAAAGCAGAGCACTAATGAAAATAAGAAAGGATCCATATCGAGCACATGTGGAAGCTTCCATCTTCACAGAGCATATGGACTCCACGTAGAAATCCAGGATCACAACAAAGAAGATGACTGTTATGAAAGGCATGATGAGAGATGACCAAGACTCTACTTTACTCTGCAACAAAAAAAAAATTTAAACAGGACTGCCCACCAGAAGAGTGATTGTATTTATAGTATTAAATGTAGTTCACTTGAATTACAAGTGTTTTCACTAATCCATAAAACATAAATACTTTTATATTTTCAATTTATCACATAAACATATAATTCCAGATATAAAAAGAGACATATATCTAAAATGCACTGAAGCACTTTATTTTAAATACTTTTCTGTTTGTAAAAGGAATTCCATATACAATGCCATGGTTGCAATGGCCAACTCTCCCTATCCACGCAAGCATAAAGAGCATTTTTTAAAATGATAATAAATTATCTACTTCTTAGGGATAAAAGAGCACTGTATTTATAAAGTCATTAACGCTTGTGCAATGTTAGTAGATGAACCCAAGATATAGTATCTGAGCTAGAAGGATAAAACACATTTATCATACAAACAAGGAAATTAAAGTATCACACAGATAAAAAACAAATATAGAAGAAAAGCATAATGGAAAATTTTCAAACAAAGCTTACTACAAAAATAAGGACAGCAACATCGGTAATTTTAAAGATATTTTAAAGGAAAGATTTAAATTACAATTCACCATCATTACAAAAAATGATTTACTTTTGTACTTATTATCTTACCTCTGTTGTCAGAGAGAGAACAATAACCCATGGGCACAACAGAAGGACGGAAACAAGGTGGGACAAAGCTTGAAGACGCTTGGCTCCACCTACATCTACAGATAGTTTTCGGGATGCCATATGAAAACCAACCTTGCAGCACAATGCCAGTACCAGAAGCAATACTCCACCCTGGAAACATAACAAGATTCCATTAGCATTTCTTAAGTACTAAAAACCTCACTCCAAACACAGTGACACTTACAAGGAGGAAATATTAATGTGTTTTCCTTAACCTGGAAACAAAAGCCAAAACTAGGATATTTCCTGTAATTTTACTCTAGCTACAAACAGCAATATAGCATACAGAGTGTTGTGCCTTAGCACTCTTCACAACAGCCTGAGTTGAATTTTAAAACTCTCAATAGTGTGAATTGGCATACACCAGCAGCAAGATGGTAGCAAACAGCATCCGAGGAAGAAGAAAAATCACCCAAGATTTTCCAATCTTCCATTATTAAAAGCGTGTTGAAAGCATATATAAACCCCCAAAGATTCATATCATCTTGTCATCTAGAACCTTCATAGCCTTTTCATCCACTTACCTTTGAACACACCTTATTTGTTCACAATATACTCTTTCAAAATTTTTCTTTAGATGAATTACAAGACACACAGCATCTCATCTCCCTTAGATCACACTTGCTTTTCTGCACCATTAACCAGTCTTTCTAATATTTGATTTATTTTTATATTAATACATTTTCAGCTGCTCCATATTTTTTCCTGTTTTAGTCCTCAATTAAGCCACTTTAGCAAGACTAAGGTAACACAACTCAATCAGGCAGTTCAACTCTGTACAGTCAGATTACGATATTCAGCTATTCATACCACCAAATACAATGGGATTATCTTACTGAGAAGTATCAGAATCTGTGTCTTCAAATACAAGTATAATGTAAAGGAAAGACTGGGGAAAGCTAAAGATGCAGAAACAAAACACAGGTACCAAAAGTGCGTAAGAAGTGGTTTGTAGGCAAAGCATTATAAACACCAAGAACACTGATGACAGAATATTTCATGATAATTTTAATGAGGCTTGTTAGGCTATGCATTACAGCAAAGTCCTTATCAACTACATTGGTTGAATATTGTATGGTTTGGCTTGCTGTATTGAAGCTCCTTATACTCCAAACAGTGTGCAAAAATTACAATGCTTGTTCAGTTCCACTATGGGGTAAGGATGTCCAACTTTTTGGTTTTGATTGAGGCTTGGATTAGCTCAGAGCTGATGAAATTCTTACCTTCAAAACTTAGATAAAGATTCTAAAATACATGTTATTTACCTTGTGATCTGCAACACCCAGGAAAGCAATGATTGTATAGAGAACATGAGTAAGAGCACTGTCATGATGCCCCTCAGCTAAATAAAAAATTAAGGAAGAATTTCTTTAGATTTTCTTTTTTTTTTTTTTTTTTAAGCAAGAACAGGCAAAGGTAGCAGAACACAGAAAGCAGAGGTAAGCAAACTGAGCTTTATGCTGTGTTAACATGTGCAGGACAACCAGAGATCAGGCCCAGCCGACAGCATGGGTTTGTGAAAGGCAGGTTCTGACTGACCAGCCTGATCTGCTATGATGAAGTGACCTGCCTAGTAAATGAAGGAAAAGCTGTGGATGCATGGATGCCTTGGACACCATTTCCCACATGATCATTCCAGAGAAACCAGTTGCTCCTGGCTTAGGCAGTTACACTGTTCACTGAATGAATAACTGCCTGGATGGCCAGGCCCAGACAGTGGTGGTGAGTGGAGTTACATCCAGCTGGTGTTCAGTCACCAGTGCTGTTCCCCAGGGCTCAGTACTGGGGCCAGTCCTGTTTAATACCTTCACCAATGATCTCATGGAGGGCACCCTCAATCAGTTTGCAGGTGACACCAAGCTGGGTGGGAGTGCTGATCTGCTGGAGGGCAGGAAGGCTCTGCAGAGGGATCTGGACAGGCTGGATCATGGCTGAGGCCAATGGTGTGAGGTTCAACAAGGCCCAGTGCTGGGTCCTGCCCTTGGGTCACAACAACCCCAGGCAGCTCCACAGGCTGGGGCAGAGTGGCTAGAAAGCTGCCCAGTGGAAAAGGACCTGGGAGTGGCTGAACATGAGCCAGGGCATGCCCAGTGTGGCCAGCAGGAGCAGGGCAGTTATTGTCTCCCTGTACTGGACACAGGTGAAGCCATACCTCAAATCGTGTGTTTAGTTTTGGGCCCCTAAGTACAAGAAGACACTGTGATGCTGAGGTGTGTTCAGAGAAGGGCAGCAGAGCTGGGGAGCACTTACAAGGAGCAGCTGATGGAGGTGGGGTTGTTTAGTCTG
Organism: Molothrus aeneus; assembly: GCF_037042795.1. Classification (NCBI taxonomy): domain Eukaryota; kingdom Metazoa; phylum Chordata; class Aves; order Passeriformes; family Icteridae; genus Molothrus; species Molothrus aeneus. The sequence goes on from NC_089680.1 coordinate 33,142,364, forward strand.
GAGAAAAGAAGGCAGCTCAGGGCAGATCTTACCACACTCTACAACTATCTGACAGCATGTTGAACCCAGGTGAGGGTCAGTTTTTTCTGACAGGACGAGAAGAAATAGCCTTAAGTTGCATCAGGTATTAATATTAGTATTGAGTAGATTGAGTGTTAGGAAGAATTTCTTCAGGCAGAATTATCAAGCATTGAAACAGGCTGCCCAAGGAAGTGGCTGAATGAACATCTTGCTGGCTTTTAAAAGACGTGGATGTAGCCCTTAGGGATATGATTTAGTGACAGGCTTGATAGTGCTGGGTGAACAGCTGGACTTGACCATCTCAAGGTGCCTTCCAACTCAGGCCATTCCATGACTCACTCTATTTTGTGATTCTACTCACAGAAAACTTAAGTAAATTCAACAGTAAGGTTCCAGAATACACCATTTCCATAATTCCACGTTTTTATTCTTCCTTTTGGAAGTTTACTTTCACCTTGTTTGTTTTTACTGCCCATCTGTAGACATACTACCTTTTGTCAGTACACTATGAGGAGATGATCAATTGAAAACTAACTTCAAAATCACTTCTAATTATAATTTAATTCAGTACACTCAATTTCACGTTTTTCTGCTCCAGTACTAAGAGTCACTTGCACTTTCACATAAGAAAGGATACGATGTTCTGCTATTTTAGCCATGAGGTCATCATTATCAAAAAGTAGTAAGCAGATGATAGCTATGATGAAAAATGCAGCACCTCTTGTCTGTAAAATAAACCCAAACAAACAAACAATAAACAACCAAACAACAAAAAACCCCAAGTATTTCTAAACTGGTACAACAGATTACTGTAAAAAAATCTAAGAAATCGGTCCTCTCCTTCCCTGCTTCCTGATCAATGTAAGCATACTCCAGTAAGAAAACCATTAAAGAAACTCCTATTGTTTTTAAGTGACCTTGACAATATAATTTCACATTTTTTCTGTTTTTCAGACTTACCAGACAACTCAGGACACATCCCCACTGCAGCAAGCTAGATGCCAGTGTCTTAGGAACTTTAAGTGTAATTACTTTCTTCATGGTGTCTTTCTGCCTGCCAGAATGCACTGCTACTTCAGCCTGATGATTTAATATTTCATAGCATCAATGAGCTACAAACAAGATCTGTACAAACTGTTGGATTTTGTCTTACAGGACCTAAAGGCTAAAGAAATATGCAAAGACTATGAGAAAGAATAGCTCTGAAGTTCTTTTGTTGGGAAAGGATAGAGGTAGCTATGAAATCCCAGCTTCCAGAGCTTTCACCACCCAGACATAAACCACTGCGAGTAGTACGTCTTACTATTTCACCATAATTAAAAAAAAAAAATCGCATTTTCTATGAACATGGATCCAAAACACAGTTTGTTCCAGGTAAAGAAGTACTTGAATTTATAGGATTTAGTATGTTTTTCATTTGGTAAAAGAGATTTTTAAATACCTTTGCTGGTCCTCCACCTGAGCTTGTGAACAAGACACTAAGGAGTGACAGCACAACCACATCACTGTGTTCAAACAGTAATAATGTTCTATAAAAAAAGAGAAATAAATACTCTATTTACAATTAATTTACTTCAAAACCTTGATATAAACTATTTCAGCTAAAATAAGAGACACAACAAAGATCTATCCTATGATTACAACAGCAGGTTTAAAAATGCAAAAGAAGAAACACAAATCAATTTGCCTTCACCAGCAATAGATCTAGCTGCAGACAACTATACATGTTACAAAACACGTACTTCCTAATTCAAGTAATAGATTTAAATTATTCATTTATGGATAACTTTAAATAGTATTTTCTTCTAGCAACACAACAAGATACCAACTTGTTCAAGATGGAGTTCTTATTCCCACTATAATACCTCCTCTAAACCAGTTTCTGCTCCCAGAGAAAAAAAGATGTCCTGTTCTGTACTACTGTGTCCTGTTCATTGAGGTGCTGATGACCTAGTAGCTTATGCCACCTCAAAACCTCTTAATTGCCGAAAATAAAACATTCTAGCTTCCATGCTACCTCCTTCAGACAGCAAAGGCTAACTACCAAGCTGTATTGACAGCTTTCCTGAGCAGAACATGAAATAATTCTTGCCCTCAAGTTTACCAAATGCTTTTGCAATCCTCTCTACAGCAATACAACATGACTGGACCCATGTAACTGGTTTGGTTTGGGAAGACTGCCAGCACCCAGAAAGACATAAGAGTATTAACTACATTAATATAATTAATCACAGTATTATTACTCTTAGGTATGCCTTCTCCTATGTAGATGATAAAAATTCACCTTCATAAAACATACCATTTAAGGCTTTACTTTCCTCTCTAGATTGAAAGATGCTTTCCAATATATTAACCTTAATTTTTCAAAGTCTAACTACTCTTTCATAGTTACTCAATCAGTAGTACTAACACACAGCACAAATGGTTACCCAATTTCAGCACAGAGCACACAGCCAACCAGATAAAGAAGTACTCTGCAACAAGTGCAGAAATTGATTCTAGTCACCTGTCAAAGAATACCAGCTGCTACCATTAGCCATCAAGCCATGGACTCCAAACAGGTAAATAAACAGTTGGCATTACGTTAATCAAAGCAGGGAAGTGACAAAAACTGCACTAAGTCACCTTGATGTATCGCTCACATCAAGTGTTTAAGCACTATCAAGAATTTGACTGGCATCTTATAAAAGAAGTAGTTCTTCTGGTAGAAATTTACCAGTTCTACAGAAATTATATGTACTTTTTCCCAACCACTTAAGATTTCACATGAAAATTCATAAGGATTCAATAAGTTTTTGTATATACATCAAATGGCTAGCAGCATTGTCTGACAGACAGAAAAAAACCCCAAAGGAGCAAGACAGGGAAGGATCATAAAAGAGAACCAGTATTTACAGTAGATTTGTATTTACCTCAGTGGTCCACATAGAGTAAGGCCAAAAAACCATAAGAGTGAAATGATACATCCAACAACGGCATGCTTAAAAATTTTGATCCACTGCAAAAGAAAGGTATTTCATTATAATTTTCTTCAGAGTTTCAAAATGAACACTCTATTACTAGGACTGTTTTAGCACAATAGCTGTAGAAATTGAGGGGAAAACACGTGCTTTGTAACTTCCATACTTATAATTAAAGTATGATTATTTTCTTGGATACTTTGCCAGGCAACTAAGATTTATGTGGACATCTATGAACCAGAATTTTTTATACCACAGTCTTAAATGCTGTAACATTGACTGAGTTCTCTTCAACAAAAAAGTCTGAAAATTAGTTAAAAAAAATCAAGTCCATTTACCTACTTTGTAATCTATTGTATATATCAGAAAAAGATAAACAGAATAAGAACTAGATAAAATGTACAAATTGAGGCTAAGACCTTATGCCTACAAATATTTATGCATGTGTTATATTTTTCTTCAGGAATTAGGCTGTAATTCAGATATTCAATACTTTATTAACTTCAGATGCAAGTTTTAGAAGAAATTAATTCTGGAAATATGCTAAACAAGGTGAAGCACCTACAACAAATATACCATCTTCAAAATCCAAAATTTGAAAATTTTTAGCAAAAGTAAAACCATATATGGACAGATTTTTCTGAACCCAAATCAAAGATGCCATTTATTCCTGTTTACATTTTTAAAATTCTGCTATATGCATCTAGTCATGAAAGCAGTTGACACAAGGAACACTTTGAGGCTATCCTTCAGATTCTGTCTACTTACTGCACACACTAGACCAAGGTTTTGTGCACACCATTACATAAATCCAAGATGCATATGAAGCAGGTGAAGAAAATTTATTTCTTATAAATCAGCACGTTCCAACCTGGCTCTACTCTAAACTCCTTGGGATACAGCAAACTCACCAAGGTCTGATGAGCAGCTAGATTAGGCCGTTGTCACATGCAGATGGGACTCTTCTGTTCTGAGTGACAAGACTGGAGCGTTTTGACATCCCGGCAGTCCAGAAATTGCCTGCCTAACTGTCCAGGTCGGCTAAGCAGACTGAGCTCGCTGTTTGAAAATCCACTCCCTACAGCTGATGCTGGCTTGGCGATAAGGACCAGCCTTTTCACTATACTCTCAAAAAGAAGCTGACAAAAGCTAAGAAGAATTAATGTTTCAGCCCACAAGACAGAGTTAGTAGTATACCTCTAGAACCCGTAACCACATCTTCTAAGTGGAGTAATCTTTGTTCACCTTTCAGTTTTGGCAAGAGCCATACTGCCAAGAATATCTACAAAGATGCAAGTCACTCCTACATATGTCAACTCACCTGACGCTTTGTTACCACTTTTCCAGATGAAAATGGCTTTTGAAACAAAACCATAAAAAAAGCAGACCTGTCAAAAGGAGAAAGTTTCGTCTATTAGTTTATTAGCATTATTAGTTTATTATTCTATCTAAACAACTAGGTCTAAACAACCAGATCTAAACAACTAGGTTTCTCATATCTGGCTCAGTTTACAAAATATCTTCCTCTACATTTTATCCATCAACAGGCCACATTGACAACAGTCACTGGTTTTATTTTCCCTGCTGCATTACCATCATCAGTTACCAGTACTACAGTGATGACAAGTGAACTTCAGTTCTGGTCAACTTCTAGTGCAAGTTCTTGAGAGAATGGCTAATGATACATTGACTTGTGATTTACAAAAATCAAAATAACTGATCTCAGAAGTTTTGAAGAGAAATAATACTCTGATTTTTATTAGCAAGATAGGTATACAAAAAGGCTTACTCATATACAGAATGCTGAATACACAGTCCTGTAGGAATAAAAGATACAGCACACAACTTCTTCAAGTGGGATCAAAAGTGATGGGCAAAAAAACTATGTTGCTTGGGAACATGCAAGAAAGAAGTCTATAAATATACTTCAATATGACATAAAAAGAAAAATGAAATTCCAAATGTTCCAACTCTGTCAAGTTTATTACATAAATGATCTTCTATATCTCATCAGGTAAACATGAAACAGGATTTTGTCTGCAAAGATTGTTTTGGTGTATTTGCTATCAGTTTTCACACATCACCCCTCAATCTAGGAAAAACAGCAGCTGAATCCCACAACTACTTCAGGAATACAAACTATAAGGAAGAAAGCTGACCTTCCACACTCTTGTTAACAAAATTTGGACATGCCTGAGTGTCCTGGTTTCAGCTTGGACTGAGATAAACTTTTCTCAGTAGCTGCTACTCCAGTGCTACTGCTAGTGCAGTGCTGTTTTGGATTCAGTGTGAGAACAATGTTGATAACACAGTTTCGGTTGCTCCTTAGTGATGTTTATCCAAAGGCAAGGACTTTTTGGTTTCCCATGCTCTGGCAGCAAGCAGATGCAGCAAGCTGGGAGGCAGCATGACCAGGAGACCTGGCCCGAACAGGCCAAAGGGATGTTCCATACCATAAATACCATTTACTCAGTACAAAAACTGGGGGAACTACCCACATGGGGTCTGATTGTGGTTTGGGGTTGGGCCAGGTATCATCATTGTGTGTTGAGCAGATGCACTGCACATCATTTCCTTTTATTACTATATTTTGCTTATTAACTTATTAATAATTTATTAGCTTATTAATTTCAATTATTAAACTCTCCTTATTGCAACTTGCAAGTTTTACTTTTTGTTTTCTTCCCCATTCTCCTCCCCAGCCCCCTGGGATGGGGGAAGGTGAGAGCACATTTGTGTGATGGTGGATTGCCAGATGGAGCAACAGTCACACCATCACCAACAGCACTGTCAGAACAGGCCCAACTTTGAAGCTGGAAAAACACCGAAGTTTCTTGAGGGCAGAGAGGCCTTACAGAGACGTGGAAAGACTAGAAAGCTGGACAACTGTCAATGATATGGAAAGAACGAGTGCTCATTCTCCATCTGTGGCAGGGTAACCCTGCTTGTATGCACAAAGCAGGGAATAAAAGGATGGAGGGCAGCCCCACAAAAAGAAATCTTGAGGTCTGGGTTGATGGAAAATTAAATATGGGACAACAAAAAGGGTCAGCTGTATGCTGGGGTGCATTTGCATTCGAGCACAGCATCATCAGCTGCTCAAGGAAGGTGATTGTCCTGCTCTGCAATGCACTGATGGGGCCCCAGCCAGGTCCTGTGTGCAGTTTTGGGTGCCTCTGTATCAGAAGGACATCAGAGTGTTAGAGTGCATCTAAGGGAGGCAGCCAAGATGGTGTAAGGTCTCAAGAGCAAGAGGAGTATCCGAGGTTGCTTGGTTTGCTCAGCTTAGAGAAGGCTGAAGGGTGACCTCATGAGACCTTCTTCAGTGGAGGGACAGGGATGTTGATCTCCAGTGACCGGGCATGAGAGAGAATGACACTGCATCAGGGTAAATTCATACTGTACATTATGGAAAGGTTCTTCACTAAAAGGGTGGCTAGCCACTGTAACTGGCTCTCCAGCAGTGTCACAGCTCCAAACCTGTCAGAGCTCAAGGAGTATCAGGAGAACACTCTTGATCATATGTTTCAGTTTCAGGTGGTTGTGTGAGGAGCAGAGAGTTGGACTCAATGGACCTTATGGGTCATTTCCAACTTGAGACATTGCAAGACACTGAAGTTACAGTGAACAGAAATGTGAAGCAAAAACACTGCTATGAACAGAGAACTTCCTGGACTCATTTTTATGCCTTCTTCTCTTCGAGTAAATGATAACAACATAATGCAGGGTTATAACCTTGACTCTGTCAAAGAACACCCAAAGTATTACGCGTGGGGCACAAGGCTCCACCCTCTGCACACTCACCCCAGCTGCACTACGAAGATAAACTGCACGAGGTGGACCACTTTCAGAAGATCATAGGATTCAAACAGCCCCACGGCTTTCAAAACCTTGGCGAAGCACAGCAGCACGATGTACCGAGTCAGCCTGTGGAAGGAGAGAGGCCGGTTCGCACCTGCCACGCCGCCGCCCGGGCCCGGCCCGGCCCCGACGCCTCAGCGAAGGCCGCCGGCTCCCCGCCCCCGACAGGGCGGGGGGCGATGCCCGCTGCCCCCCTGAAGAAGGGACGGCGACGGGCCGCCCGCTGGAGTCAGCAGAGCGGCCGCTCCCCCCCGCCGCCGTTACCGGGCGCTGGGCAAATCCACAGGCCCCAGCGCGCCGCCGCCGGCCAGGGCCTGCCCGCCGTACGGCTGCTCCATGGCGGGACGGAGGGAGGCAGCTCCTGCAGGCAACGGCTGCGGGCGCTCAGGAATAGCTGAGGCGCGGCCCGCCTGCCCTGCGCCGGGAGAGCCGCATCGCCCGCGGGCAGTGCGGCGAGGCGGGAACTGGGGGAGCGGGACGGGAGCCGGGGACGGGGAACGGGAAATACGGGAGGTAGAGCTCCCGCTAGCGCGCGTGCGCGGTGCGCAGGCGCCGCGGGGCGGGGCCGGGGCCGTGAGGGGAGCGGCTCCCTCCCCTCGGGGCGGGGCGCGGGGCGGTGATAGAGGATTTTTTTTTTTTTCCTTCTTTTTTAACGTAAATCGGTTTTGTTGTTATGGCGCAGAGCTCTGCGCTAGTATCAAGCGTCAGGAGACATTTTCCCTGTCAAACGCTTCAAATGTCCAGTTGAAACAGATGGGAAAATTGAGGCGGAAGATGGGAAATGTCCATGTTGTGAGCTAACTGCTCTGTTCCAGCCGTGTAGCAAGTCCTCTCGGTTTTGGTTCCCAACACATGATTTTGGTACACAGTTCAGCACTGAGGCAGAAAAAAAAAATCAAGAATGTACTGATGGATCGAATTAGCTCAGCAATGGTCAGCTGCGTATTAGATTTCTTTGAAAAAGACTTGGATAGATTTTAAGTAAGAAAGGATGGAGATATAGGAGAACAGGGGGGTATGACTGCTGGCAAATGAAATTTTCAGAATTCACTGGTCAAAAATCAAAGGTTTTAAAAATTTGTTTACAGCTTTTCAAATTATTCCCAGTACAGGTGAAGACCTCAGCATGGCAAGCATAAAACTATTAAAATGCCGTCTCTCTTTTCCAGCTGTCTTGTGCGGACCCCTTCAAAGTTTAATCCACAGGTCTTGTCTCCTGTCAAAAAAACCCCTCATTTAACAACTTGGAAACCCTGAAGCCCATGGATCCACCACACCATGTCGACAAGGTTTGTAAGCAGGGGAGGAGTGAAAAGGCGTGTAGCTCGGTGCAGAGGTGCGCCGTGTCCGGGAGATGGAGGTGTTGGCAAGCCCCGCGCCGGAGAGGCCGCGGACGAGAGGCGGCGGTGCTGGGCAGCCCGGGAGCCGCGCACGGAGAGCAGGGGCTGTGGAACCGGGCACAGGGTGAGAATCACCCTCTGGATCAGAAACATGGGGAGAAGGGGAGAAAAAAAGGCTAGTAAGGCATAGGGGAGCGCTTTCTGGGACCAAAACGGGGAAACACAAAAAGAAAGGTACGAGTTAAATGACACCATTGCAAAGCCCGGAGGATGCAGACATGCATCCACAATGCTTTTTCAGGATGGGTGTATGTGGCATACTGAGGCAGGCTTCTGCCCATCAATGGCTCTCCTACTCAGACAGGTGGTGTTACAGTTGCCAGCCTGCCAGTTCACTTAGCTGGTCCCCACTGAGTGCCTCCCCAACATAGGTCTCAAACACCTGTGCCAAGTGGCATCCTCTTCGGGGCTGGGGGGTTGCATGGCATCCCTGCCTAGGGTCTGCACTCCAGCAGGACCCCTGGCTCAAAGGAAACTCCTGGAAGGACATGTGTCCTGCCACTTGAGGGGTCCTGTCTCACCTGTATCTACATAAAACATACATAGGACATGAACTTAGACCAGGGTGTAATCTTGACATACTAGAAATCCACTCCTGGCTTGTCAGCCTGGTGCAATTGTACTTGATTTGGCCAAGAGGTGTCTTGGTGTCAGCATGTGAACTCTATTATATGTGAAAACACATAATAACTTCACTAGTTTTGAAAATACATGTTACTAGGTCCTGCCAGGGCTTATCAGATGTGTAAATTCATATGTTCTAGTGGAGCCCCACTGCACACACAGATGGTTACTATCCTGCTGCAAAGATGGGGTCAGGAGCCTAAAAAAGAAAATTGCAGTATGAAAAACCACACAGTGAAACTGGTTCAGGTTGTTCAAGGGAATGGTGAAAATAATGACTACTAGTGAGAGCAAAGTTGATGTCTACAGGAACAGCTGAAGGAGAGAGAAGCTGAAGTCCCAGAACGAATAGACCTAAACCCATAGACTTCATGACTGAAAAGGAAGATGTGCGGAGTATGGGGTTCTTGGATAGAATTTGAAAGGACTTTATTTAAACCATGCAAAACATGCAGAAAAGGTCAGAAAATCAAGACATAATGTATCTGTATGTATCACAAAAGATCTGTTGTTTCATTTAGTTCTAAATGTGTATAAAGCTATGGTTTCTGTTTGCTTGAATGTTGTGTACTCCTGAAGACTTAAATTGTGAAATCAGAGTATCAAAAAGTTTAGAAATCTGCGGGAAAGAGTAGTTGAAGTGGTCCTAAGGAGTCTGTGTTTCTCCTCAGAGAGAATGTGATGTGGTAAGAAGGAGAACACAGGCGTAACAAATGTCCCCGTGAAATGATAAACCTGATTGTTACTGCAACCTAGTGAGACTAGGGGAAATTTGGAAGGAAAAGGCTCAGAGAAATTTGGGAGGATAAATTTTTGCATTTTGTCCACTAAATGAGATCTTGGAGCAAAAATCCAAGGAAGCAAAAAAGGTCCTCTTTTTAAGCTATGTACTTCTTTTTGTTATTTCAGGATTACAATTAACTATTGTAGATTAGGGGAAAAAAATTTTTCCTCCCTGTGAAAGCAAAACTTGTGCTCAATGAAGAACTGCAGTCATTTCAAGTTTAGACTTTTGTTCTGTAAAGAAACATCAAGCATTTTCACTCTACACTGAAAGAAATGATGTCTTCATTTGCCACCAAATGCAGGAACAGTTATCTAGAGATTGCTCTGGACTTAAGTCTATGGAGAGGCACACTCAGGATAGTGGCAAATGTCCTGGTGAGGGAGCTCTGGTAGAGCAGTGCATCCAATGGGCATTTATTTCAAGTGCTTTTATGCAGAGATTTGTTTAGGAAATATCTTAATAACCTTGTGTTTATTGAGTAATGGTGACACAGATATCTGTTCCAGGAAAAACTCACTGGGATTAACTGAGTAATTGGAATGGCAGAAAATATCTTTTTGACTTGGCTTAGGAGGACAGTGACTTTGCTAAGACTTGACTTCTGCTCTTCCTCCTTTTGATTCTAATGCAAGCTGTGGTCCTTCATTTTTCAGCTAGCAGAGAACATCTAAGTAGAGAGTGGCATTATTGGGAAATGCACAGATATCCATTGTTCCTGTCATCATGCTAAAGCGACACACATAATTTTGCAAGAAATTTCAGATAGTTGGTGTCTGAGGAAGTGAGGAAAGGAGAGCAACTATCTCTGAAATAACATTGTGACTTGGATTGCTGTGAATCTCCATCTCTTGTGCTGCTGCTATTGTATATATGTATCACTATGCAAACTAGTGAAATTACAGTGATAGAAGAGAAATAGAAGAGAAATTAAAAAAAATTCCTTTGGTGTAGCAATTCAGAGAAAATGATGTAGCAAGAAAACCTAATTGTGATTTTAAAGTGTCATTTTTCTGTAATAAAGCTCCAACATTAACTATGTAGCTGGCATGAAAAGGGAAAAAGTGGCTGATAGAAAATCAGAAGTGCCTGAAAATCAGCATCACTTTAGGGACTTCTGTGATTTCTTGTAATGTGACTTAAACCACCTATTTTATTTTTGCTGGGAAATTTGTAGCTGAGGTCAATATAGCAGAAAATAAAACTTGAGGGTTTCTGTGCTAGATTGAGGGTTGTGTTCTTTATCAAACCATTCACAGAGGATGGTGCCTGTTCAAATTTACATAAAGCATGCTAAAATGTATGTTAGGCTGTATTCTATCATGTTTGCTGCTCCCTGTCAGTAGAAAGAAGCAAAATGTTTAATTTTGCATCATCAGAATGCTTGAATTTAGATACAAGCAGACTTTTTTACTTGGATTTGTTAACACAACTTACTACTGTGGCAGTAGTTTTCCTTCTTCTCCCTGTGCTTGCTGCAGCCTGACACCATCTTCCTGGTGTGGCTCAGGCTCTGCTTGGCACAGACAAAGCCTCTGGTGGGGATCTGGCTGGTTCCAGCACTGCTGTGTTAAAAGGCAGTCAGCCTCTTCCTTCTAGCTCTGTGCTCTGGTCTGTAGCCCTGCTGAGACCTAGTCTTCAGTCTGGCCTGGATTGTCCCCACAAAAATCAAGAGCCCCCAGAGATCAGTTCTGCCTTCTGTGTTCTCCCCTTCAGGGTTTGTCCCTTTGATAGTGGTGGTGCATGTGGAGAGCTGAGCATCTACCAAGGTCATGTGTGTGGTTTGATAAATGTTTAGTAAAAGGAACTCATACAGCAAGGGCCAGGAGAGTGATGTGGTTTCATAGGGATGTCACTTGTTGACTAGACCGCAGTCATAGGCCAGTGATTTTACAAGATCAATTCCTCATTCATATGAGTTTATTTAATAATAAATCTGAAATAAATATTTGAAATTGTCTTAGATATTTTTTTGCAACTTTCCAATCAGAATTAATTAGATACTATGAGTTGACCAACTGAATCATTAGAAATGATTCACTGCTTTCCTTTCTAAGGGTGTGAATTAGCAGATGTTCTGTTTGCTGATGGAGTGCATTCTGCTTTAGGAAACCCATGGAGTATGGCTAGTATGAGTACAGACAACTACATGGTGCTAACTTTCTGTCTAAATTTAGAAGCTTCAGTTAGCTCTGATCTTATATTGTCTTCCCAGTGCCAGACCTGAGTGATAAGAAAAGGTGAACAACATAAATGCGTTGCTGAAAAGGTGAACAACATAAATGTCCTTTAATAGCATTTTGCCTCAAATTTTCCCTTTTCCCAGCATGACTGAAAGCATCAATTATGGGTTCACAATCATGTGAACATTAGCAATAAAGTGTTGTCTTCCTGAGTTTCCATGATGATGCAATGATATTAATGGTTATTTTATGCCAGCTCACTTATGTTTTCTAAAAATTGTATAAAATTGAAGAGAGCTGGCAATGCGGGCAGGAGAGTATATGGAGATGTGGTGAGTTCATGGCAGTAGATAATCTGAAACCTGTGACATGCTTCACCACCCTCTTGCCTTCCCTCAGAAACTACCAGGGGCTTAAAAAAAGAAGGCCTTGGTCATGTGTTACAAAAAAATATAATAAAATATGCTTTAATGCCCCTACATTTGGACAAATACTGGTTGACTGTGCCTCACTGTATGTGGCTTTGTTCTGGTGTTAGCCACATGTGGCCCACAAGTAACTGCTTGGACCTCCAGTTCCTGGCCATGGAGGACTACAGATGTATGGGCTGGACATGATGTGGATGGTGTGCAAGCCCTGCCTCATGAACAAGCCTGGTCAGAAAGCTATCCATTCTGACATAGATAAATGGAAGCTGTAGAAAAGTGATAGAAAGCAGAGTTCAGACTATTCTCTGTGGGTGATATTCCTCTTCATGTTTTATTTCCAGTTATTTTAAAATGAAGCCATAAATCGAAAGTAGAATTCACATTGCGCATTTATCTATTCTGCAGGCCTCCGGGAGCACAGCTGGACTACTTTATCAGAATGGAGAGTGGAAGGTATCTGACCATTGCTGAGCTCTTGTGTGAATATATGTGTACTGCTTGAACAGGCAGGTGTTCTACATTGTCCTGGGATATATTGTGGTTTTTTTTCCATACTGTTAACATCCATACTGGTATTCATCAGGTCTTGTTTTGACAAGGTTTATAATAGGACTTCATCTCTGGAGAACCAGGACTTAGGCTGAGGATGCATCTTTGCTTATATTGGAACATAGGGTTTTTATTTTATTTTAAATTTAAAACCTCATTATGATAGCAGGTAATGTGAGAAGAGGAAGAAAGAGGAATTAAAGAAGGCACTGTGAACAAAGAAACATTTTTATCACCAAAACCATAGCAAGTAATAACAAGCAGGTTATCTGGAATGACATTCTAACCACTGAATCAATTAACCCTGAATGAAACTTTAGCTATTACTGAGGCATTTAGGATGGTCTTACTATGTGTGGATTCTCTTTTGTCTGGTAGTTGGGTCAAACTCATAGTGAAGACTTTCCCAGAGGGACACCAGTCTAGATCTCTGTCCTCCACCTGGGTGCATATTTTCACAAAACTCTGGGAACTGAATGTCTCTAGGACCTCTGTTGCTCCACCAGTAGCAAAGGCTGGCCACTAAGTGAAAATATCTTAGCAGGAGATGAAAGCAAAGCCACTGAAATGACCTGTAGATAATACTTGGGAGAGCAGTCTGGTAGGAAAACACACGGATGATCATAGATTGCTTTGGATTGGAAGAGACTTTAAAGGTCATCTTGTTCCAACTCATGGGCTGGGACACCTTTCACTAGACCAGGTCACCCCATCCAACCTGGCTGTGAACACTTTCAGGGATCCAGCAACAGTGAACTTAGCTAGGAAATTAAGCTGTGAAATGGTTTGGTTGGCTTCTGGCACGTATGGCCAGGCTGTCTTGAGGTATGGGTTTGGCTCTAGCCCCAAGGGAACTCATCAACATGCCTGCTCACAGCTAATTCACTCTGTGAGATCTCACGGGTTGGTATGATGGAGGGTGGCTGGCTGGCTTGCTTAAGGGAAGGGGTTTGTGGAGTTGCTGGGTACCAAATGAGGTGTCTTCTCATAGTGTTGAGGAAGGAAGGGAGCCTGAGGGGTTAGTTCTTGTTGGAGAAACAATGGAAATGGAAATACACAGAATGAACTGTAGAAATGCTGCAGGGGAGATCTTGACGAAATCAGCAATTGAATTAAAATGGAGGTGCTCTGATGAACTACTTCTTGCTTCCTTTTCTTTCATAATCTGATCCTGCCTACAGCTCTGAAATAATGTTTTTGTACATCTCAGCTTGCTTCATCTGCTCCCACTTGCTGTTTGGCAAGGCTGAGTGTTTTCATGACTGGGCTGCAGAGTACTAGGCTCTTTGGCACAGCTGATAGCTGGGATCAAGGATTGCTTTGCATTCTGGCTTGGCAGGCCATGCTTCCTCTCACTGCAAATCCTTTTGGCTTTTGCCACCCAGACTTGTTCTTAACTGGCTGAGTATATCTCCCTCCACCCAGCTAATGGTGCAGCATTACCTTTCTGGCAGTGAAAATTTGCCCTTGCAAGAAGCATTGTTCAGCACTGCTTCTCTCCCAAGTGGACCAAGTGGAACCTGTGGGTCAGGTGGCTACAAACACATCCTTTCTTATTTGACAAGTGACAATCCTTCTCTAACAGAGCTTCCTTGACTTTTGGAAGTCTATAGCACTCTAGCTATATTTCCCACAACCCTCTCTGGTACTCTATTTGTTCCAGGCAGTAAAAACTATTAAGAAAGGGGTATGGTCAGCCAGACGATTCCCCAGATAATTGTGGAAACATGTTTAATCTTACGTTGCTGTGAGTTCCCTGTCTGTTTCTTCATGCCAGTAGTCAGAACATTTATCATAACTCCTCTGAATTATCTCAGCATGCCATCATGTCAGGCAGAGCAAGAGTTTCCCTTTGAAGTGACCTTTCTTTCAGTAAGTGGATTTAGAAAAGAAAAGGAGAAAGGATTTTAGTAAAGATTATTGAAACAACCTGCAATCAGTGAGCTCACTCACAGTGGATGCTTCTGCTTGAACTGTTGCTTTGTGTTGTGTTGCTGAGTGCTTGTGTGCACTGTTGCTGAGTGCTTGTGTGCACTCAGACAGCAGCAGATGATGGGTGGCCTGCTAGGATCATAGATGATGAAGAGAGGGTTCTGACACTGCTATCCACAAGTGTGGATCCTCTGAAACTAACAGAGTGGCCTGTCTTCTTAAATCTGGATCTGGTAGTGAATACAAAGACATATGGGATGTGGAAGAGGAAGATCACCAGAAGTCAGGAAATAGCACTGGACTGAGTAGTTAGTCCACACTGGAGACAATCAAGCTGCTCTCTATCTCCTGATAAACAGTAACTGGGGTTGTGAGCTAAGGGAGATGACATGTCTCAGTCCTTCTAGAGCAGCATATTAAGAAGGCTCATTTTTCTAATGGCTGAACCAGCTGGATGCACTTAAAATGTGCCATGGCCTGGAGAGCTTGAGTATCAAGCTATAAAAAACACAGCGACAGGCAGGCTGGAAGGATGGTGCTAGGTTTGGCTGTGCTCAGAGCTGGTTGGGCATCCTGCAGCTCAGCCTGAGCGTGCTGTGGTCAAAGGCTCAGCCAGAACAAGTGCATCCTGCATGGATGTAGAAGGGTCCTTGCTCAGCTCAGCATCAGGCTGCTGAGAGCACACCCTTCCCAACGTGGCATAGCGGAAGAAGGTAAAGCAGGCCTGTTCCTCCCTTTGATCTACCCTGTAGACATATCTGGGACAGTGCTGGTATGAAACTGGCTTCAGCCTTGCCAGCTGTTTCAGATTCTGCCAGTGAAGGTGGGGACATCAGAGGAGTGATGGAATCTCACCTGGGGGATGTGTTAGCCCTATAGACTCTGGAGATGCAGCAGCTGGAGAAACATGAAGCTGCAGAGGGGATACAGTGATGAGGATGGCACAGGAACACAGATATCTGAGCTGCTGAGAGAGATATTTCAGCTCTGATGGTAGCCACATTGCACAAGAGGATCTAAGGAAAAGTCAGGAATGTAACTGGGACAACTTATATGTGTTGTAGCTTTGTATCATCTGCAGCACTGAGACAGCAACATTCCTCCTACTGTAGGTATTCCTGTCTGAAACTTTGGCAGTGTTACCAATAATAGCCATAACCAATCCTTTTTGCTCATTTCCCCCACAAAAATTGGCCTGTTACAGCCATACAGAGTGCATCAATGTCTCTGTGTTTGTACCTCTCATCAGGACCTATGGACCAATTTCAGGTGGAGATGTAGAAGCACTTATTTAAGAAAAAAGTTATTAGAAATGATAGCCAGCATAGAGAGAAGAGATGCCATGGAGGGAACCTTTGAGAGGCCTGTGCCTCTCTGCATTCACCCTTTATTGAACTTCAGAGAAAACCTACATATAAAAGGTATATTTTTGGTATTTCTTATAAAAGACATCTTCACCTGGAGCTTGTGCTCGATTGGAAAACCCCAGCCTAGGAGGCAGAGCGTCAGGAAACCTGATTCCAGTAGCTCAGTGACTTTCAGTGCTACTTCTCCCTTTCTCCCTTGCTCTCTTTAGTAGACATGCCGAACTGAGAGTGAGTTTGGCACAGTTCTTGGGCATCCTGACACCACAGGAACTGAACTAGGCAGAGAAGCTCACCTCACCTGCAGTGCTGCCACACCAGAGATATGCTGTGAGCAGGACTTGGAGGCAGCCAGGAGGCAGAGAAGGATTAGGAGTGAACCTGAGAGATGGAGCAGGTTTTGTTACTGAAGGCATGGAAGACCCAACCCTGTTCTACATTCTTTGGGAGTGCACCTATTAAGTGTAGCTCACTGAAGGGCATTGTTTCATTTGACTGCATGTTTTGACAATGTGAGTTGTTACCAGGTTTTATTTGTGCTCTTTGGGGTTTCATTGGTTCACAGAGACCAAGCCCTCAAGGCACATGACAAGGGATATGAACTAGAATGACAAGCAGCCTCATACTGCAAGAAGTCACGTTTCTTTATTGTAAACATGTGGAAATTCTTTGCTAAAAACATCGTATTGGAAAAACAAACTTTGATGGAAACTAGATCAAGGAATGACTGAGCCAATACAGTTCATATGAAAATAAAAAGTACTAAACCAAAGAAAGACCTGTGCTTTCTTTGTTGTCATGCACTGATTTGAAACATTGTAATTGTGAATACAATTACAGTTTGTGTTTTTCCTGAAGTTTACAAGATTCTAGCTAGTCTTTTTTTTCTCCTTTTTTTGTGTCTCCTTATGCTTCTTGGTTTTGGACATTACTGCAGAAGAAGCCATGAATTATGAGGAATATTTGTGTTACTATATTTCTGACCAGGCTGAAATAAAGTATTTTCAAAATCTTTCCTGGAAGAAGAGGCATGGGGTGATGTCATTTTTCTAAACCAGGTAGTTTTGGATACTTGAAAACTATGCTTCCGGTCCTGGTTTCTCTGCAAATAAAATTACAGGACTCTGTATGTTGGAATTTTGTACTATCTGCTTTGCTGAGCCATACATTGCACATGCAACTATTTAACGTGGACTAAATTTCCATTTACGTGACAGCCTCTTTGCCATTTGGGCAGTGCAGTGCAATACTTAACACTGATGTATGTACAGACACAGAGCTGCACACAAAGGCATGCATTTACCTCTGAAATATATGCATGATACATCTATATCTAGATATATATTTTACAAAGAAATTCAGACAGCAAGTACAAAAGTTTTTTGTTACACATGATCATTGTGGTGTTCTCCTCTTGACACCAGTGAGAGAATGGTCAAGTGAAGAATAGAGGGTCAGCCCCTTTTTGTGGTGTATGTACTGTTAAAACAAACATCCTACTCTAAATGCTGATCATATGGAAATCAGTGCCAGTTCTGTCATTGATTCCAGAGCAATGAGGATTTGGCCCAAAATCTCAATTTACACCACCTTCTTAATGATTTTGTCTATTAAATTTAAATTGCTGGAGACTATAACATAAACATGGGGGGTAAAAAAAACGTAATAAAATGGTTTAATTTATTTCTAGGTCCATCAAACATTTGTGTTGATAGCAATTTGATGTTCTTAGTTTTCATTTTAAAATAAACAAAAACACTGTGATGGGTGATTTCCTAATTTCCTGTTAATAGAGTTTAAATTGAAAAGCATTTTTCAGTGGGAGAGCTGCTCATTAAATTTGTAGATAGCAATTTTGTTCCATTTTTAAGCTCTTCTCTTCTGGCTGGAGATCCTTGAGTCATAAGGCAGTTATAGTTTCTTTAACAATACATCAAAACAACAGAATTCACATTTCCACATACCTCTGTAAAGATGTTAAAAGTGTATTTTGTTGTAACAAAGAAGAGCAAAATCAACAGGTTACAAGAGATAATCTGGACCCCTCAGGTTACAAGAGATAACCTGCAGCCCCTCCCCAGCCTTGAAACCCATGTCTATTTCTTCCCTCTGGTAGTGATTCACCTGTGTTAGTCCACAAGCAGACAAGCAAAAGACTACTCAAAATAAGGGCCCCAGCTGAGCCATGACCCTTGGTGAAGGTAGGACAGGATCATACCCATGACCCTGGGCACATATCAGATCTGCAGGTTCTGTGGTCCAAGTTCCACCTAATTTAGAGCAGGGGAAGAGAAAACTTGGGGACCAGGAGATGACACCTCTCCAGTGTACTGGTGCTCCAATGTTACCTAGGCTGTGCAGCTGGATTGCTGGGCAGGATAACTGTGTGAGCTCATAGGGCAGTGGGACCTATACATATTTGAAATCTTTAGTTTATCTATATACACTTCATCTTTCCCTCCTTGGAATCATAGCTATACATACACGGATCTTTTTGTATATGTATCTGTATCCATATCCATTCACATATATGTAAGTACATGTGCTCAGTAAGAGGTAGGAATTTCTTGCTGCTGATGAAGCTGTGGAGATATCTGGTGGGATATCTCAGATATCTGGTGGGATATCCCAACAGAGGGTTGTGATGGGCAGGTAGTGGGCCTAGGTGCAGGACTGCTGCAGGGTTATGCCAAACCACAGGCCCAATAAAATCCTAGTGTGAGGTGGTCCTCCTGAAGTGAATGGAGGCTCTAAAGCCAATACTTCACATGGTATGAGCAAGATATTAAAAGTGAATTGATTAGAAAGTAGAAACCCTGGTTAACAGTGACCATGGAAAGAGAAACAGGAAGAGTAGATGGCATTTTAATGGGGCTTTAGTTTAGCAACACATTTTGTTCTCTTAGGGAGTGATGCAGTGTAAAAGTGATTCCTTGATTCCAAATTTATCTGCTTTATTGGTTTTGTGTCACTGCCATAATTTTATTGATTTTTTCTTTTAACAGTGGGTCCATAAGAGGCCTCTTAAGTTAAAACATATAGTGAGTAAAATCTTCTACATTCATTTCACTTTGCAAGTCAGCCTCCTGTGTTTAAATTTGGTGTTCTGACATGCACTTTAAGGCTTATTGTAGCTGTATAAATGGCCATTATGTGGGAATAGGGGAGGGAGAATTCTGTCCTTGAGGCTCATTTTTGATGTCTCTGATTTGAGATTATTACCACTGTGGGTTTCATCAGTCATGTTGGATATGCAGTAAATGACCTCAGCTGTTTGGAAGCCATTAATCAACAAATCATCAACAAGATAAAAGTGTCTCTTTTTGTGTCTTTGAGTGTGAGGGACAGTGCCTGATTGTTCCTGAGACAATATAATCAGAAGAAAATTGCCACTGATTTCTTTAGGAGTCAGTGCAGTTTTATTTTCCTGGTACCAAGCTTTCCTAGTGAGCATGTGAAATCTTGTGGGCTGATATCAAGGGATATTGTTAAAACCATGACCTACAGTACACCTACTCACCCATGAAGATTGGTGATAAAAAGGGAGAGGGACAACTAAGATTTCTGGTGGTAATTTTAGAAATCATATGGTAATTCAGCTAAGTTGCAGTTTTGCTAATGCATTCTGTGGCTGATGAAATTCTGCTGTAAATTACTGAATTACATATACTTATGAGTGCATGCATGAAAATCATAGTAAGTATAATTGCGTTGTCCTACAGACCGGTAAATGTGCTTCCTTCTCTGACTGGCATGGGAACTCAAGATCACTAGAAGGTAATAAAGTTAAATCTTGGTCTTCCAAACACTTCTGCATGTGCTCAGCTTTAAGGCTGTGCCTATGTCTGTTGCTGTTAATGGCACTCCTCAAGTGCTTAGAGGTGAATTTTTTGTAAAAGCTTGCAGGTGTGTAGGCTAATAGCATCCCAGTACTGGACCAAAAGAGAAGAAGAAAAAACAGTACCATATTAATTCAATACATGTATTTAAATTTTAATACATGTATTTAATTCAATTCAAAACATGTACCATATTAATTCAATACATGTATTTAAATTTTAATTATTTATAATATTTCACAGTATATTAGTAACTGTTCTGTAACATATTGACAATAGTAATGAAGGCTGAGTAATTCAAGGTCTGATTACATCATCTTGCTATTAGGTTGTGCTTAGAAGTAGAAGAGAAAGCACCAATATAAGTTCAAACAACAAAATATGATTCAACAAAAAAGTGCCAGTTGCACTAGATTTCTAAAACTTTTAGGAATATTGAGTAGCAAGTGTCTCTGCTTGTCTTACTAAATGGGGGTATTTAAGTTAAAATGGATAACTTGGAGTCTTGATTTACTTGCAGTATTTGTGGTAAGAGAAGCAGACTGTCTTTCAATTTGTATTTCTTGTATTCAGAACCCATAGAAACCTCCCAGATTTGGTCCCCATCACTTTCTTTGTGGAAGAGGCTTTGCTACTCTGTGTTGACCAGGTTGGAGCAGCATAAACTAGACCTGCCATACACACGGTGTTGTGGCGTTGATTGTCACAGCTGTGAAGGCTAGTGGTAGTTCCAGCTGGGGTTTGGTAAGGTACACTGATGGTGAGTCCAAGGATTTGTCTTGACTGGCCTGGGTGATGAGCACCATGAAGAAAAGATTTCTGTCTCAGCAAGCAAAGGCCAGATCCCCAGGAAGGCATCTGTCTTCCTACCAAAGTACCAGGGTGGTGAACAAGGCGCTTATGGCTGATGGGCAGCTGTGGTTGAGATGGCTTCCCTTGCTTGTCTTGTCTACTTTGTAGTGCTGTCCTTTACCTCCTCCCTGATGCTGTCATGAAGAGGTCATCGATATGAATCCTTTACACAGACCAAAAAGAAGGAAGATATGACCTCTAAAACACACTGCCAGTTGTTTTAAGATGTTTCTGATTAATTATTCTATTTTAGCTATTTCAGTGCTCAGCAGTCTTCATTTGTTAGTGTTGATAGTGGAAGTCCATGCCTTGCCTGAATCTGAGTTATTTTGACCAACAAACATGGGTCAATTCAAATCAATAGAAATGCCATTAACATCCCAGTACTGTGAAAGATAATATGAACATTTCATATGCATTCAGTTTATTAAAATTTGCTAAAGTGTGAAATATGTATGACAAGTAATGATGTTTTAATCTTTCACCAAGGTAACAATTGAAAGCTGATTGATTCCATTCAGTAATTATAAAATCAAAATGATGGAAGATTGTAATCAAGAAGGATTCTGTCTCATACTTTGTCATGCTTCCATGCAAGATAAAATTCTTATTTGTAACATCTCTTTTATCTGAAAAGAAATCAAACTCCTATTTGCCAAGTTTAATGCTTGTGGCTAGTTGGACAGCAAATGTTTTTTTAAAACTCTGATGAGAAGAAAAAAGCAGCCTGCATCCACTAAAGCTGCCAGTTTTCCAGGAGAATGCCACGGAAGACAGTATTAAAGGCTTTACTAAAGTGCAGATAGACAACATCTACAGTCTTTCCCTCATCCACCTGACAGGTCACCTGGTCATAAATGGAGATCAGGTTGGTCAGGCAGGGCCTGCTTTCACAGCCCCCTGCAGGCTAGGCCTGACCCCTTGGTTGTCCTGTATGTGCTGTATCCTTACAGGAGGATCTTTATTCCATAACCTACTCTAGTATTGTGGTCAGGCTGTCAGGTTGTAGTTCCCCAGATCCTCCTTCTGGACCTTCTTGTGGATAGGCATCACGCTGTCCAGCTTTCAGTCATCTGGGACCTCCGTGGTTATCCAGGACTGATAATGATGGAGAGCAGCTTGGCAAGATCTTCTGCTACCTCCCTCCTTAGATTAATTTTATCTGGTGCCATACCATTATGAATGTCTGAATTGCTCAGCAGGTCACTAACTACTTGTTCCTGGATTTCAGGGGGTCTTCTCTTCTCCCTATCCCTGTCTACCAGCTTACAGGACTGGTTGACCTGAGGACATTTAGTCTTTCTTTAAAAGACTGAGGAAAAGAAGGCACTTGTGGAACTTTAGTCAGCCACTCATGGAATACATCTGCCTCTTCATTCAGGTTGTGTAGTCTGTAACAGACTCCCACCAGTGTATCTGCCTTGTTAGCCTTCCCCCTGATTTTTACTCATAGCCACTCAACCTTGTCATCACTATCCTTGGACTCTGTGCAGTGAAACACCCCCTAATGTACAAAGCCACTACACGGCCTCTGCTTCCCCACCTGACCCTTCTGAAGAGCCATTATAACCATCCTGGCAGCACTCCAGCCATGTGAGTCATCCCACCAACTTTCAGTGATGGTGACTGTCACAGCTTTCTTGATGCCAATGGCTTCCTCCTGTTTGTTGTTCCTCCCTTGTTACCCATACTGTGTGCCCAGTGTGGGTGCTCTTCAGCTGGGCTACTGACTTCACCCCCAGTGCTGGCATGCCCACTATAGGCTTATCTCTGCTGAGCCTGGTTTTATCATATTCCCCCTTCAAGCCTGGTTTAAAACCCTCTCAAACAGTCATGCCAACTCACTGGCTAGAATCCTTTTCCCTCTTTTAGACAAACTCAATCTCTTTCCAGCAGGCCTGGCACCATATACAACACTCTGTGAGCAAAAAAGCCAAAATTCCACTGGTGGCACCAGACTTTAAGCCACATATTGATCAGGTGGCTGTTCCTTTTGGCATTCTTGCCTGCTACTGAAGGAATTGAGGAAAACAACATCTATGCTCCTGTCCTTACAACCAGTTATCCCAGTGCCATGAAGTCCCCTTTAATTGCACTCAGACTTTTTGCCAACGTGGGCAACAACAGTGAATAATAATCAGTGTGCTGACTCAGTTCATGTAATTCAGCCTCACCCAGGCTCCAGGGAGGCAGCAGATTTCCCTGTGGAATGGGTCCTTTTGGCACATGGGAGCCTCAGTTCTCCTCAGAAGGAAGTCACCTAGAAAACACCAGGGATTTGCCTTTTATATGACCAAGGGGGAGACACCATTTAAAATGTCAATAAATAAATTAAAAAAAAATTAAAAATCAAGATTTCTTTGGTTTTCTAGTGACTCAGCAAAAGCAAAATGTGGCCCTGTATTTTTAGAAATAAAGAAATTTTAAATTCTTTTCAAGTGCAGCTTCTCACTGCAACATTTTGCTTGATGCAGGTTAATGGCTGACTGCTAAAAAAGAGGAATTCTCTGTTTCAGTTGTCTAATGGAATTTTTTGGCAAGTTGCTTGTTAGAAGGTTTATTTTCTTTAACAATATTGCTGTAGGAATGCATCTTCTAAATAGCCTGCTACATTATTTTGACATGACCTTCATGTCTTTTGAACTTACAATTTCTGGAGTTCTTTTTCTCCCGTTAGGAAGCAGTGTTGTTGGGTGTGCTTTTTCTAATATATCTTGATGGATGATCAGGAAAACTGGTGTGTCCAACAGCTTGATAATTTCAGGGTCAAAACAGATTTTATGTGTTGATCTTCTTTCACTTGCTGATGCATCTGTTTAGCCAAGCAGCTGGTGCATAAGATCTAGCCGGCAGCACACAGAACGCATTAGGAGAACAAAGGGAATGTGAGATTAACCCAAAAAGAGGCAAGAGCAGCATTTCCTCATTGTTCTGCATGAAGGCAGGAGCTGCTCCAAGAGGATGCAAACTCAATTTTCTTATTGGACTTATGGCCTCTTCCCCCGTCAGATTATTCAAAGGTAAATTTGCTTTTCACTCTCTCAGAAAGACCATTTTCCCCTCAGTGGTATATTCATTTATTAGTAACATTATTTGTAAAATGCTAACTTCATTGGCTGCACTGGTATGATGTTATCTCTATGTGCTTCTGTGAGAATGTAACAATGTCATGAAGAAAAATGATGTAAAAATGATGTGGGTACATAAAATGGGATTGACAAAATGCAATAAATCACTGCTGGGCTGAGAAACAGACCTGCATGTGTAATGAAATACTTCAGCATTACATCATCATTTATGTAACATCTGGCAGAGCCTTGTATTTCAGTGCTGCTTTGAATCAGGATAATTTTTTTCTCTCCCATAAAAGAGAAAAACAAGCCTCTAGGTTTTGCACATAGAAAACTGTAAAGAAAAAAAAAGAAAAAACAACCCTTAAAATATCCGTGTTAGTTTCACCCTGAGTAGTTTTGCCATCTCCAACTGGATGCAAATAATGTAATGACTGAGATGCATACAAAACAGTTAGTATCCTAGAGGATGTTTTCAGTTTTATAAGAAAAAGGTATTTTTAATATGAAGGGGATTTTTGAGATTATTTCATCCAAGAAGAGTTTTTCTAATTTACATTATTATACATATATTGAAAAAGTCTGGAACCAGACTTTTAGCAAAAAACAGCTGTGAATTTGTGAATTTTATGTACTTTAGTGTCATCTACTTTGTGGGGTTTTTAATTTTTTTTTTTTCCAAAGGAGAATTGAATTATCTTTATTGTGGACTTCTGATCTTGTCTCATGCAGACATGTGGGTGCTACATCAGTGTGGATTCCTCCACCCCAGGCTGCCAGCAGAGTCTTTCTCTTCTATAGGGTGGATCATTCTGCCCTGTTCACCTGTGGTGCTAGGCAGGACAACATGATGTGCTTGTGTGTGGTGACGATTAGTTGAAATGTATTTAATTGGCTGTTGAAATAGATTAAATCAGAAATGTGTCTACTGCAGAGGTGTCTGGATGACACACTCACCTGTCTGAAATCAGTAGAAATCTTGCCATTAGTTTCTAGGGCTCTTGGCTGTTGCCTTGTGCCTCTTGCTCTGAAGCCTTTGGGAGGTCCTGGTGTGGTGGTGGTGGTGGTGCTGTGAGGGTGCTGCTGGAGGGTGCAAGCTGCCAGCCCTCTCAGCAGCTGACTCTCCTTCCCCAAACTTTTGGTGAGTGACAGCTGCCCACAAAGCAGTGCTGGGGCATTGACAAGAACTCGATGTACCTAAAAATAGGCTTGCTTTCTTTTTTTCAGTACTAGGAGGAGATACAACAGATTGTCAAAAATAAATCACTGTTTATTTACTTCCTTTTCGTTTATCAAATACCATACAGATAAGCCATGGTTACTGCATTACTGCATCTCCCAGGGATTTTTGTATGGTATATTTATCCTGCAGTGTAGGACTGGCTGCCAAACACATAGAGCTGGTTGTTACAGCTATTTTACTTCCCCTCCATATTTTCCCAAGAATTGCAGATCTTGATATACATCAAGTAAAATGTTATATCTGAGTTTGTTTTCTGATGACAGAAAAGGCAAAAGGAACAGTTCCAAAACAGCAGTTACTAAAAGCTTGATGAGGTGCAGGTGTCTGGAGTGCTTTTTTCTCTTTCTGAGCAATTGTTGGGGTAACTGAAAATATTGTTTCTTTCATTTAGTAAACTAGCAGTGACTTCTATTGATTACATTTGGAGGAGAGAGGTCCTGAAGAGCATGAATATCATTGAAAGTACTACTGTATAAAACTGGCAAAGGCAGAAGAGGGAAGCAATGGCCATATGATTGAAGTTTAAGATTCAGAGTCAGGATGTCTAATTCCTACTTCTGATTTTCCAGCAGGTGACTTAGGGGAAAAAATCACTATCAGGAGTGAAAACTGGCCATGTGCAGGGCCACAATGACTCTTTTTGGCAGCTGAAGCAAAAGTGGGATGGTCTAGGATGGAAACCACTCTTTCGAGCACCTGAGGATTTTGGATAAATATGTTTTTCCCTTACAGAAGTGCTATGGCAATGTACCAATGACTTATGGGTTTCCAAGGGCAAGAAGAAACATTTTTACATCTCAGAGGCATGACCATGACATCTTTGATCCTGGACATTGCAGGAGTGGAAGCAGAGGGTCAGGTTACTAAGCAGGGATAGTGTAAGGTTAGAGAACAAGTGCAGGTGGAAGCTAAGACCATCTTGAGATGAAAATTCAGTTGTGCTAATGCCATCTCAACCAACTTCCTCTCCTGTAATGAAAAATAAATGACAGACCTTTGCAGTGAGGTGATATCTTCCCACAGGATTTTTTATGGGACACCAAGTGAGACCTCCAGTGAGTTTAGCAGCTCCTTCACATTTGCAGTTTGTACCTTCATGCTGTGTAATGGCCACAGTTTGAACAGGTTAATAGAAGGCGAAATTATCTAACGCTAGTAAGGTTGTCTTAGTCCCCTGGGAAGGATAAGCTGACAATGCAAGAATATCTCTAAGCATCATTGACAACTGGCTTTCAAGGAGAAAGTCCTTTGCTATGTATTGTTTGAGTGGAAGGTGATTTTTTGAATCTCTGGTTGCTTCAAATTTGGCAGAATTGGTGTCGAAATTGAGGCTAGTGGGCACTAGCCTATATGGTCAAAGACAATCTCTAATTCAGTGTATGGCAAGGATTTTGGGCAGTCCTTTACTGTGTCGGGCAGGACAGAGGATTTTACTCTTTCATGGACCAATTACGTGTTCAGGATTTAGTCGAGCACTACAGCAGTACTAATACACACCACTGGGACAAGAAAATGAGAATGCCCAGTCTGTCAAGAAGATGAAAGCAATTCTGGAGAAGTGAAGGCAGTCACTCAGTGGGGAAAAGGGCTGAAGTGGTGCCTAGGTGGTCAGAGGCACCAGAGTTGGTTCATTACTACTGCTGGCTGAGACACCCCATTCCTCACAATCGCTGACGTCCTGTAATTTCACAGCAAGGGCAAGATGCCCTTGTGATTTCACTCTGTATATGAGGAGATGAAGAATGGGTTTTTCCATTTCTATCAGCTTCTGTCTGTAATAACTTTGCAGCCATGCCACCTGTTGGGATGTATGACTACCTACCATTTCTTTGTGTGATGTCTGGTTGAAATTAAGCATGGGTTGATGTTAGGGTCCAGGAACTTCCAGGCTGGCATCTCTTAAAATGGATCCCACTCTCTGAAGTCCAGGGAAGTTCCCCTCAGCTCCACCTGCTCCTTTACTGAGCACGGGCAGCTGTCCACCATCACTGCCACTGCTATCTCCCTGGACAAAGGACTGTAAGTAACCACTGTGGCCACACGAGCCTGTGGAATCAGGGAGAATAACCAACCAGCCTTTGACCACTGCTCAGCAATCAAAGCTTTGAATAATCTTACTGAGTTAATCCACCACCTAGCAAATCTTTTCCTGCTGATGTAACAGATAAAGGAGCAGTAATGGTTACAGGGAATGAATTATGTGTGAGGATGTATACTAGTCGCGTTTCAGATTTGGTTTTTTTCACTTCTTGACAGCTGTTTAGCATTTCACAGATGCACATATTGATAATTTTTCCTGTCATTTTTTACATCATAAAACCTCACTTATTTCACAGATCTTCTATTTAATTCAGCCAAGCTGAAGCTCAGTTACCTATTTAAAAAGCAGATTGTGGACAAACAAGGCTTGGAAGGTTTCTTCTTGAAAGAAAAATTGATTGGATAAATCACAGCTGACATCCGGCTGTGCTCCCTGCTTTCCTTCCTCATGATTTTGTGGAGCTGTAGGGACAGGAGAAAGGAGAAAGGAGGCAAATCCTCCATCTCCTACCCTGGCCTGTGCCCATGCTCCCTATTCTCACTCGGTTGACAGGATTCTTCTGGTAGGAGAAGTATTAAAGTGAATGGCTATCTTGATCAGTTGTTAGACTAAAGATTACCACCAGCACACCATATCAGGTCTGTGCAAAATATTCAGAGAATTTCTGCTGCCTAAGTTTGTTTCTGCCTTGTTTCTTCCCTGTGCTGACTGCTCAGGGCAGCCTTTATTAAAACTGCTGGGCTGTTCCTGATGGATCTTATATTGTGTTTTGTTTCCTTTGAGCTGGTGGTGTCCACATGCCAAATTATTCCAAATTTATTGCAGATGAGGTCAGAATCATAGAATTATTTGAAAGCAATAAGTTTGGGTTATATAGTTTGGTTATTTTTTCACTTTGTTCTCTGCTATTTGATGGTTTGCTTCCAATGTTCCTTCCTGCTGACTTCCAATAGAGGTTTCTTGCTTTATAAACAACTGAATTGATTTCCAATATAGACTTTTACTTCCTTGAAAACAGATCTTCTCTGGGGAAATTGGCAGTTCTCTCTGTATGTATTTTCTTATTTGTATTTACTTGGAGGGGTTTGAAGCCCAAAGACAAGATTTATGTCAACCAATCCCTTTTCCTCTTATCCAATTTAGTTGTTTTAACATAATGCAATCATTTTCTAAATCAAACTGATGGAGCGCTTCCTAAAGGCATTACACCAACTGTATATCTGGAATCATATTTGCCTTCTTTTATTGCATTAGCACTAGGCTTGAACTTTTCAAATTTGCATTGTGCTTTGCAGAAGTTCTCAGGATATTTGAAGCAGTTTATAGCTAGAATCTGGAATTTTTTAAAAAAATACTGGAGAGTGAATTGTAGAGCAAAGGACGTGTAGAAATGAGATTTTGGTTTCATGGAACAAATAGAAATTGGAATGAGTAAGCAAGAGGAATATTGCATTTTCTGGGTGCATCTGGAGGCACTGCAAAGGGGGGGGTTGCTGTGTTACAACACTGATCCTGGGTGTCTCACAAGGCTTTCTAAAATGTTTCATTTCTGCTCTTTGAAGAAGGTGCTGAGTAAGGATCTGACACACAGCAAAAGCATATGGGCAGAGAGTGCCCAGGACAATGCACTTAACACCTGGGATATAATGTGATGGTGTCTCTGCACTGGCTTTTGGCAAATCCATCTCTTGTTCTTTGAATGTTGTCTTTCTTTTCACTGTATGGTCTGACACTATCAGGCCTCCTTCTCAAGATAGGCTTGTAATACTATTGAGGGGAATTTTCAAAAACACAACCAAGATTCTTATGTTTATCTGTGCTTTTTAATATCTCCTCCCTTGTTCTTGTGTGGTTATTTCAGTGGTAATTCTTGGTCATATAGAGCAGTGGGTAGTTTGGAACAAGCTAGCTAAAATAAGATCAAGAACATACAGTGAAAGGGAAGAAGAAAGCTCAGCTGTAATTGGTTCAGGTGCAGAATTGAGTTCCCCAGGCTGTGGGAGGGAGAGATATATTGGTGCAACAGCCCAGTGTTTGAACAGGACCAAAGTATGTCTAGTTCTCTGGGAGCTTGTGTGAAACCCTTCCAGTTTCTCAGTGCTTGGAGCACAGTTAAACCACAGCTAATTCCTTGCCTGTTACTGTGATGTCACTGAGATGGTGAAATTCCCATCAGAGCTGGATGCTTTAGGGTACTGCTGAAAGGTTGTGGAATTAATCTGTTGGAGTCTTTTTGTAACTCTTCTCATCTTCCAGAGCAGATGCCAAGTAATCCTTTCATAAGTTCTGTCCCTTTCACAAGCACTGGTAGACAAATGGGTGCAAGGGAAGTTCTCGGGGTAAGACTGGGCCCAATTAATCACTATTAAAGAAGAGGAGTAAGCCAGCAGGGGAGCAGAGGGTCCTTGCAATTGCATTTCCTGTGCTGTGAGTCTAAGCCTGTCTCAAAAACATTTTTTTTCCATTCCCCACCCTCCCAAAATATCACAACCAGTTGTTGGACAATAGCTTAACATCTAAAAAATTAATATCAGATTATGACTTATAAATGGCAGAAGACAGGTGACAGCTTGAGAGCATTCTGTATTTTAAGTGCAAACTTTAAATTGTAATAAGCAAATAAAATTACAGTGATAAAACCCATTTTGAGGTCTCCACTGCAATTTAGGAATAAGATTACTTAAAAAAAGGTAGTCCGCTACCTGCAGATGGCACTTAGATGAACAACTAGGCTCCCAGTGTAGACAATTAAAAGGATGCTTATGGTATTTTCCTGAAACACGGATCCTATCAGGTAGGCAAGAAGACATGAAGCACAGCCTGGAAGACACATCCTGGAAGACATGAGCACAGCCTTGTGCCCAATCGAAGGATCAAAGAAACTTGTGTGCTGGCGCGTGGCTGGAATTTTTGGTGGTCAAGGGGTAATTTCTGATGGTTTGGTGATCCTTCACAAATCCACTGAAGGGGAAGGTGCAGTTAATGGAGGATGCTCAGGAAAGGTACCTAGTCTGAGTCCAGTTGGTAGTAAATATTCATAACATGAGTGGTGTGATGTCCACTGATACTTTTGCTCCTTTTGCCCTATCCTCTCTATGGCTTGTGTGGCTTAGCTCCTCTCTCTGGAATAAGCACAGTGCAGAGGGAAGCTAACTGATGCTGAATTCATACCTGGTGCACACATGCACACATTTTCTGAAAAACCAAGAAGTTTGTGGTGTTGCAGAAGTGTCTGGCCTAACTGACATGGTTCTTGCTGACACTGCTGACACCACTCCCATGGATGGCTGCCACACCCTCTCTGAGATGTTTCTTAGTTGTTACTAGGATATTTAAAACATCCTCTCAGTCTATTGACTACCCACATGAGCAATTTACTTACAGTCCATTACTATTGATTATATTGGGAAAGATGAAAAATAGGAAACCAGCATTGCAGAGAATAGGTCAATTTATAAAGGCTCCCTCTCCAAATTAGCTGTTTTAAAATTCAATATATATATGAACATAAAAATCTGGTCTTAGTGAGAAAAAAAGACTTCACTCAATTTGTCCTCCTCACTTTTTATTGTTAAGGTTTGCAAGGGAACCATGAAGAAGTAGAGTGCTTGACCTCTTGCCAAATGATTAATAACATATTTTTACCTCAGATAATCACATTTTGTCACAGTTTCAAACTGCAAGAAATTATCAGTATGTCCCACATGTATTTCCTCTTGCCATATATCAACAATGTAGTGTTTCTCTGTTTTTTTTTTTTTTTAATCCGAATAGTCTTGTTAGAGAAATAGAATAGAAATACCTGAAGTGCAGTATCCTGCACTTTTTTTCATGCTTTTCCCTTTCTGTGTCATATGCAATGGATATCTGAATGATCATATTGATGGCAAAATCCCAGAGAGGGTTAAAAATGCCACAGCAAAGCTGTGTTGGGAAAGCAGGATTGCCTTCCTGCCCTAGAGTATGATCCTCCTTCCTCACAGAGGAACTCCACACTGATTACCTTCCAGCCACTCACCACTGCCAAACTACATCTAATTGTCTGTCTGTTGTCCCCTGGGTTTATTTCAATCCTGAATTTTGCAAGGTGGTATTATGTTCTTAATGGAATGTGCACATTGCTATGTGTACTGAAATAGGACTGAAATGCAGAGACTGGGGAAAGCAGGGCTCATGCCCAACACTTAGGTGACCATTTATGTGGCACAAATGGCAGCTCAGATTCGTGTCTTGTACATGAATTTGCTATTCATCACATACAAAATGCACCTGGAGAATCAGTGTGTGAGCAGGGAATGGGAAACTTGTCCTCTCCTCTGCTCCCCAGCTTCTTTCAGCACCTTCATTACTTACACTGTAATGTCACCTCTGATATCAGTGGATTTTAACTCAACAGTTAAATCTACCACAGGAAATCAGTAGCAAACTGTCCTAACTTGATTTTCCTAACCTGGGGACCTCCTTCACCACTGTCTTCCCACCATATAGATTTTCAGACATCATTTTTCCCCTAATACAAAAGGTTATGAAAGCCTGCTGTTTTGTATGACCTTACAGATCTGCTGACAGGGTAAAGAAACCTGAGTCAAATTGTGTTTTCTTTTTCTTCACCCAGAAATTTATTTACAAGCAGGGGGCTCCCACATGATTATGGTTGGGTGTTTTCCTCTACCAATGTTGTCATGAGGTTTAAAATAAAGGTTAGAAAATGTATCAAGATGTGCATGACCCCAGAGTTTAGGGCAGATGTGGGCTTGATGTGGATTTTGGCTCTCTGAGTGTATGTGGATCTTGTTTCTCTGTATTGGGAAGCTCAGGGGGGCAGGGGGCTGTGCTTGGTCATGGGACCTGTGCTCTCTTCATGCTTTGCCTGCCTAGGATGAAAACTTTTGAGATTGCTGTTGAGATGGAGAGCAGGATTTTGGGAAACCCGCTGTGGGGGAATATCTTTCCAAAACTGACTTGGACTCCAGCCAGCATACTGGGGAGAAAGCCCAAGTGCCTTGAGCATTGAAGGAAGTGTGAGAGAGGTGTCTGCTGCCAGCGGCTCATCCAGCGGAGCCTCATGATTCAGTGAGCAGCAAGGAGTGCTGTGGGGGTCCTGGCAGCAGGGCTGTCCCCTGAAGCCCCTGAACCTTGGCCCCAGTGCTCCTCAGCCTCCCCCTTCGCAGCTGGAAGGGCACTGAAGCTGGCATGGGTCTTCTCTCTCTTTCCCACCCTGGAAACCCAACAGGTGGTGCCTCCAGCCCTTCAATGGACACAGCTTGGATACACACTTGCACTGTCACAGTAACTACTAATGCTAACACACAGCAAACGCTGCATGCTGTCACAGAGGAATGTTATGTTACATTTTCTTACTGGAAAAATTATAATTTTGCCCCTTGCTGGTGTGGTGGGAACACTGTTTTCTTTGCACTTACCTGCTTCTGACTACCTTTCATGTTATCTTCTGCTGTTGAGATACACTGTTTATGGTATATAAGGTATTTCAAGTTATTTTGGTCTAATAGTACACTCTAAAAATCTTATAATTTAAATGGCCTCTGAAATCCTGTTGTAATCCAGTTGTTGTCCTTTCTCAACTTAATAATTTCTATTTGCTGATAATGTATATAGTGAAAGAAATTTTCGCTAACAGGCACATGTACATGAATAGTTTTCTTCAGCTAACTGATAGCAAATCCTGCATTATGCCTCCTTTTCCCCACGTCCCTGTCCCTCAAGGACAGTGTGGCAGGCTATGTACTCCCCTGACAGCTCCAGCAGTGCTATCTGCACCATCAGCTCCTGCTCCCACCCCTGGACATGCACCTTGAACATCCATCTTTACAAGCACAAGCTTGGGGTGCGGATGATTAGAGGGTGATACCTGGGGGCAGAACCAGTGTGGGCTGTGGAGCAATGGCTGTGGGAGCAGGATAATCTGAGAACAATGTGATTACTCTGGCTACTTACCTGCTAAATATTGTGATGATTATTAAATAATGCTTAATGAAATTGGGTCCTGGGATTTGGCTGCAGAATCCCCAGCCTGCCTGGTGTAGCTGTACATAAGATGGGAGGTAACTAATTTTATACTAGTCCTGGTGGTGTTGTGTGGACATTTGGTGTTAAGAATGAATGAGTTGTCAGTGTGGGAACCAGCCCAGGTCCTGGAGGTGGCAATGCCCAA
The DNA here is from genome assembly GCF_037042795.1 of Molothrus aeneus. NCBI lineage: Eukaryota > Metazoa > Chordata > Aves > Passeriformes > Icteridae > Molothrus > Molothrus aeneus. The sequence goes on from NC_089680.1 coordinate 33,175,691, forward strand.
ACCAAGTCTCTTAGAACAAATTTGGGATTAGTACATGTGAGCAGATAGTGTTGACATCTTTGAATGGACTGAACATAGACATCACCTTAATCTCTCCCAGGCATATCTACTCTGTGTTCTGTAGTGGTTTTGTAAGTGACTGTCTGCCCTTGTGTGTGCTGATTGATGGGATAAGGACCTTTCAAGTGACACCTGCCTTAAACAAACACTGACAAATGAAGACCAAATCACACTGTTTTTAGGGATATCACTGGATGAAAGTTTATCCTGGTCAGAGTGTCTCCATGGATCTGCAGCGACATTTCACAGGCCTATTGGGGGGAATGGAATGTGGGCTTTGGATGTTTCATCCAGCTAATATTGGCCTTTGTTGTGGCATTTACAGTGTCTTAAAGGAAAATTCTAGTCATTTTTCAAAATTCTAGCAGTTATTGAAAGCAGTTGAATTGCTTTTGAAAAAAAAAACCCTAGAATGTTGTATTTATGAGACCAATCATCAATCAGGAAAAGAAAGAAAGAAAACCCAACAACCCAGGAAGGCAAATGGTGATAAAGATCCCACATAAAGTCACTTTTCTCAGCAGGCAGAAAGTCTGATGAACTGAAATGGAAAGTCCTTCTCATTGATTTCACTGGGAAAAGTAATTGACTTTGAACTCTTTGAATAAGTTGCAATCTGTATTTAATTTCTTGTCCAAGAAAGAGAATGTAATTTTGTTTTTCTTGTGGCTGCTATTAGCCTTAATGTCAGTTGCACAGCTGAATCTCTTGCATCAAGCTCCAAATGTACCCCTGATGTCAGCATGCTTAGGAATAAAGCAAAAATCAGCCTTTCATCTCTCAGTTGCTTAAAGGATAATGCCATAATACCACATTTATTAATTCCAAATCTCTCTTGTCTGTACATGCACAAATGGAGCTAAGTATTCTGAGGAAAGGCAGAGAAAGCGTAAAGACTGTAATTTAACTTTTAGACATTAATGCAACATACTAACTGAAAATGCTCTGAGACTTTTAGCAAACATACACATTTTTGCCCTTGCACTGCCTGAATGGAGAGATTCAGCACTTCAGGCTGTCAAGGTGGCAGATATGAACTGCTGGTTTTCTCACAGGGCCACATTACCTTTTGAATGACACGGACACAGTGCTAAGTTTGTCATCAGTTCTGCATGGACAGGGAGACCTGCACTGACCCCATCTGACCAGTGGAGCCACAGAACTGTTTCCTCATGTATTCCAGATGTATTTGGGTAAGATCGGGTCAGTTCTATATTGGGAAAGCCATCTGAGGGCAGAGGAGCTGTGCTTGAGCTTGTGCACCTTGTCTTGCCTGTCCCAGTATGAAGCATCTTGTCCTGCAGGCCTTCCTGACATAAGCATCTTACATGTGCCCTTGCTGTCCACATTCCCTGGGTATGTACAATCTGTCTGTAAAAACTCCTGTCTTCTTCCCCTGTCACATAGACTTGTTTAGCCAAAGACTATGAGGAGGAGAAATCAGTTTTGATAATTAAACTTTAATGATTTACACTGGCAGTCTGGGGACATTGCACTTTCAATCACCAAAACAAACAAGATCAGCTCATCTAGAAAGACATCTTTATGGAAGAAATAATGAATCTTTTTAAGGCTCCAGATAGCAATGTGTGCTGGAAAGGCAGCAAATGTTAAATACCAACCCACTTGAAAGATCCTTTAAAATTATAGAAAAATGTAAACAGACCATTCTGTGAATAAGGATTGGTGGTTATTTGTGTGTATTAATCAGCCCTTGTTGTAAAAATTAAGGGAAAAAGGCAGTCCAGATTGTTTTTGAAATGTTCTGACAGGGAGAAACAGTGATCTTGAGGCGTGGACTGGTGAGGTGGCCATGCCTGGGTCCCTGAAGAGGCACCTTCTTTAACCAGGACAGAATGTCTCTCCCATGCAAATAGTTTCATAAATAAAAGAGTCTAAGGGAAACTGGAAATATAGATGACAAATATATTTTAAAATGGTGCTAAACTATTTTAATGCCTCTTTTCTCAGAGAAAGGAAAAAAAATGAGATCTAAATACATTTGCTTCCCAAGAGAAATGTGTTCTTGTGTGCAGAGTAGAAAATCAGAAGAACTTTGGTTTTACCCAGAAGTGTTGTTGTTTGTCTAATACTTTCTTGCATTTTTCTGGTAAAAACAGAAGATGAGCTAAAGTATTTCTGCACACAATCTATAACGTGGCGTTAGTGTATTCCAGGGAACCTCAGACTGCAGGAACAATCTGGATGTAGATGTTCATGTCTGACTATGTGAAGTCCAATATTCTGTGCTGTTTTTCATTGTGTTTGTTTTCCTTTCGTTTTTCATGACAATTGATATACAGATTTGCTCCAGAAATTCTGACAGCTTAATGTTGTTCCTGCAAGACATTTTTGTACCAGTGGAGTACTAGTTATGGTCTTTCTTTTCACCTCTTTCTTCCTCAGTCATATGCTTTTCTTTTAATACTTCATATTAAGTTCTTTGAACATTGTCATCATGTTTATCTCAAAATTCTTTTTGTCTATTTTCATGGGCATATACTAAGAAGTTCTAAGAACTTATTTTCTGTAGCCCCACTGAAAATTTTACTAGCTACTTTGCATCAAGTTCTGCTACAGAATTTTTCTTTTCCTTATTAACAAAATTGTCATTTATCTTTCTTTAGTATGTGCTGTCACAGGCTGGTTTTTTTTGACAACATGACTCTTATCCCTGACAACGACAACAATTTTGCTATCAGTATTAAAATCCTGTGAATGTCAGAGCAAATAGGACAATCTGGGAAGTTGTGGAGTAGCTCCATTGTAAAAGTCAAACCTATAGTTACTGCACTGGCTGAACAATGTGCAGCACTGCAAGGACTCAGAATAACCCAAGTCAATGAGTAACGAACTAAACCCAGAAGTAATTTTTGAACACAAAGGCCCAAGGTGATGCTCCTGAGGTTGTTTTTACCAGCATTACCAGTTTTACTTGTGTATCATAAAGACTGCCATGAAATCCATGGCTTTCCAGCATCTCTTATCTTTAAAACAAGCCCTAAACCTTTCTGTGTAGCTAAAGCAAACATGGACCCAGCCATTATGGTAAGCAGATACGACTTGCCAGAAAGACTTAGTGCTGTGCCTGGGTAATCCTCTCCTCTACAACAAAGGCCCCCTCCTGACTTTGAGGTTTTGTCAGAGGTCGTGATATACAGCTGGCTCTGTGATGAATAATTCCCTGTGCACCATTGCTTCTGTGTAACAGGCTGCACCACCAAGCAGGTTTTATTACTGATTTTTAGTTAAGATATTCTCTGGAGCTCTTGATGCTATTGACTGGGCACTGTTGCTTTGATGGCAAGCAGGTAATATGAGTGGGCCATAGTTTAAGTCCATTCATGGCAGAAACAGAATAAACTGAAGAAATATTGCTAGACTGACACATGTTTCTTGAAGTTTTACCTGTTTTCTGTCTTCAGTGTGTTCATCAGATATTTCCTTTTCATGACCCATATGTGATTGTGGAATCTCAGCACTTCAGCCTCTGAGCTGTGCTTATTCTTACAACATACCATGACTAGAGCACTGTTTTAATCCTTAAATTTTTTAAAGAATGAAAAATTAATTAATAATTACAGTTACTAAGTGGCTTAATGAAGATCACAGAGATATTGTGGGCCAGGAAATCCTAAATCCAAAACTCATGGTAAATTATTCTATTCTTCTTCCATGACTGTGTGAAGAGACATTTTCTAGTCATAAGGGACAGGCTTTCCAACAGGCTGATAATATATTAATATTTTTGTCATGTGGGCCTAGTGCAAGCTGGCAGAGCCCTTGGACAGTGCTTCCACCTGGAAGGGTGTGAGGACTTTTGTTTTTGGAAACTTTGCTCTTGAAGAGAGCCATTTGATGGAAGGGAGCTTATATTTTCTCCTGGTTGCTGTTTCTGAGGAAATGTGGATTGAAGCAACATACAGCAAGAAGAGCATTGTTGTATTTTCACCAGATTATTTGTAGATATAGGAATGGGATGTAGGCATTTTCTGTGCATTGCATCCTAATTTCTGGGTGGACTGTGATTATCTTCTGATTAACCTGAAGCAGCAAAGAAAAACACACTTGTTCACTCCTCTCTTGTTGGGAAGCAGAGGAAGTGGTTATTCAAATAGTCACAGACATTTAATTTCCAGAGATGGCTTCAGATTAACATATCTCTAATCAAGATTTTCTGAGATTCTCTCTGGATTAAAGGAGATGTATTTCTGCATGGCCTGGTGCTGAATCTGTAGCATATGTAGGTGATTGACTTCACACTTCATCAAAATCTTCGAATCCACCTGTCTTCTTTGGGGAAAAAAAAATTGGAAAGTTCATGGATGGGTTAGTACTGAGCGGTCTGGAAGAATGATTGGTCATGGGGAAGCATTACAGAGCTGGAGTGGCTGTAATGCTTAGATCTGTCCTATACCTCATATTATTCAGCACTGTTATCAGAATTCTTTTTGAAAATATAGAAGAGTTTCCTTTTATAATTTTATGCCACCCCAAGGGTTACTGAGGGCCACCACCCTGATTAGTAATTTTTGCTGGGTCAACACAGTTAGAAGGACTTTCACCTAAACTAAGTAAGATTTAGTGTATGAAAAGTAAGTCATAGCCCAAAGACAGCCAATTGCTATCCTTCCTCTACTAAATGGGACACATTGGACACCAGATTTGACCTGAAAAAACTTAAGGTAGTGACTCCCATCCAAGGGGCTTCATCCTCTCAAGGAATGTTATGGAAAAGCTGCTCTTGCTAAGCTCACCTCAATTCAGTGTGTGTAGAATATGGGATCAAAGAATTTGCCCTCTTGTTATCTATCAGAGAGGTGATTTATTTGTGATGTGCAACTCTTCTATGGGGACAGAGTAATAGCTATTAAAAGAGAATTAAGGTAGTGGAGAAAAGCATAACTGGCTGGAGCTGTAATGCAGGGAGGGTAATTATTTCTGGGGTAAAACATGGGGGCAGAAGACAGAGTTTCCATTTCCTGATGTTTTCATAGTAAGACTGAATGTCCAGACAGACAAAAACATCTCAGGCCAAATCCAGCTGTTCTCAGGTCAGATGCAAGTGCAGGCTCTCTCTACCCTGGGCATCTCAGGCACACATTAGGTAATGGGTATAATCCTACCTGGCATCCTCTACAGAAAGATCGTCCAAGTTATGTTGGTACAATGTTTTTTATAAATGGAATTGTCCGTGATGCTACTCAGACACCCTCTGAAGGACCATGGCTCCACTGCACCTCAATAACTGCTCAAACACCCCCTCCTGATGCCCTGTAGAGACCTGCTTCCCAGTCCCTGTGCTTAGTAAGGGAACCATTGTGCTGCGCTGCTGGGGCTGTTGTACTACTTCCAATTTTGCAGGGAGCTTTCTTTATGGGTTTTATTTAGAAAGAAATTTGTATCTTTACCAATTACACTTATGTTTGTGAGTTAATGAGACCTATTTTGAGACTGAAATGCACGAGGTTATTTTCTTTGCTTGTTATTATTTCTAAGAAACATATCCATAAGTAACACCGAATAGGAGATTTCTTTAACAACTGCCCTTATACATGGATGGGTAGAAAACAATACAATTTAGAAATAAACATCCCTATATAGACAATGCAAACAAAATTTACAGGCATTAAAGGAATTGTTTTAAATGTTCCATGTCCTAGCAATTAAAGGAGATTTCTAAGCATGTAGCAGGGGCAGTCCACCAGCTGGTGATCAGTGAGCCCTTCTAGAAACTTCTTCCTAAAGGTAACAACTGGATATGTGAATGGAATCTCTGGTGAGGGAAGATGGCTGTGTGCAGATGTGAGGTGGCTTGGTGTGCAGGTCTGATAGGCTCACTGTCCCCTGCGAGGAGGAAGGTTGCCAGCATATGGCAATACTGGCTGTTGAGGTATTTGACAGGAGCTATAGACAAGACAGGCACATAATTCAACACAATTTTAGCCTGGTATTTACATAGGTAATTTACTTTTTGCACGTATGCCTTATACTGTTGGTCACCTGTTGCCATGTGTGAGGCTGATGATGTCATATTCCTCAGGGAGACCATCATCAGACATCAGAACTTTGGTGTTTTGATTGCAGGCCAGAAGTGCTGGCAGGTAAAAACAGAGCTGTCCAAGTAGGCAGGCAGGAGGTGCCATGGGCTCTCAGGGTGCAGGGCTCACAGCTGCGATGGCTCTGGGGAGAACTGATGGGGATGGGCAAAGCACCCTGCCCTGCTGTCAGCACACTGGAAGTCTCGCCAGCTGAGTGCCAGGAGTAGGTTCCTGTACTCCTCCTGAAGCATCTTCCTCTAGGAATTATTTTTTCTCCAGTGAGAAGTTTATTTAGCTGTCCCTTCCCGCAAAGCTTTAATGACATCCAGTGCAGGCAGTTGTTCTGGATCACAAGATGGTATTTAAATTTGTGTTGGTGTGACAACTTCACTCTCCTGCTCACCTTTCTGTACAAATCTTGTCCTGCCCTCTTTCTGAGGTGAATTTGGCTTTGGCAGTGACTGATGGCTCTCTGCTGAATGTTCCTCTCACTCCTCCCAGCAGGTATTGCAAATGGATACTGAAGAGGTTTCCAGGCATTTGAAATTGCTGTAGACAATTTCTTTGTTCCCCTACACCCTCTGGAGAGTTTTTCTTTTGTAGAGAAGCTGTCCAATAAATGATAGACACAGACAGGGCAGTTATTAGCATATCCTTTCTGATGCAATGGATAGCCTGGAGCATTCCTGTTTCCTTCTCTGAAATGAAACAGTCCAGCTGTGATGAGAGGTCCAGTGTACCTCTGTGGTGCAGGACCACCCATGGGGCTCATGCAAGGGCTGCTGCCCAGGCCCCTGGCCAAAGCACGACAGCAGATTTGCCCCCTCTGCAGACCACCCAAGAAGTGCCTGCTCCTGCCCAGGGTGCTGAGAGGCTGGCAGGGAATGTCCCATCAGCTCTACAGCTGTGGCCCATTGATATGGCACTGCATCTCTTTGTGGGGCAGCACAGAGCAGGACCCTGAGGGATCTCTGCCTTGTGACTAAGGCTTATCAATCATTTCATGATGGATATTCCCATCTGCATAAAGCAAGGAGTGATATTTATTCTCTTTTTACTAATGCCTTTAACTTTTAAATAGAAGAGAAATTTGTTTTATATGGATTCTTTCACTCTTCCATATTTCAAAGCACTTTTACAGATCAGTTAAGTTAGGATATTGTGCTGGTAATGCAGTGACTCTGGGCAAACAGGGCAGTCTGAACTGCACCATATATCATGGCACCCATCTCTGCTGGATGTGATGTGTGCATGCTGTTTGATTTTTTAAAGAGCTATTCTATACCTGCCCTTGATTTTGACTGACTAAATCCAAGCTATTAAATCTGTTGCTCAGTATGTCTTTAAAACAGATTTTAAAAAGTATATTTAAGCACTTGCAAATGTTGCCAGATTAAGGCAGGTTAGTGGAATACACAGTTTTATCCCCTAATCACAATGCCAAAGCATTTGAATATTCAAGGGGATTGTATGAGACATCAGATCAGCAGCTGAACTCTGCTGACCTTTGTCTATCTGTAGGGAAGACTGCTGATTTGGTGTCCTTTTATTGTAAAAAGTTCTATTCCCAATGATAAAGAAAAGGGCTTTTTCCTTGCAGGAGGTAACTTTTGAAAATGAAGGACAATTCTCTTTCCTTGTAAATATCTTTATTTACCTGTAAAATACTGGGCTTCCTGTATGTGTGTCATGCAGGTGCTGCTGGTTCCTCTGCACTGGTGGCCAGTGGGGATGTTGACACCAGCAGCAGGGAGCACAAGACAGCTGCCCAGTTATGAGAGCTGCCCCAGCCAGGCAGCTCAGGAAAAACAAATACTGTTTTACCAGCGTTTTAACCCGATCAGTGCTGCAGGGCAGCAGGTGGTGCTTTCTCAGTGAATCTGAGACAAGGCTGTGGCAGCTGCTGGAAGCTTTGAGATATTATTATTCATACAGAAATACTGGTATAAGAATTTATTAATAGCCATATACTCCTGAACTCACTGTGCCAGACCAGCTTGTAACCCTTATGATCATTGATTTTTTGTTCTCCCATTCATGCCTCTAATGTGAAATAGTGAATAATTATTTCTGTACCCCAGAATCTCCCCATTACTCTTCATTAATGATTATTTCTGTCATTTTCAAGATGCTTCTGTAAAAAAACTGTGCTTGTATAATTGACCAAATCCCTCTCTCATTTCCTCTTAAGCTATATTATTGATGTAAAGTGAAAACAGAATACTCCTGAAGTGTAAGACCTGAATTTGGCTTAAAGACCATGCTATACTAAAAGGTTTTCTGTCCTATTATAGGTTGTATCCAATATATTTAGTGGAAGAAATCATGAACTACACAGAATCCTTTATCTGAAAAGTTATCAGAAGAACACATAACAGATACTGTTGAAAGAAAAATTAAAATTAATTAAGGTTTAAAAAGAAAACAAAAGAAAACTGAAACATTTAGGGCTGGTATAAAATGGCAAGCACATTGTGTTCCAGTGCAAATCACTAATGGTTAAATTCTTTTTTCAGACCCACATAAATCAGAGGAGCCTCACAGACTTTAATAGAGTCATGCCAAAATTATGCTGGTGTAGTCAGCTCATTTTGGCCTTATATACTTGGCATTTGTCATTGTAGCTCTGATCCAAACTCTGAGGAACCTCTGGGGAATCTTTACATTCAGATAATGGGATTTGGATTGGACAGTATAAGTTTAACATGAATCATAATTAGCTCAATTTGGTATTTTTATGGCTCATAATATGCAAGAGAGGCACATGAGCCAACTGAAGCATTGAACTTGTTGCCTAGGAATGGAAGTGAAACCATGAAGTATTTCCCGTAGTCCACCTAATTTAAATCAGATGGTGCCTAGGTAAATACCAAATCAGAACAATCTTGAGCCCTGAACTCATATCACGGGTTCTGTCTTCTGGTGCCAGCTCTCCAGTGAAGTGATTCTCCTATTTTACTTCTCACAAGCCTTGGCCATTCATAACCTCCTCTCATAATGTTGATGTCATTAATTGCATTAGTATTTGATATGCTACAGGGATAGCATTATCTTGTCTACTATGTTTGCTTAGTTCATTATGTTCTGTGCATGTAGTGGACAAGAGGACCCAGAGGTCACAAAGCCTGTTTCTGATCACGTTTACACTGGAGATGCATCAATAGAATTTGATGAACTTCAATGAAATTATTCTTGGTGTACTGTAGTGCAGCATGAGTATGAGTCTGAGGTCTACTGTTATTCTGTTAATCTGCTAGAATGGCAGTGCTCATGCTGAGGGTAGGAGGGAACTGTAGTTCACATGTATATATATAATGATTTATATATATTTAATGATTCTTTAAAATGGCTGTTCATGTTCAAAAAGAAAAAAAACAAAAAACATTCTCTGTTCATTGGGGATTTTCTGAGATATTAGTTTGGTGTTAACAGCAGCAAAATTTAGCCCAGTGTATTGCACGTTTGGAATCAAAATGACACACAACCATTACCTGCATCCCTTGTCCAAAACCCTTGGGTAGTAGAAAATGTTTGTCACCTTCCGTACTGATGAAAGGAAAACATCTTACTGCCAATTTGTTTGAGGAGAAGAAGCCTTTCTTCTAATCCTCATTTAAGAAACAAGCAGATGAATGGAAAGGATGCTTTTGTATCAGTATCACATAAAGTGTAATGAAATTGGAAATAGATGAATGATGTATTGTTCTTCCAGCAGCACTCTTAAGTATATGGGAAAATTGGCTTTCAGTATATACAGTAGCTGCTTATATAGCATGACTAAAGAAAGGCCCTGTGAATATGAAAGGTCCCAGATGAATGAGGCCTGAAATGGGAAACCTCTATTTCTACAGCAGGCAGGATTGCTGTAGGCAAGGCTTTCGCATGCCTTGCCAGTAATTTGCCAATGTTTACATTTGATCTTTGGCTTTCAGAAGCATTGATTTAGTAGGCTGTAAAGGCCCCTTTCCCCACCTGCCATTTGCACCAATAAAAATATGTTATAACCATCCCTTTTTCTATGTGTCAAGCAGGAAAGCCATCCCCTGGGAAAAGGGGAAAAGTGGTAATGTAAGCCCTGTGCCAGGTTCCACATCACTTGCCACACTGAAGAAAACATGAGGTGTGTCTCTTGGATGCAGGACAACCATTCCACCATGGAGAGGAGGAAGGTGTCCTAAGAAGCTGGGAGTGGGAAAGTGTTTGCTAGCAGAGAAGATCTTGACCAGGAGAGCATAGGGAGGCAACAGCCCCTTCTTTGCGTGTTGCATGGTGTCATCCCCAGTGGAGCTGCCGTGCCTCTGCAAGAACTAGTACCCCCTTCTAAGTGAATAGTACCCCCAGCTACTGGGGCTGGGGTCTCTTTCTTAGGGTGGGTGGCAACCAGTTATCCTAAGACCTTGGTGCTTGTGACTTGGAACAGGAAAGCAGATGAAATCTTGAAAAGCTGTGTGGGGCTGGAAACCTGGTTTCTAAACCTGATTTGAAGCAGCACCAACCTGCTTGGGTGTTGCCTCTGTGCCTACGTGTGATGGAGGAGCAGGTTTGGGTGCAAAAAGCAGACGTGCTCTTTGTGAGGCCCCAGCTAGTAAGGAGGTATGCAGTGCAATTTCTTTTCTGAATTAATATTCCTTGAGCAGGCTCTGAGACTATATCTGTTTCCTAGATCTCTCCAGTTAATGGAATGGCCAAATACAATTGTCTGGCAATGGAACTGCACTTCAGTAATACAAACAAAAAGACACTAATTTACATTTGTGCCAATACCATTAATGTAAATTGGTTATTAGCTATTTATGCTAAAAGGCTGTGATAAAAATCATAAAGGTAGTTTTATTAACTACATTTTGCTCCATGAAATCCATGCTAGAAGGCATGCTTTGCAATCAATTGCAATCAGGCAATATGGCATTTGCTCCACCTAACTAACATATTTATAAACAAATTACTCCCCCTTTTTCTTTACTTTACATTTTATAACACATCAATGCTGTAAAGTTAATAGGACAATGCTTTTGCTATGCTTTTGTAATTCAATTGCAATGTTGTATTATTCTTTATCCTATCATTCTCATGCATATATTGGAAGGGGTAATGAAATAAAAAATGGCATTTACAAACAATTATAATGCAGAAATAGCAAGGATGGAAATGTGTTTCAATCATTGCTTTTAAATAGGGATGTGGGGAAGACTGACTATAGCAGAAAAATGGAGCAGCACCTGATGCCCTTTTGGTTTCAGTCTCTTCATGCATCTGTGGGAATATTTTCTAGGTTGCGTGAGTCAGATTTTCCCTTTTGTGGTGCTGTTATAGCCATGCTGATGGAAGGAAGAGCCTGTGACCTCCTTGATTTCTAGCATAGCCATTCCAGTGTCATGCTGTGTCACGTGAGATTTTCTGCAGTACTTTCATACTGGGTCTCCAAGTCAGACATGCAGGCAGTAATGGCAAGAGAAAGGGAAGAGGCAAGTCTGCTGGAATGAGGAGAAAATACGTTGGGAATGGCATGCTCTTTGTAGAGAAGTACAGAGGTACACCATGGGACAGCATGCCTGCCTCCCCCTGCCGTGTTGCACAACCATCTGTGTAAGTGACAAAGAAGATGAAAATATTGCATGGGACTGCTGGTTTTAGACATGTCAGTTCATGATGTCACTGAGGCTAGACTTAGACAAGGCTTTCTTCTGTCAAGAGAGCCATAGACAACGGCACCGACCTCCTGCTCTGTCTCCTGTGGTCAGCAAGGTGTCACAGAACCAGTTTCACAATACCCAACCCAGGAGGATGATTCAGCTTGATGCAGGTTGGTCCCAACTAGTCTGGTTGTACCCATCCCAACCAGGTGGCCTGGTGCTGCTGATGGATTTGTGTGAAAACCTTCCCTGTGGCAGGACAACATGCTTGTGTGTGATTCCTGCCCTGCCCATCACTGCATCAGGCACTTGAGGCTAAGGTTCTGCTCTGTTTCTCTCTCAGGAGGAGCTGCATTTGAATATTTGATGTCAGTTCCTTGGCATGAGAGAAGATCCAGGATGTTTTGGAACTGAGGAGCTATTTTGAGCAAACAAAAGGTGCTGCAGTGTGGTTTGAGGTTATCAGATGAACCTGTCTCAGCCACCTGCCCTTTCAGAGCTAGTGCTTCAGGCATCCTGACCACACCTCCTGATTTGGCTTCACCACCATGCAGATGCATTTTCAGCCAGGTTTTTGGTTCCTTTGACTGATGCTCCTTTGGGGAAGGTAGGATGGGAGAGGTGATGGTTCATGCTTCTCCTTTTCCAGAAATTCAGGGTTTTATTTCAGACAAAACCGCAATATTGCTAATAGCACCTGTAAATTTGGAGGTTGGTTTCTTATTTCTGTAAAGAATGTATTCTGGTGGATGAAAATATCTTCTGTTTAATAAATTCACATATCCAGTGGAATTTCAATCTTTCACATTGGAATTAGAAGTTCACATTAAATTATATTCTTAAATTATAGTGTAATCTAACCCAGCTATGTCTGATCTCTAATAGGCTGATGTCAGTTATTTTAAGGGGAGCTAGCAAGTTTGGAAAAGAAGAGGGTAAACCTGTTTTTTGTGCAAAGAGATTTATAAAGTCGTGATAACTGATAGACAGCCACAGCTCTGTGTGTAGGTATATTTTTACCCCACATGCATTCATTCTCCCTGTCAGAATGTATAGGAGACTGAGCATATATGTTCCATGACACAAAATAGTCTGGTGCTCCTTTCATTCTGGTAAGGAAGATCAGTAGACTGTTTTTGTGGTGAGTTGATATCAGAGGCACTTCAGCTGTCTGCATTCAGTGACCCTACCATAGATTGCTCTTAGAGGGTTTGTGTTGATAGTAGGGAAGGGAGTGCCATGCTCCCCTCCGACCACTTGCTTGGGAGTCAGCACTGGTGGCTCTGGCTGCAGGGTAGAGCATGAAAAACAAGTTAATAATTGACCTATTGTCCTTGTTTTTCATTCTCAAGACTACAGACATAGAAATGATAACATCTGTTTTTTCAAAAACTTATAACTAATAGAATGTTTTTACATCTTGTGTTAAAAACAACAGACATGGTAGGTCAAGGAATGAATGATTTTCTGTCTCTTTTTAATGAGTGTTCTTTAAAGAAGGAGAGATCAGATACTGCTAGGGAGGATCATGCAGCATTCAGAAAACTTTGTGTATCAACCGCAATAGGCTGAGGCTGCCATTTTTTTGTGTGTCTTTTCAAGTTCACATAAAGGTTACATGGCTACCAAGATGAAAAGTGCTCATCTGTTTTTTTTTCCACCACAGCCTTTTCCCATTACTAAAAATGAGGATTGTGATGAATCATGTCTTCAGATGAACATCAAACACAAGTCCATAGTCTTCAGTGAGCATTAAATATAGATGTGAATATAAATAGAGAAGAGGAGGTTATTATGTAGGAAGAACGAGGATAATAGCTAGGCACAAGTCAGATATTTAACATGTGCTTTCTATTCTCTTGCTATCCTACACTCTTTCATTTGGGGAGAAGAGGGCAATGGGTTAGCATGACCTTGTTGTAGACTCCAGGCTTTCGGCAGAAAATTAGGATGAATAGTTACTATTATCTATGAAGCAATTGTGATTCTGCTCTATCTCTGTAAATATCAGAATGGATATTTCATCCTGCTTTGTACTTACATGTCTTCATCCAGCAGTATTTTGTGTCATGGTGCAGAGGAATCCCAGGGTTTAAATCTTCCTCATTCATCAAGAGGCCTGGTTGCAGAGAGCCTGCAGTTGAACGTGGTCTTACCACCCTCATCTCTGCTCAAGACCTCCAGTCTCTCTCTTCCTTCCAATCCCAGCTCAAGCAGCTACAAGCAGTGCTCTGCTTTTCCTCATTTGATACACGATGTGAGCAGGTCATGTCTCTGATGCAGATTTGTTTAATCATGTCTGCTTAGCATGTTGCCACTACACTGCAGCTTTTGGTTTGCAGCGGGATCCCTGGCTGTGTCTTATTTGAAGACTCTGTCTCCAAAGGCCTCAGTGCTCAGCTCATGTACTGGACTTCAAGACTAGCACCACAACCAAATTCAGTGATTTTTCTCTCTCTGTTACATCTAAAAAATTCTGGATATAAATACTGCAATCACTGCCTTGGCTGCACCCTGCAACTATCTGGCTTGTTGCGGACTACAGACTGAAAATGGGATGGTCTACTGATCCTCTATATCAGATTTAGGGTAGAACCTATGAAATGTGTTACAGAAGGTAAATGAAGAGTTGCATTGTGCAGGCAACAATTTCACCCAGGCTAAAGTCAAGCTTCCTCTCTTGGTAAGATGGGAGGTAAGGAAGCCAAGAGTCTTGTCACCCAATCACTCTTTGCACTGAAATAGCAACACATTTGTACCTTTTGAGGATGGAGTTGGGACACATTTCCTGGTGACTTTGTGGAACTCCTAGAATACAAAGTTTTAAAGACCTGGTTCATCTAGTTAGTCAAAGTTAGAAACTTAACGCTGAGATATAATGGAGCAGTCTTTGATGATTAAAAGTACTTGGTAGCTCTAGGTGGACAGGAAACATTTTCTAAAATCATTTAACACTTTGGAAAGAGAATCAAGTGTCATAATTCAAATACAACTCCTTTAATTAAGTCTTCCAAAGATAAAAACGGTTCTCTAGAAACTCTATGAAGATCTTTCTAGCAGAAAAAAGTCATACTGACTTTTCATATACATGTCTTCAGTGGACGACTTTTCTGATCAGAAGAGCCCTTAATGATTGGGCTTAATTGTTACTCATCAACACCACTGCACCATCTGTCCTGAAGTGGTAATTTTCTGTGATAGTTGTATAATACCACAGCCACAGTTCTCTTCAAATATCAGGATGATATTGAATTAATCATGAAGGGGTTTTCATTAGCACTGGGAAATACTGCCTCAATTTAAAAGACTTAACAAAAAATTCTGGTCAAGGATCATTTCAACTTTTCAAGGAAACTTAAATGCATGTGATAAACTCAGCAAGGCTGCTGTGCCATATGCTGGTCCTGACCCCTCTGGGAATTCCTATTAGCAATATTTCTAGTCTTTTCTTGGAAGTGCTTGCTTTAAACTTCTCATTTTCTCTTGCATATGGTAGAGCACAGCATTTCCTTCAGAGTTTTTACTTGTCTTTAGTTACTTATAAAATCAAAAAGATTGCAGTGTACTTTCCAAAGACTTTCAGCTTGATCTACTTTCATAATGACTCTTCATCAAAAGATTAAAATCTCTCACCAAAAAGAGATGCTAGTATGGTTTTGAGGTGTCTCTGCTAAACTGTAGAGGAGTGCAGAGTCCAGGTAAAACATTTGCCAGTTATTTTTAATACCTGCCAAAAGTTTTGAAGTTACTCGCCCTGGGAGTGCAAGCTAGATAAAGCTTTTGTGGACAAAGAAGAGCAGGTAGGAGAGACCTGCTAACTCTGTGGAGAAAAGGATTATTTCAGCACATTGTGAGCAGGTACAAATAGAGCACAACCCTTGCAAGTATGCAGCCATTCAAGGTATGTGGAAGTCAAGCATGCACATTCTGGGAAACTTCTCTGAAACAAAATTTTTGTTTCTGATTTGACTTAAAGAAGATGTGTGTAACTATCAACATAATATGATGCTAGCATCTGTAGGGCTTCACTGACCGTGAAATATGTGAAAACTTGAAAGTCTGTAAAGACCCTCAGGGGCACTCCATACCCATCTTCTTCCATTGTGACTAAATAGGTAACTTTTGTTACCATCCCCACACACAAAGTTTTGCAGGCAGGCTTGCAGGTGAGTAGTTCCAGGGCTTCACTATGCTTGCTCCTGGGGAGCTTCTCATGATGTTCAGCTTGTTTCTAGCTACCCTGCTGCAGTAGCCCCACTCAGTCTGGTCTGTTTCACCATGGGCACTGGGACAGCTGGTTTATTTTCTCTTTGCTGGAACCGTTTATGTATTTGAAGATGAATTCCCTGCAGACACATTCTTGATCTGTGCTTTGGAGATAACATTCTCTACAAGTGTGGGTTCTCAAGGCTTTCAGAAAGATATTGGAAAGCAACAGCTGTCTAAACTCTTACAGCTGCTGCTAATAAACTTCCCACTCTTGGCCTTGAGCTGTCTGATGGCACATGCTGTGAAATGTTAGGAAAGGAAAGCCCCTTTGGCACAGAGCCTGTCTTTTCCTTGCATGATGAGGACTATGAACCTGTCTGGGCTGCTGTAATCATGCTCAGTGTGGCTCTTTGTACTGCTGCCCAACCAGCAGTCTGTGCTAGCCTGCAATTGTCCTCTTACTCATTATCTGAATACACGGTTGCTAATCCTTTCCAAAATGCCTATTTATGGTCCAACTCCTTGTTGGACCTTACTGACCGTGTTGAGGGTCAGCTATTGGCATTTTGAGTTCCAGTTTGCCCAGAAATTAAAATACATCCTTTTTTCATTCTTGCCTTATCTATTCTTTCATATGGTGGGAGATGTGACAGTTTTTTCTGCCCATAGCCAGAAGAAATCAGCACTGTTACAGAGTGTGCTGAAAACCGTCAGGGCACCTTGTGAGCACTTACAAACACCAGGATGAAATCTCAGCATCATCAATACACGAACGACCTTATTACAATGATTCCTTATTTAAATACTTCATTTTTAAATATTTCTTTGTACAGCTGAAATTGCTTACATTAACAGTATGAGCCAATTGTTTACACCCTGCTGATGAGACCAGGAGATGAACGTGGGAATAACTCCATGGGCAGTGGGATCACAGACCTGCTGACAGATTTAATAACAATATTTGTGTTATATGTGGGGAAGATCCTGGCATAAAAAGTATGTCTGGATATATCCCTACTACCTTTTTCTTAAAAGCACTAAGAATGAAGAATGACTTCACACTTGTGCCTTAGCTTTTCTGCTTGGCTAACTGTTGTCTTGAAGAAAAGAGATCTTGAGCTCTTACAGGCTCCAAAAAATATCCTGAGGTTTGAGAGATCCAGGCACCATGAGAGATAAACAAATTGCTG
The DNA here is from genome assembly GCF_037042795.1 of Molothrus aeneus. Taxonomy (NCBI): domain Eukaryota; kingdom Metazoa; phylum Chordata; class Aves; order Passeriformes; family Icteridae; genus Molothrus; species Molothrus aeneus. Next base: position 33,192,824 of record NC_089680.1, read on the forward strand.
TGATTTCAACTGGGTGAGGACTTTCCCTAGAAGGATTTTCCAAGGCTTACCTGCACCTGCTTCAGAATAACAGAGCCTGGTATTTGGAGTGCTCTCATCATTCCCAATAGCACAGCTGGGGAGTCAGTTTGCCATCCCCAACACAATCCTTGCTCTTTCTCATGTTTTCTCACTTGGTTTTATTTATTGATATTTTCCTTTCATCATGTATCTCTCTTTTTTTTTTTCCTTTAAACTCTCCCAAATGTCACCAAGAGTGATTTTCTGCAGGGGCAAAAATTGGGGAAAGTGTATAAAAGGACCTAGGTCCTTTTATTTACCTTTTCTGATGTTAATGAGTCAATTGATGTGTAACTAATAACACAGTAGCTTTCTGCACCCTTAAATTAGGCCTAATAATTATTAACCAAGTTCCCATGAAAATCTGAAATATCTTTTACAGCAAAGTGTCTCAAAAGCAAAAGACAAAAATGATCTGTTGCATATAAATTTATCTCTTCCCTCTCCTTTCCATCCCTACTTTTGCATTATTACATTGTTAAGAACAAGATTTAAAACCATGCAAAGTCAGGACCTATGGAATTATAATGTCAAAGATATTTGAAAAAAGTAGAATTTCATGTGCGGCCTCATTTATTTCAGCATGTAATGCTAAATAGAAGAACTTAGCCCATAGAGCCTTCCCTGACAGATGATTAGTTTCCAGTTGCTGAGGAAGCTGAAATAGAAGAAATAGAGACCAGTGTAGAGTGGGAAATTCTCGGGGTATGAGCACATGATGCTCTCCTGGCCTGCAAGAGGGCTGTTCCCAAAGCCGTACTGAAAGTACATTTAAACATGTGCAGTAACAGAAATATGCATTCTACACCTAAGTCCTGTTCCTGCAATGCTACCAGTGAAGGAGAATCACTTCTGATCTTCCTGTATTAGAAGCACCAAAGGGCTCCTTACCCCACACCTTGTTCTGCTTTTGGGAGCAGGACTGTGAGGGTGCATGTTTCCTGTGTCACCTCCCCTGGGTACAGCTTCTTCTGCACCTGCGAAGCTGTGTGGGAAATACTGGAAAAAGTCTGTTTATCTCTTGTTTTTTACTGGTCTGAGAAGGTCCATGTAGACCTATAGTGCAGCATCGAGAAGAAATAGTAAGGAATTCACATAGTTTTTGGTGTGACTTTTTGGCTTCTGCTTCATATTAGTGAGAAATGTCTCTGGGATTGGGTCTTGGGGAAAACAAAAAACTTGCTCTAAGAAGTTAAGACAGGCAAGGAAGAGAAGAAAATGTGATTCTTTCCAGAGTCCCTACCTGTGTGTCTGGTGTGAGTCACTAAGAGCTCCTGCTGATTCATTACCAGTGGAGGTCATGGAAAGGGAAGGGAATGAGAAGAGAAAACCAGGAATGGAAGTAAAAATTCGATTTTTTTTTCTCCCCGTGCATTAATACACATTCACTGGTACTGGAACTGCTGTACTCTGGAACAGACATAGATCAGTTCAACCTCTTCCCTAGCATTTCTCATCTTACAGGAAAACATACAATAGTCTGTGGGGCAAGGAAACTTGGGAGCAGGTCTGCTGGCTGCTGGCCTTTTTAATACAAAGTAAAGCAGTGGGGAGGCAAAAAACCAAAGCCAGTGTGGAAGGAGAAGGCATGAGTCAGAGACAAGCCCAGGCCTAAAATATGACTACAACTAGTGCAAACCACTTGAAGGAGTCTGAATCTGAACTCAGGCATGGTTACCAATGACCATATACCTGCAGCCACTGCTGCCCCTGTTGTTTTGAGATATTTTTTCAGCTGCAGTAATTTTTTATTTCTTTGTGGACCCAAGGAAATACACAATTTTGCCTGGCTAATATCACTGCTGGGATATATTCTGAACATTTAAAGAATCACCCTGTGCAACAGGGATCAGAATGTTCTTCATCTTGACTGCTGCTGTGTTCTTGATCTCTTAATATTCATTCTTTATGAATGTCAATGAAGAATGGGCCTGGTGCCCAGACAGTTATAATCTGAATCTACATGGCCAATCTGGCACACAATATAATGCACTGAAGTGACTTTTTCATCTTTCAAAGTACTTAATTTTTGCTAGAGACATAATAGCAAAAACATCCCCAGATGATATAATTTCTAAAACTTGTCCTGAAAGTTCCACTTTAGTGAGGTTCTTACAATATTTTTTCTTCATTGCAGCTCATATTGTCAGTCTTTAAGTCTGAGTTTTAGGAAGTAGAATGTTAAGAAACATTTTAATGCTTTGATCTATTGTTCAACTAATGTGAAATGGAGCTTCCAGTGGGGACTCTTCTGTCTGACCTCAGGCTCACTCACTGCCCAATTCAACTTGAAAGGGTGGTATAGCTCTGTTAATTTGTCAGGTAACTGGGACAACATTTGTGGTTGTAATCACACTTGAGGAGTCGTGGTAATGTATCCTGCAAATGCTCAGGAGCTTAAATTTAGTTGTTTTTTTTCAGTGAAGCTGCTTGGGTACTTGAAGTCCAGCAGGAGCTGATGAGTTTTTCAGAACTAGATCCTAATTAGCTTCTGAATTTGGTACAGGTCAAATAATTCTAGAAATAGTAAGCAAAAAGCATCTGTGTATCATGTTCTAAATGAGAATACACCTTTAAGTTCTCTCTGTCTAGCAGGATCCTGTGATACAAAACAGTCACATCTGTCTTTACTAGTATTTTCCAGGACATCTTAATGAAAATTAAGAGATGCATGTTTCCTGTGCCAGCACTACCCTGGCATTTATTAACTGGCTGAGCTAAAAACTAGTCTTAGATAGAAATAATGAAAACATGAATCCAATGTGACTTGATGATGTCTATAGTTAATAGTCTCATTAGTGATGTAACTGGTTTAAATGATGGCAGAAAAACTCAATATGCACATTAATGTAACACATTGATAGATTATTAATTATCCAAATGCTGAACAAAATTAGTCCCTTATATAATTCCAGGGAAGTCATATCATGCCAGAAATAAAATCAATCTATATTATTCTTGGTATGATTGTTATGACTAAATTAATGCTGGTTTATTATTTAAATATCTGATGAAAGTCCAGATACTTCCCATACAATCAGAAAACCATATAATGAGTATCAGTTTCTTTTTAGGGTTGTAGAGCTGGATGGCCTCAAGAGGCTCTGCAACCCATTTCTCGCTGAACACAGAAGCAACTATGCCCAGGTTATTCCTGGGAGATGTTTTTCTAATCTACTCTGAGGAAATCTTGAATGATGGGGATTCCACAGCCTTTCACAGCAATCTATTCCCCTGCTTGACATCTGTAATGTACATAAATCAGAGGACATTCAGAAATGCTGAAAGGCAGCCAGATGCTTGCCTCTTCTAATAATCAAAATATATTACTTGCCTAATTGTGATGATTTGGGTATTTGTGACCTTGATTTTTATTTTTTACGTGTTCGCAGGTTTATTTACTAATCAGATACACATTGACATAAAACTGAGATCAGATTGTCTAGAATTACACTCTGGATAACAGTGTTATGATATTAACATACAAGTCCAACCAGAGGGTTATTCTGTATTCTGTCTTCTTATTAGGTAGGTACGTGCTGGGTCTTGTTGTGAGTGCCTCTTACATGACACTGCTGACGTTGCTGAAGAGCCCTCACCCAGAAAAAAAAAACCTTTTATCCAGCTAAAAATGAAGATTCAAAGGACTGAAGTTATCATAATTCCATAGTTGGAATAAGTTAATTTTCTCAGTACCCATTAGGGAACTAGTATTGTGGTGCTTTAATGCTATCAATGTTTTATACAGAATTGCCTTGACTGTCACAAATATTGAAAGAGTGCCTAACTAATTGTCAGACTCCTCAAGTAGCATTGATTTTACTACTGCAATATTCAGATGATGAGGTAATTGTACCTTTTCAGCTTATTGAAAAAGTCTTGTAAAGCAGTCAATATTCATGGACTTACCTAGCTTCCTCAATTCTCTTTGTTTCTGTTCTGGATTTTTTTTTTTTTTTTTTTTTTTTTGTTCCATTACATCTGAGTTCTGGATGGTGGGATAGAGGTCATGACATTGCTCTGTGTCCACAAATATCACAAGATAACCACTACTACTTCCTGTTCCTGGGAAAGATGTCAGTCTGGAGTAAGGTGCTGACAAATGTGGGTTATCCACGGTGCTCACCATGTCAGGCAGAGAAATACAATAGGAGTTTATCTCCGGAGAGAACTTTCACACACAGGAACTTGCTATGAAGGGGTATGCTACCTGCATGAGGTATTTATGCCAATGGGCTTTGCAATGAAGATGGGAATTCTGGTAGTCACTACTGGTGTGAAAACAGAGGTTTCTCCATGCTGTGAAACTGCACTGTCTTCTGGTGCTTGCCTGGCAGAAATGTTACTGAAGGACAAATTGCCCACACTGGTTCACAGTGCTCACAGCCATTCGACAGCACCCACAACACTGCACTGCATGCAATCTCTAAGACCCTCACCCCAGTCTGAGCTCTATCTTCACAAGAACCTCCTCTATTTCTGGCAATGACCTATCTATCACCAACTGCCAGAAGCTTTAATCTGATTACAACAATAAAACTGTGTTCTATCTCTGGCGCCTGACTCAGGTTTCAGAGCAAAGTAAAAAGTATGACATCATCCCTGCTTGCATCTGTGCTGGGTAGTTAATGAAATTACGTGAAGGGTTTGAAGACCATTAAAGTTAATGTTGATCCTTGTTATTATTAAGAGCACTTTCCAATTTACTGCACCACAGGGCAAGCTTGAAAGCATCATTTTTCAAAGGTGTGTGCATTGCACTGGATTACAGCAAAGAGCCCTGCTGGTGGCAGAGGATGCCGGCAAATGAGAGAATCAATTGTAAAATTAATTGGCTAAGTCTGCATAGCTCCTTCCCTGCACAGATCCACACCTCCCATTTTTTGGTGACAGTAGGCACTACAGTGACCTTGGCAGAAGAAAGCCCCTCTTGTGTCTGAGGAGTTGGTGGTTTGCAGAGGTTTCCTCTTGCAGCCTGCTGTGGGTCTGGGGCTGCATGTGGCTTGGCTGAGCTCTGTGCAAGTGCACAGATGCCTGGCATTACTGCCAGCATAAGCCTGTAAGTCCTCCCTTTACCTGTTCTAGCAGGTAGGTTGGGATTTTTTTATTCCAAAAATTGATATTGACACTTTGAGACTCAGACCAATAATACTTTGGTGCTCGATGTCCACTTGCATGGAATGCCTCTGATCCTAAGTGCTTTCACTTCTGTAGCTGCCTGGGCTTCTCTGCTTTATGTGAAGGCGAATTTGAGCTGAATATTATAAATACTGATACTACCAAAAACCTAAAACGACACCAACAAAAAACCCCCAAAAAACCTAAGGCATATTTTGCTACCTGAATATTTATTGCATTTTATGCATTTTATGACATTGTTTCTTCAGTCCACCAGATGAAGGGTTTTACTTCAGGTGGTGTAGATTTTTCATAAGCTTTATGAACAGGTAAAACTGTTCTCTGTATTTTAAAACTTTGAAAAGTGGAAGGAAGAACTCTGCATTGGTTATTGAATGAGCAGGATGAGCCTCTAGGGATCCCTGGATTTTGTTTAGAAGATGGTGTCCCTAGACAGACTCAGACTCAAAAGGGTTTTACAGGCTAGGACAAATACAGAAACTGCTCAAGTCACGTGTGAGCTTTCAAAAACAGCCCAGGAAAGTGGCTTAAGAACTTGAGCAAGCACACAAAGGTTTGTTTAGCTCAAGAGCTGTCAGGCAGATAGAGGCAGGGAAGGATGCAGGTGTCTTCTCTGCAGGAGTTTTTAGGGTGGGTCTGCCCAGCAGTGTGACAGTGTTCCAGGGCCCAAATTGCCTGCTGTGTTAGGCAGTGCTGGCAGCAGAACTACAGTCATCTTTGCTCCTCCAGAAAGTTTACCAAACAGTAAATGGTGCCCCCAGCAGAGAGGATCAACCAGGAGTAGACTAGATACACCTCTACCATGTCCTGGACTTGCTGCTTCATTTCCTCAGGTATTCACTGGCACCACAAGGCAGAGAAAAGCTGCATTATGTCTTTTCAAAGGATAATTTTATTTGTTTGAAGGCAGTTCCCAAGTTCAGCAAGAGGAAAATTGAGGGAGAAATCTCAAAGATGCTGTCCTTCTAGCCTGGTCATCACACTAATGTTGTGAGCTTCTCTAAGAATCCGGCAGTAGCTCTGTAAACTGCTAATACACAGCAACAGGTCTGAGGTAAGCATACGGGATCACTGGAATTGGAGAAGACGCTTTTATTTCACACTATCAGCTGTTTACTGGTGGGCCTGAAATGCCCATCCATGCATTTCCTTCCTGCCTCCTGATGCATTCAAGAGGAGAGGAAGGACACATCCACAGGAATCCTCATGAAGACTTATTTCTGCTTTTCAGTTTTGCACTGCCTTGTCCCATCAGGCTCACAAAACTTTTATAATGGTCCATACTGTCTAAGGAGTGGCTGGGGAAATGGTGTCCTCCCTAGAGTGAATAATGGTGCCTAATCTTCCAGAGAGGCCATTTACAAGGGTAGAAATAGTATAATCAGAATAATTGTGTCATTTGAATCTCTTCTAAGTGTTCCCCTATCAAATTTTTATTTTATTTGAAAGATGTATAGCACCAGCCTTAGCGCAAAAAAAGAGCAGCATCAATTAATACTTGCCAGATAAGGAACTGCATAAAGAGACTGCACAGGGAGAGACGGCCCTAAGTAAACAGGATGGAACTACCAAGAGGTCTGCCTTGCATGGAAAAAAAAAAAAAAAGATAGTCTTATTTCTGCAGACATCACAACCTCACAATTGCTAAATACAAAAAGAGGAAAGGATGGAGGCAAAAATTTAAAATAATATGTGCTGCCCCTGAAGAGCATTTTTGCTATCTGTAACATCCTTCCTAAGTGTGAATTTGTAAGGACACTTGCTTATGATTGGTTTTCTTACCAGGTACTTGCCATCCAGGTACTGGAGCCTGGAGGCTCTGTCCTGGGGACAGGTGGGTGTAACTCCTGAAACAGAGTCAGCATGGTCAAAAGCAGTGAGGTATATTTTCCTAGCTAGAAGCTGTAGATTTCATTTATTTTTAATGTTGGAATTCCACTATGGAGATACTAAATATTATGACTGCATTAATATTAGAACTAATGTTCTGAAAATCAGGAAGTTCAGTGAGATGATGTACTACACAAGGTATTTCCCAGCCCTTTGCACCACCATTGAAGACTTCCATATATTTTGTTCCCTCATTTTCATACGTATTATATTGCCTATCATTGTGCTGCCAAGTGTTGCAAACCAGTGAAAGTTCATGGGGTTCTGCTTGGAGGCAAAGATCAGACTACAAGCATTTGTTGTGCTTGAACCTTATCTCTTTGCAATTCGGAAGTTCTCTTTGAAAACTGCAAACACTAATATTCCCATTTTAGGAAAATGTCTGCTGAAGTACTGGTCCATTTTCCTGTGTACAAGGATTTCAGTGGTGCCTGCAATTCTGAAGGAAAACCAGTCACTCAACTAAGAAATTAGAGAAAATCTATTCAGAAGAAGCCCCCATTCCTTCCCTTAAGAAAATAAATATCCGTAATCTGCAAGGTCCTTAGGTTAGAGAAAGCACATATCACTGCAATGAAATCTTGAATATGTCTCCAGAGCCATAGCATGTAACATTTGTCTGGACATTTGGGCAAATTTCTGACAAGCCTTGCTAAAGTGCCTAGAGGCAAGCACTACCAGAAGGTAATTACAAGAACAATAGGTGCTAGCTTAAAGCCCAGCTGAGCATAGCCTGACAACTAAGTTTTTCTAGGCTTTGAGTGTAGGGGAACCCTTGGATGCCACAATAGTTTTAGGGCAAGCTCATGGCTATACTTTCCTGTGGACAAGATCTTTCTGGGAGATGCAGGAAGGTAAGGGGGTGAGCAACTAATTTTGTTGATTTCTCTTCTCACCTCCCCTAATTAGGGAAGAATAGAAGAATTTAGCCATTGTTTGGCAGCCTCCTCAAGTGAGCAACTCCAGCACCTTGCCTTGCCCTTGCCAAGACATGACCTGTGTCAAGGGCAAAAGAACTGATTAAAGATCTAGCTGAGGTTGGGTGAAGTAGCTGAAAGGTCTTAGATTAGGGCTGTCTTTCTCTGTCAGTTTTACTTCTTGTGTTCAGTGAAGACCAGTGGATCATATGTTCCAACACAGCCTTTAGGGAGAGCAGCTACTTTGACAGCAGCCTTCATTGTGCATATAATGAAAAATTAAAACTGTTGATTTCAACTTTTGAGTTTACTCCAGAGACAGGCTTCTCAGACAGGCATACATGGATTACACAACCTGGTGCAGAGTTAGCCTGTGTTGGTAAGTGGCTGCCCCAGCTGCTGCTCACTATAGCTGCCACTGTTGGTTGTGGCATCCAGCAGAAATACCTAGGAAATTGCTTTAAAATTGCATTTTTGCAGGGAACAGCCATCCAAAAGTCAGTCTGGAGTCACCAAGGGAGGTCATGAATATTACCTATAGCAGACCCAGGTTAACAGACCTGTGTTTTGTAGTGTAGAGACTTTGCTTCCAGAAGACCTTGAGATCTTAAGGTGGATTTTTGTAGGAGCCCCTATGAAGGTATCTTCTTGTTTAAGGCTTGAACAGAAAGGTACAACCTGTGATTCAATCACTTCTGATAGTCAGCAATTTGATATTAACCAAGCCAAGAAACAAGTTGCTATTTTATCTTCTTCCCTCACTCTTTCCTCACATTTGTGTTAAGCTACCTGTTCACCTATCTATCATTAATCATAAATTCAATACCAGGCCCCCTTCTAGGTGGCAAGATTTCACTGATGCAGGTTTGTTTTAAAGAGCTTGTTCAATAAACCTCTATCAGGATCTGTTTTTTTAATTACCAGCTCCCTCCTTTTCAAAATGCAAGAAATTTTCCTTCCCACATCATTGTTGCATCTTAGTTGAGTGGGAAAAGACAAAAAATAAAAAGGCCTAACTAGCACAAGGTGGAACGATATTTTATAGAAATGCATGGATATAGAGAAAAACCACTATATTCCCTGGACATCCTTCCTCTGGACTGATGCAGTTTGCATTTCAGGATTTTGGAGTATGGTTCCTTCTTCACGTCCATCAGCCTGTGGGCTGAAGAACCATGTTTCAATCACAGTCTAACAAAGTACAAATTTTTTCACAAGTTAAATAAAAGAGCTTCAACTAATTTACAAGCAAAATTGTGATGTATTTCACTGGCTTACCCTATTTTAACATTTCCTTCAGAATAATTTACTGCCTATATATTGGGTGTTCTATCTATACAAAACCATATTGCTGGCTGTTAACTTATAAAAAATAGGAGAGTGAGAAAACATTCTAATTTCTCATCAGTGTGAGAAAAGATGAGGGGGACAAAAAGTAAAACATTGGATAATAGCTTTCTGAATAGAATTGGATGAGTTTGCAAGAAAGGAGTCCTGGGCACTGATCTTAGGCTCTCTTAGAGGCTAGAGATTCCCACTTTTGTAGATAAAGCACTTTTAAAGAAGCATTTAATATAGGCCAGGTTCTGCATTAGTCTCCATAGTTTGAATCTGGTATAAGTGTTGGTGGTGTTGTGTGAGTGTCACTGGTTCACAGTCACTGGGCAAGCACTATCTACAGCCTGGCTCCACATTTCATAGTCACAGTACAGTGATAGCTGAGGAAATGAGTGAAAAGCAACATATGGCCTGTACAGAAAGCTGTGCTTGCACTGGGAAGTGAACAGTGGCTTGTTCAGAAACTGGTTCAGCAAATCTCCTGGGAATCATTCCTTAATAACAAAGGGCTTTATGAAAGCTAGACATACTTTAAGAAGGAAATCTTAAAGGTGCAGGAGCATCCCTATGTACTGAAAGATGAGCCCAATGGAGAAGAAGACTGGCCTGGCTGTACAGAGAGCTTTTGAGTGAATACAGGGAAATAAAGAGAACTTTTGACCTTTGGAAGCAGGGGTAGAACACTCTGGAAGAGTACAAGGATGTCGTTAGGTCATGTAGATAGAAATTTAGAATGGTGAAAGCTCAGCTAGAGCTCAATCTGGTCACTGCTTTGAAACATAATAAAAAGTGGTTTTACAAGTACTTAGGCAGCTAAAGCAGGCCCAAGGAAAATCTCCATCCTTTATTGAACATGGGAGGAACATTGTCACCAAGGATGAGGAAAAGACTGAGATACTAAATGCCTTATTTGCCTCAGTATTTTGCAGAAAAACCTATCCTCAAGACAACCAGCCTCCTGATCTGCTAGGCAGGGACAGGGAGCAGAAAAGACCATTTGAAATCCAGGAGGAAGCGGTTAGTGACCTTCTATTTCACTTAGATGCTCATAAGTCTCTGGGATCAGGTGGGATGCAAGAGTACTGAGGAAACTGGCAAAAGAGGTTGCCAAGCTGCTCTCCATCATTTATCATCAGTCCTAGCTAAGCAGGGACGTTCCAGGTGACTGGAGATTGGTCAATGTAATTCCCATTTACAAGAAGGATCAAAGGAGGATCTGGTGAGCTACAGGTTGTCAAGCTGACCGTGGTGCTGGGAAAGGTTATGAAAAACATCATATTGAGTGTCATCATACACAAGGCATGTACAGGAGAACCAGCACATGTGTGTGCAAGGCAGGTCCTGCCTGACCAATCTGATCTCCATTTATGACCAGATGACGTGCCTAGTGGATGAAGGAAAAGCTGTAGATATTGTCTACTTGGATGTTAGTAAAGGTTTTGATACTGTCTCCCATGGGATTTATCTGGAAAGCTGTTCATTCAGCTGATGGCTGGAAGAGTTCACTGGGAAAAACCTGCCAGGATGGCCAGGTCCACAGAGTGATGGTGAGTGGAATTACATCCAGCTGGTCATCAGTCACCAGTGCTGTTCCCTGTGGCTCAGCAGTGAGGCCAAATTTTTTTAATATCTTTATGAGTGATCTGAATGAAGGAATTGAGCACCCTTTCAGTCAGGAGAGCTCTGCAGAGGGATCTGGACATTGATAGGCCGAGGACACAGATAAAAGGTTCAACAAGGCCCAGTGCTGGATCCTGCCCTTGGGTCACAACAACCCCAGGCAGCTCCACAGGCTGGGGCAGAGTGGCTGGAAAGGACCTGGGGGTGCTGGTGAGAGCAGCTGAACATGAGCCAGGCTGTGCCCAGGTGGCCAAGAAGGCCAATGGCATCCTGGCCTGGATCAGCAATGCTGTGGCCAGCAGGGCCAGGGCAGGGATTGGCCCCCTGTGCTGGGCACTGGTAAGGCCACATCTTGAATGCTGTGTCCAGTTGTTAAGGAAACGTCCCTGCCCAGCCATCCAGGAGCCACTCTGTCAGTCACTCTTGCACCACCTGAGCTGAGACTGAAGCCCAATCTCAGCTGCACACCCCACAACCGCACAGCCAGATGAGATTTCCTTACCGGCCCAGCCCCAGGTTTCTCTTGGCAGAGTCTCAGATGTCCAAATCCTTAAAATAATTTAATCATGGCATAGTAACAGAATAACAGCTTGAGCTGGGTGCCTTTGAGGAAGGGCCCAGAACAAAAGAATTTGATACCCTTCTGCCATGTCTCAATGTCCCCTCCCCTGGCAGGGCCACAGGCCCCCAGGCCCCTGTTGTCCAGAGTTGGCAGTTCATGGCCTCTTGCCTGGGGCTCTTGCCAGAGCTCAGCCCAGAGCTCAACCTGCAGCTCTGCTGCAGCTGCACCCTGAGCCACCTGCACTGAATGTGTTCCTCAACACTGTTTGTGTCCCTTATGAGAAGCAGGACATAGAGGTGCTGGAGTGTGTCCAGAAGACAATGGAGCTGATGAAGGACCTGGAACACAAGTCCTAGGAGGAGCAGCTGAGGGAGCTGGGGTAGTTTATGCTGGAGAATAGGAGTCTCAGAGGACACCTTGTTGCTCTCTACAACTGCCTGAAAGCAGTTCTTCACTGAAAGGGTGGTTAAACATTGGAAGAGGCTGCCCAGGAAGGTGGAAGTGTTCAAGAAATGACTGGACATGGCACTTAATGGATATGGTGGTGATCAGTCAAAGGCTGGATTCAACGATCTTGGAGGTCCTTTTCAGCTTCAATGGTTGTATGATTCTTTGATTCTATGCTGTTTCATTGCCATAATGCTTCTGTGGTAGAGAAACTCTTATCAAAATTTCACAGAGATGCTGAAGAATAGACTTATCAAGACTAGAATTTTCAAACACTGGCAAGCATATTTTTGTTTTAAATCTGCATTGGGTTGTTTCAGTTTTGAACTTTTTATTTCAGAGGTAGCAGAGGAACTCAGCTGAAATCATTCAGAGTTGCATCTTTAGTTTAATCAACTCAAATAATCAATTTTGGGTTAAATTTAATTTAATATTTTAATTAATCAAATCTTTTATTTTATCTTTTTAATGAGAAGGATGTTTGTCCTTTATATTTCTTGATCAATGAAAAGGTGAGAAAAGCCCCTGCAGGAGAACTGGTAGGCATCTGTCTAGCTTTGGGCAAATCTGGAAGTTCTTGCAGCCTAAACCAGAATTGCTTCAATACACTAGAGCCAAGGCAGGCACCACTGCAGCGGAAATGTGAAAACAGTCAATTTACATCTTGCACAGTGCCTTTTGCACCACTGGTCCTTTGTAATTCTTGTCTGGTGGCTGTTGGCAAGGCCTGGTTCAATCCCCAGCTGACAGAACAGTGTACGACGATGATGATGATGAAGGAAGTCTAGGTGGAATAGTGTCCTTCTCCCCTAATTTCTGCCTTTTTCTAAAAAAAAAGCAAAACAAACCAACAAAAACCCCAAAAAACCAAACCAAAAGAAAAAAAACCAAAGAGAGAAAGTTGGTTGGTTTGATGTTTTCTGCTATAGGCATTTCAAGCATTTTGAAATCTGTCGCTTTTCATCTTTGAATTCAGACAACTTTTGTCTGAGGTAGTAAAATCACTGGCTAGCTAAGCCTGTTATCTAGTGGAAGAGGATTAGTTTTCTTTTCATTATGAGAATGACCTTATACAGACTGTTTGACAGAGGCAAGTTTTTCCTGCCATCAGCCATGTTTTCCACCATTAATCTGCTTAACCACAAGATGAGATTTTATTTAGTTGTTTTCTCATAAGATAAATGAAAAGGATTTTTGAACTTGGTTCTCCTTGGGTTTGTATTAAAGCCTTACATAGGCTTTAGACAAATTTAGAATATTGGACAGAAACATCTTTTTGGCTTAGCCTGAGCAAGCAGGAAGGTAGCAACTTTACCAAAAAGGAAGGGAAAATGGCAGTTTCTTACTATAGCAAAATGTGCCCTCTGAGCTGGTTTCTGACCTCTCCCAATCCATATTAATCACTTCAAACTTCAGAAGAGTCTATTTGAATTTTTATGTGTGTGATGGAGTTTCTTCCTCCTATCTTGAAAAAAATGTGAATTATCTTTCTAACTCAGTTTGTCCTAAATTAAGTCAAGAGAGTTGGCAACTTCTTATCTGTCTGTGGTTTCCAAACTTGGACAGCCCAGTGCAGATGTCTGTACGGCTCGCTCGCAGCTCATGCATGACCAAAGCAGGCGAGTGGGACTCCCAGGAATGTGATTCATTCTGTCTTGAAGCACAAGCATAGATTAGCTCAGATGAATCACAGCCTGAGTCTCTGCTTGAACCACACTGGTAGTTTCAATTGCTCTGTCTGAATGTTGGTGTCACACCACAAAAGTCCTTGGAGGGTGTTCACGGTCCTTATGTCCCTGGGGACCCAGGGTGTCCCCACACCCCACTGCCCAGGACAGCATTTCAGCCACTGAGGGTGAGGAAGGGGTTCCAGCCATCCTCTCTGGTGAGAGCAGGCACTAGGGACCCATGGACTGGCAAGTGTTGCTTGTTAGGAGCTGGAAGAGGATGAGTGTCACGGCTCATCCTGTGGTCAGGTGCTGCTGTCCTGACTGTTCAGCCAGTGGCTGAGCTTCAGCAGTGACAACTGCTCTTTCTCCTGCAGCCAGTGCTGCCAGCCTTCCTCAGGGGGGTTGCAGGAAGACAACCAGAGAAGAGATGCCTGAGGTTGCTGCACCTCAGAAGGATTGTGTTACTGGTATGATAAGACAATACAGAAAACCTGTAAACACCTAATTTAATGAAGGAACCTGAATCTCCTCCTCTAGCCCTGTCTATTTAAACTGCTTCCCCATTACCCCTAATTCTTGTTGAGATGTGGTATAACTTATTACAGCATCTCCAGTTTCACTCTGTGCAGAGCATTCTCATACCTTGAGCATAAAAGATGACTTAAAAATAAGTAAGTTTATTAAAAAGTACTAAGTTACTTTAAAAAAAGTAAGTTCATTCTATATCTGCTGTAAATATCATTCTTTCAGCTAATGGAGGATTTTGCAGAGCCCGTTTCATCTCCCAAATGTTAACCTTCTAGACAAATTTAGCTATGGTACAAAGGTTTTATGTTGAGAAGGATTTTTCTTTCTAATTTCTTCCTGTTCCCCCTTTGCAGCAGGTCTATTCTGTAGCGCACATTGTTCTCTGAAATAGTCTCACTCCAGGCTATTGGTAGCTGTAGACAAAGAAATTACCATTTTCTCAAGAATTCATTGTGATGGAGACTTGTTTGCAGTGCATTCCTTGAAATGTATCTAGCCAGTTGTTAAATTTAAGTTTAAAAATTAGCAAGCATTTACCTACTCTGCCTTGGCCATCTGAGGGCAGTGTCCCCTTATACTTGCTGGAAGTGATTTGCCTGGTCACTGCAAACTGTCTGCACTGCCCCCACCCTCTGAGCCTGTTATTCAAAACTTATAGACATCAAGAAAAGCCTTTCCATGCATCTTAACTATGTCTTGGACTTGGATATATTTCCCTCACTCTCTGGGCCAGAGTGTCTGTTGCTATATGTCCTTATTGGCACTGAATTCATTTTGGGGCATACTACCTGATTCTCTCATCTAGATCTTGATCTAGATGGAACCATGACTGACCTTCAGGTCAGAGCACTCATAGGCATCTGACATGGATTACTGGAAAGTGCTTTTTGCCTGACGCAGTTTATGCTTGGGTAGAGCATTACCCTGAGAAGAATATCAGGTTTTAAAGATCTCAAGTGATAAAGGATCTACAGCAGTCTTTGATTGTTCCATAGGGAACCAACCTTGCTGTCAGAAAATTCCATCTTATCCTGTTTAATAACTAATATATTAGTATTAGACTAAGAGAGAACATATTAGATTAAATATGTTTAATAAGTTCACATTCCATTGGATAATCAGCCTGAATAAGTTGTTCTTCAATTTATTTATTAATAAATTGATTAATGCTAACTGTATGTTGTGAAGTACAGCAAACCACCAGACCTTCTCTTGGAGGTTTTTATTAATTACATGCACACAGGCATCTCTCTCTTTTCCTTTAATTCTATCTCATTCTGAAACAAAGCCTTCTGTATGTGGTCATAACAGGAGCTTTGGGTAGCAAGGAATGATAAATCCTGTGGAAGGGACATCAACGAGAAAGGAATATGGGGCTTCTGCAATGGGTAGTAGACACTTTTTAGATTTCCTCCTCTGAACTAAAGGTGCAGAGGATGGGGATGATGGGAAAACATGGAAGACAACAGAATGGTGGCGGTTTATACCAGTTAAGAACGTGACCTTGTAGTCATGCTTTATTCCACCTAGCTGTGGGCAACTGAAGAGTGGCATGATTTTGTTTCAACCCACATACAGGTGATGAAATACAATAGAAGATACATTTATACAGACTTGCCTCATAGCGCTCCATGTCTTGCCTGGAGTACTTACGAGTTACAGCTTTACACTATGATGGAAGCCTTTGCAATATGATTTATTCTGGAGAGAAATGGCAGATTATATTGATTTTGGGGAGGTAACAACAGAGTAAAGTAATGAGGCAGTTCCCCTTGATCTTTATCTAGCAACAGAGATACTAGGTGGCCAAGTTCTAGATAAATGTCAAGCAATCAAAGATAATTTTGGCAGAAGTCTGTAAAAATCCCATGATCAGCACAGTAATCCCAGCATACTAGTAGTTTGTTCACCACTTTAAAGCGTTAAATGTAAGGATTCCCTCTTTCATGTCTGGCACTGAAAAAGCTGAATATTGACAGTAGAATACAAAGTTCACTGAAATTCAGGCATTCAGTTAAACACCAGTGTACAAAATGAGTGTTAAGGTTTTTTAGGCACTAGAAATCAGCTCTGGGCATAAAGGGTGATTCTGAACACACTGAAGAACAATTCTGAAAATGCAAAAAATTTTCAGGAAATTTGCTGTCATTGCTGTCACTGCCATGATGGTCTCATTCCAGTTACAGAGATGGGGTGGGATAGCTTGCATTACTGGAATGCTGTCAGGGACAGCTACATGCTTTTTTTAGGAAAGGTAGGCCATCAAGGCAAGTTGGGGGATCTGTTCCTTATGTGAGAAAGCAACCAGAATTATCCAGCTTTGCCAAGGGGTAGATGAAAAATGAGTTAAGAGCTTCTGGGTAAAAATTAAGGGGCAAGCTAACATGGGTGACACTGCTGTGTTTGTTACAGGGCATCTGATCATGAGGAAGAAGTAGATGAGGCCTTCTGCAGGTATCTGGAAGCAGCTTCACAGTCAGAAGCCCTTGTTATTGTGAGGGAATTCAATCACTCCACTCCAAGGCAGCACAGTGAGGCACACACAGTCCAGGAGGTTCCTGGAGAGCATTGATGGTAACGCTTTGGCACAGGTGGTGGAAGAAACTATGAGGAGAGGTGGGCTCCTGGACCTTGTACTAGCAAACAAAGGTCTAACTGTGGATGTGAAGGTTCAGGGCAGCCTTGGCTACAGTGATCATGAGATGTGGAGCTCTCTGGGTCTCCACATCTGACTGAGCTTTGTTTCATGCTACTAGTCTCATCACTAAGTAGACCTCCCTCTTGATTAGTGTCTGTCCTGATTAGCATTGTGGTTTAGGTATTGTGCTGCCCAATTCAGTGCTCCACAGAAACTCTCCAAACCAGATGCTGATCTCTCACTCTCCCTTTCCCTCCCACTTCCCACTGCAGTGGGATTGAGTTGAGAACTGCAGGCACAAAAGGTGAAAATCAGGGGTTGAGCTAAAAACAATTTACTAGAAATAGCAATGAATAAGGAAACAAACAGAAACAGCAGCAATATTAATTACAGGAGTATTATGAAAGAGAGGGTGATTCACATGCAAAAATCCTCACCACAGACCCCAAGAAAAATTAACAATGATGGACAGTTCCCCCCCCGCCCTTCCACCATGTTTTTTTGACTGGAAGCCATGCCCTTCTTCTCAGAAGTTAGGGAGAGCCCCTTTTCCCTGCCCTTGGCAATGATGTGAGGTGGTATCAAATAACATTAAGGTCGTGGTTAATTCTAGGATGGCTAGTTACTGATGATCTTCCCACTTCATAACTTTTTGCTTTTCCCATGGCAGTTCTGATGCTCTTACCATTTGGCCTGTTCTCTCGGAGATGAGAAGTCAGATGCAGTATTGGCTCAGAAACAGAAATGTTTTTAAGCACATTGCCATGAGTTATGACCCATGTCAACCATAAAAAGGTGAAGATGAAGAAAACCCCAGGTGATGGTATCCTTGCAACAGATGATTTATGTTTTTTTAAAGAAAGAAAATAAACAGAAAATTAAGGATGAACCATTTTCCTGAAGGACATACTGAAACACTTTACGCAAAGCATGTTACCTGCACATAGAATAGGATGTGCACACTGACACAAACCACTGTGTTCCTGGGACTTCACACCATCCTGCATGTTTTTGAATTGTCTGGAAGAGAAACAGAAGGTGGGAGGATATTAGACAGAGGCTATTGTCATGAGAGAGAAAGCTCAGACGCTGTGCTGGAGTGAGATAGCAGTGCAGTCTTTCTTCTGTGACCATCATGGAGAGTTTCAAACCAAAAGTTGTGGAATGGAGTCATGAGTTTGCCAGGTAGACTGATGTCTTCACTTCTTGGAAAAAAAGTTAATCATGTGAGTTAAAAAAGTTAATCTTTACTGTGAGCTGTTCTTGGCAACTTAAGCCATATCCTGGAGAGTGTGGAGGGGAGAAAGTGCAGAGGGGAGCCAGTAGACAAGTGTGTTACAGGGTTTGGTTTGTACATGCTCAGGGAAGCTGGTCAGTTGCACAGGAAAATATTTGACAAAGAGCATATAAAATCATTACGCTTATTTTTGGAAACCTCATCTCCATGTCTCAGTATTTCTTTTATTACATTTTTTTCTTCAGATTATAGTGACAATAATCCTTCCCAGACACTGGTATAATGGTCGCAGCTTCATTTGTCACCTATTTATGTGGCAGGTGGGGCTAACTAAGCAGTTAGGAAAGAGAACTTCTTTCCTGATTGGGGTCAGAAGGTAAAACACAATAAACTCTATTTTTTGCTTTTACAAGTCTTTATTTTTATTTTTATTTTTGTTTATAGACATAATTTCTCCCCAAAGTAACTTTGACTTATTTGTAATTTCCTTTTTTTTGACTGGTATACAGTATTTAGCTATTCAATTCTCTGATGTACCAGCAAATAGACAGGAATTTTTAAAAAATAAATGTTCTCTTAGACTGAGCATATTTTTCCTTCTGTTCATTTCTGGATCTGCAAAATGGAAAGAGATTTAAGGAGCAGCCCAAGTTTATTTTGCAATGAGGAATATGTTTGCCATTCTTATTTTCTTCCATGTACCACAGTATTGTTTTCTTCATTTTATTGTTGCAGAGCTGATGTTAAATGTGATTATTTTTAGGGTATGCTTTAATTTTTCAGTATTTCTTAAGCATTTTTTCTGCATTATAGAAGTCAGAATCCATTTACTGCCAGATGACTGATGTTCACCCATATTACTTAGCTGGATGGTTACTAGATACTACATGTATTTCATCTATGGTATCCTAGAAAACCTTTCTTCTCTCTCTGTCTTTCTCTCATTCCTCATTTTCATGTCTCATTTCTTATGCAGCCTCAGCCTGTGTAAGAGGGCAGCACCCAAATCACCTAACCTACCAGCCCCTCAACTATAAGGTGCCTAAGAAAGCAGAATCAAGTAGTAAAGACTTTCTTCTCTCTCTGTCTTTGTCTCATTCCTCATTTTCATGTCTTGTTTCTTACACAGCCTCAGCCTCTGTTGGTCACTCTGACGAAGTTTGAACTAGTTTGTCAATTTAAATTAAATTAGCAGGAGGTCAAGAGGGAGGTTCGAGCACATTTCATGAAAGTAGGAGATCTGTTAACAGATGGCTGCACTAACAGCATTGGCCACACTCCTGTGTCCTCCTGCATGCCCTGTGCAGCTTCATGCACAAGGAATGGTTTCTGTGCTCAGACCTGAATTCTGTGGTGATTCCAAGCTGGCTGAAATGCAGCAGTGACGCCCACAAGCTCCGTCCTGTGCTGTCAGTGCAATTGTCATTTCTTGCCTTGGGCTGTAGCTTCCACAGAGAAACAGCACTGTGCAGGGGGAAAGAAGCCCTTGGGGAGAAAATGCAGAGCTCCACCAGCTGGCATTGTGCTAGGTCTTAGCGGATGGTGATGTCACTGTCTGCCGTGTCCATGCCAGCTTTCAAGCTACTGACAGATGTAGCACAACCTCCCTCACGGAGCAGTCTGTTGTCCCTAGAGAAACTGCAAGGATCATATGACATTGCACTCTTTTAAAAAGAGAATTGCAAGAACGTCTACCTAGAAAGCTAATCAGCCCATGTATCAGAGAAGTGTTAGGGCTAATCTGGAGCAGAATGTGACACACTGCATACCACTGGTACAGCATCACAGACACACTAATACACCTTCAACTTGAGGCTCGGATGGCTGGAATTCACATATGCAGAGTGACTCTGTGCTCCTCTGCTCTTGGGACACAGTCTTGAATGGGCTCTGAAGCCTCTACGTCTCACAAACACCTTTTAATAAACAGTGCCAGGTATGAAGGGGCTGTGCTGCTCTGTGCCCCGCAGCGTGCTGCCTGCAGCTGCCAGCTGGGAGGCTCTGGGGAGCACGGTGTGCCCAGGGCCCTGTGCTCTTGGAAGGGGGGCTCTTTCAGACTGCTAACATCTTGGGCTTGGGGCTGGCCAGCCTAACTCAGGTGTCTGGCTTTGCCACCAAACTTGCACTTAGATTTTATGCCCTGTACAAAGCAGTCTTGCCAAGAGTCGGTGCTCCCTTCCTACTGAGTGGACAGAGAGGCAGGAGTCTGCATCTTGGAGCACTCCTGGAGGCTTTCAGAAGACCTGATTTGTTTGCTCCACAGAGTGTGGGTCTTTACCACATGATTCTGCTTTCTAGGGCACCTTATAGTTGAGGGACTGGTAGGTTAGCTGATTTGGGTTCTGCTCTCTTAGTTCAGACATGGTTTTGCACAGTAGCAATTGATGGGCAGGACTGTTTGCATGTGGCTGCAGGGCTCAGAGTAATGCCTCAAGACATTACATGCCTGGTACATGCACTGCTGAAGGTACGGCTGCAGGTTTGGCTGAAACGTGCTCTCTCACCACAGGCAATTTTCCTATCACCTCTCCTGAAGATGCACCTTTGCTGGGGTGTAAGGAAGCCTCCAACGCCTTGACTCACCACAAAGTCTGCTCAATGAAAAGAACGCCTTGCACATTTGAGTGGCTCCGGGTATGATTAGCATGATGCTAGCTGCTCAGGCGTTATTTAATCCTGAAGAGTAGGAATGAATTGAAATTTCTAGCCAACTGATTTTCTTATTTTAGAAATTATTGCACCAATATGAACAAGAGGTGCTGAAAAAGCAGATAAAAATAGCAGTGAGATTTGCTTATTTCTGCTATTCTTGCTAAGATTTTATGTTGTGGTTTTTAGTCTTGATTATATGCCTCAAGGTAAAAAACAGGCTGAAGCAGATTTTTTAATCAGTTGTGTAATGAACTTTACATTATTTCCTTGGCTGTATTGTTGTTCTTCAGAGAAAATTAAAAAGAAAAAAATTGGCAATATCGCTTAGCAGATAGCCTCCCTCAGTAAAATGGGCTTATCTGCTGTGGTTTCTAATGTTAGACATTCACTGCTAGAAATATTACCATTATTTTTCATTCTGATTCTCTCTTACTAAAAAAGTCAAAGACCCTATTTATTCTCCAATTTTGAAAATTCATGGATTCACAAATTCATGTATGAATTTAAATATGTACCTAATTTTCTGAATGTTTTTTCTCCTTTTATGAATCACAGCACTTAATTTAACTGTGCTTTTTAATGTATTTGTAGATACTGCAGTTTGATGAATACATAATGAATAAAGTCACTAGCAGACTTTTCCTCATGTTTCATGTCACCTGACAGTATTTGTTTGAGGTTGCTGGAGTGAGTGAGAAGTCTGTAAAAAGTCTGCGTAAAAAACCATGAGCTACTGAAAACCTGAAAGCATAAACTACCTTTTGTTGGTTTAGATTGTACAAAATGCTAAATACAAGGGAAAAATAAAAAAACCCCTAGACTTAGCTTACAAGAATGATATCTGTAAAATATATTTTAATAAAGAAGTGTGAATCAAAATTTAAATATAGCAATTTTTATTTTAATTTAAAAAATCTTTTTATTGCATCAGCAAAAAAACTGACAAAACAAGAAGTAGACTAGAATCCAGAATAATTTGATAGAGGTTATGGTTAATGAAGCATGAAAAGAGTGTTAGATAAGATCTTTTACTTGTGAAAACCAAGCAAAGGTTTCCCTTCTGGAAGAGAATGATCAGGAAAATCAGAGCATGAGGATATTCTGGCTAGCTTAAATTTTTACTGGGTTCACAAGTAAATATCTTCACAGGGAGTAGTAACTTCTGTATTCTGCCTTTCTCACTGCATATTCAGTATATTAAAGGTCTGAGTAACTCAAACGCCTTAATTACTGAGTTTTACAAAAGCTCCAATTTTCAATCAAAATTAAAGTGTAAACACAGGTGGATGATAGAATATACTGTCTGTTGTTTCTCTGTGTAACAACTTAAAATATGACAGAAGTTATTTCGCTAAATTTTAACTTCAGAGAAAAATATACTCTCAGAGTGGAACATAGTCCATAGAGAAAAATACCTTCCATTTTGATCTTTGGATCAATTCACTGACATTGAGAAGTCAAGATACAAAGAAACAATCCCTAGATAAAGGATAAAATGAATAGGTTTGTTTTGCTTTGGTTTGGTTTGGACTTTTGTAGTCCTGCACACTATTTCCCTCTTCAATTGCACAGGAAGAAGTAACACTTGGGGAGCATTAAACAGGTCTGTCCTGAAAGTAACCTGAGGCTCCATCATGCAGAATGAAAAATGAAAGGTAAGCACAAATGTAAAGGGAATGCAGGGCACAGTGCAGGAGAAAGCTTCTTAGCAAATATTTGTAAGTGGGACAGCTCTTGAACATGCAAAAACATGCTAGAAAATTTCTATGATCTGTGAGGCCCCTGTCTTTTCAGAGCAGAGGCTGAAAATTCACTTTTTCCTCAATATGTCTCTGCCTTAAGTATATCTTCAGACATCAGAAAGGAGGAAAAGCATTGGAAGTGTAGAGTGTAACAGATGAGATGTACTCAATCTGTACAATAATAAATAGGAAGGGGGAAAAAAGGAGAAATACCAAGATTACACTTAAAACCTACAGTGTTAATTGGAAGAATTATTTTTTTCTTGGAAAAATAGCAATTTGTCTTCAGGTTTGGCAGAAGAGCAGCTTGCATAAGAGCAAATAATATTTGAAAGTAGAACAAGCCGACATGGCACCAAGTGAGATAAATGCTTAGCTCATAATCATTAACTCCTGGCCTAGCTACTGCTTCGCATTGCCAAAAAATCAGGATTTGGAGATGAATTATATAGGCTATAAATAATAGTTCCAAGATGCAGCATCAAAAAATAATTGTAACTTTATTTGCCCATGATCATTAACATGCTATAAAAACAGAGGAAAAAAAAGAACATCTCCTCTTGGGAGCCCTAAATCACAGATTTGTTCTGGTAACTACTAATTTTTGCTGCATAAGTGGCTAATGCCCTTGTTATTCATGAACCAAGGGCCTGCTTCTGTTGGCAATCTTTTCCATTACTACCTGCTTGAACAGAAAAGCCCTGCTGTTCTTAGAAGGGAGGGAAAGTGGTTGCAGCATCTTCTAGATGACAGATCAAAAGTGTTCTGGACTTCTGCCTCAGCATGAAGCTGATCCACTGTGCAGAACCATCTATTTAGCAAGATAGCCATCTGGCTAGAGTAGCTTTGATGAGGTAATGGTTTTATTAATTTCTTATAGTAAGTAAGATGAGTAGACAAGGCTGCCTATGGCATTCAGATATGAGTATTTAATCTTTACAAAATCACATACCTTCTTTTCTGGTGCAAAACCTGATGATTTTCAGTGTATCCAAGGAGTTTCCCAGTGCTTCACAGAGAGCATGGGAAGGTCCAAACTTTCCTTTCACATCTGCAGAAAAGTCACTTTTTAATCACCAAGACTGAAGCAAGAAAAGGCTATTTGCTCCAGACTCCTCTATTTTTTCTACACTGGAAGACATTACATGCTATCTGCATGTTCTTTTAGCTTTGTTGAAAATTTCTAAAGATTTGTTGCTCTCAAGCAGAAGCTATCACACTCCTTGGCAGCTTGTCTGAAAGTTGTCCCCTACACTATTTGAAAATGGTGACCTCTTCCTTAGCTACTTTTCCATCTTAAATTTCCATCTACTAGTTTTACCTGTGTCTTTATCTTGAGCATAAAAGGTGCTCTATGACCGAGCATCTTCACTGCCTAAAGGAGCCACAGCAAAGCACTTTGTTTTGCTAAGTGTGCTAATCAAACTTCCTAATCTTTCCCTGTGCTGCTCTTCTTCAGGTCCTGAACTAATTTATATAACCTTTACCTCCAATATCTGTAAGTTTTCAGTGTATTTTTAGAAAAGAGGATACCAAAGGTAGACAGAATTGCACTGGGAGCAAAGCTGCTTGCATTAATGGAACAACAATTTTTTAAATTTTGGAAGAGATTTTAAGGTAAATTCAGACTCCATAATAACCTAAGTAGCTAAGTAATTGTGGAGGGTTTAGTGTTAGCTAATTATGAGTGCACTCACTAGAATGTACTTATTTATTTCTTGTTGTAAGATAGGATTGGAGAAATGCAAAGTAGGCTCAAAACTTTAAAAGGGTATAAAAACACTATTAGCCGTCACTAAAAGAAAGAGTAATGAGAATCAGAACAAAATCTTCAGAACACTTCTCCTCCCTCTACAATCTTTTCTTTCTCACTGGCAATATATAGAGACAAAACTTTAAATTTTTAGTCAGTTTACCACTTTTAGAATAGTCTTTCTTTAGGTTACTGAGGGAGAGAAGTCTCTCTTGTTAATGTTATGGAGACTTCTCTACAAGAAAACAGTTTTTTCGTGGCTCTTAATTTCTACGAATAGCAGCTGCTCAGAAAAATCTGCAATTGCAAAATCTCTCATTTTTTCACAGTTTTTCCCACAACTGTGTCTATGGGCTATGTCAACTTATGGGGTATTAGTTTAAAGATGAGCTGTTCAAGAGCAAAGGTTCTCTTCATTTATCTCTAGAATTATCTTCATCTCTGAAAACAGAGGTCATCTTCTTCTCTCCCTGGGGGCAAAGGGTTGCATCACTCTTCTCTCTCTGTTCAAACTTCTCATGGGACCACAGCTACTTCAAAATTTACTCACTTAAGCATAGAGGCTTTTGCTTACAATTTGAACAAGTCATCTCCTCTACTTGCATGTGTTATAGGGAAAAAAGAGTCTGATGTATCAATTACATCCTTGTCCGTAACTTTACAAGAGGATTTCAGCTCTGAGATTAAGGCATCTCCTCATCCCTCCCATCTGGGACTCGACTCTTTCTTCACTGACCTTGATATCTTCATGTTACTCCTCTATGTGCCTGCACTTGTCCTTTTCTCTCACTTGAGGGAGGACTGAAGCACTGAAAGAGTCGCTATCTCACCCATGCCCTTAGGAGGTAGTAACTAAAGACATATGGTGATC
Source organism: Molothrus aeneus (assembly GCF_037042795.1). Lineage (NCBI taxonomy): Eukaryota > Metazoa > Chordata > Aves > Passeriformes > Icteridae > Molothrus > Molothrus aeneus. The sequence continues at coordinate 33,217,888 of NC_089680.1, forward strand.
AATCATGGGCAACATTTCTTGCACGTGAAATGGGAGGAATGTTGCAAAGGCTGCTGCTAAATGACATAAGGGCATCCCCTTTTTCAATATGAAACTATAAACTCTAATAAAAATGTCCAGTGTATCCAAGAATAATCTTATGGGCATGGCTGCAGGTTCTGCAGTCTCCAATGCAGAATGGTCAACACAACCATGGTCAGTAACACAAGTGTTTTGTCTGTTTCTGTGCTTGCTTTACTTCCATCTCTTCACCACTCTAAGCTTTTCATAATAAGGCTTCATTTGCCCTTTCATTTTGCTTCTCTGATCTTCCACTGAAATTTATGTTGGAAAGCACCAAACCCAAATGAACTGCCCCAGGTAAGGAGAGAGCATTGACAAAACTGAATTCAAGAGGGACAGAGGTCCTGTCAGCCTCCAAAGAGCTCATCAGATTGCTCCTGAAGGTTATCAGTAAATCATTGCTTCAGAATGCTTGGGCTATTATCAGAGTTTGTCAGTTATATGGCTGAGAAGCCATGAGTGATCCTGATCTTGGTTATTCTTCCTCAATTCTGCCACCCCACTCTCAGCAAAGATGTTCCTTTGTACTGCACCAGGTCCTTCCTCTGCCTCTGCATGGGGCCTTCCTTAGTCTGGGGGTCCAACCCAGGTTGGGCAGGACCACAGACAAGCTGTGGCAGGGACACTGCGTCCTGGTGATGCACCTGGAACAAGAGCTGTGTGCTACACACAACCATCACCCCCTGAAGAAACCATGGCAACTTCTGCTGGTGCCCAGGAGGGCACACTCAGCTTCAAGGCTGAGGGATTCAAACCAGCTTTGGGTATGTTGCAGTGGTTAGACCAAGGAAAGGAACAGTTCCCAAGACAGGTTTCCCCAAATTTTCCTAAACATGTTCTGAACATATGGTTCATGCTTTACTCATGCATTAAATTTAGAGCTGCTGAAACTCAACACTTGCAGAAAACTTGTTTCAGCAGCTCTGTGGGGAGACATTTCAGTTTGAATGGGGGAAAGGACCAAAGGAAGGTTTATCCAGATTAACACATGGCAGAAAGAGTGGTAGGAAAGTCGTAGCCTATTGATCATGCGTGCAGCCAGAGGAGTGAAAGAGCTGGGGCCAGCGTCATAAAGGCAGCATGGGACAGTTATGTGCTTTTTCTCATGATAGAGATTTTCTCCTGGAACAGCCAAAAACTTTAACGATGGTAGAAAGGATGGGCACAACTTGGAAAAGCTATTTAAAAATATAGGATTGCAAATCAGCACTTGTTCGCATGTATATTGAACAAGCTGACAGAGAAAAGGGACTTACGGCAAAATCCAGTGTACTGCACTGCCACGGTCAGTTACAGAATAAGGAGAAATTCTGAGGCTCTCTCAGGAGCCAGTGAGATAAGAGCTGGGCTGCTATGTATGTGTCTCCATGTGATGGTACTGGCATGACCTGCTCTGCAGGATGTCTGTGTGGAGGCATGGCTTGCCTCAGAAGGCAAGCCTTCCCTCCCTCCCTTTCTGAGTCAGCTTCTTCTCCAAGATCTGCTTTTCACAGTTCTGTATGTAGACTTAGCACAACCCTCTGGAAAAGGTCACTTTCCTCAGAAATGAAGAAGGCCACTGTGCACATGTGCCATGCTTCACTGCTGAGCAAATGCTTTGGAGATTTCTATTAAAAGATTTTATCCATGGAAAGTTTGCTTTTATGTTACACTCACTTATGTGGTCACACTGGAGAGGTAGGAGAGGTAGGGCACACACACAAAATAGTATGGGTTGCTTGCAAATAAATACCTTTCAGTGAGTAGCTATTAGTCATGTAAACATTCTTCCTAGGGGCAATTTGAGAAGAGGATCTGGCATAATGTGGATCCCTTGGTACATGCCAGGATCCCTGGAGCTGGTCAGTCATGTCACTACCTCTCCTACTGAACCTTTCTCGGGTAGCTTCTTGAGGAGACCAGCTGTAGACTCACCACTTCCCTTACCAGGCTTTGAATTTATCCTTTCCATGTCCTCATGGCCTCCCCTGACTTTGTTTCCTCTCTACGTGAAAAAAAGCCATCCTTGGGGGGTGGCTGAGCTCCTCTACCTCTTGCCCCAAAGGCAGTGGGGTGGGTATGTACCTCCCGAAAAGCATCTCATGGTGGGTGCGGCAGAGAATATCAGCTCAGCTTCTGTATCTGCCTAAATTCAACAGAGACATCTCCATTTGCCCTCATTGCCTCTGCTTGCTGCAGAGATGGGACAGCCCAGAGAGCCCTGTGGGATGGCCCAGGGTGGAGAGGGGTGTCCAGACCCCCCGGAGCCACTGGGTCCGTGCTGGGGCAGCCGGGTGTGTGTGATGTGCGTGGCAGCATGGCAGGTGACCCTGGCAGCACAGGGATTGAATGTCTCACAGGCTTTGGACACCCAGCAGCCTCCCTCAGCTGCCCTCAGACACTGAAGTGGGCCAGTGAATGGCAGAAATGTCTTGGGCTGGTTTACACCTCAGGCTGTGGGATATCAGATCCCTTATCTCATGTTTCCCTGCTGGAACTGAGCACATGCACACCAGCCTCAGTCTCACCCCTGCTGCCTCATGGCCAGCAGCAGCACAGAGGAACTGCTCTGTAATCACAGACATAAACACAAATGGGGCTGACCTCTCTTACCTGGCTTTAATCAATATCACATGTAGCTCTCTGCAGCCCTAAGGATGCTTTTATTTTTTTATATATACTTTTTTCTTTTTTTTTTTAAGTGCAAAAAAAGGGACAATGTTCCTGTAGCTATTCTTCAAAGTGAAAACCTTGTGAATTAGTTGCAGAATCTATGCATGCTTGCAAAAGTTGAAACAATTTTAAAATAGCACAATCAGTTCTTGGGGATGTAATTTTAAATTCCTCATCAAAACTTCGAGGGAAAACCCTGAGAAATGGACTTGTCCAATTTTCTTTTTCTCTTTAGGAGTTTCTGAAGAATACTACTTTTCTTTCAAAATATATTTCAGCCCTATTTTTAGTCTGCTCTTAATACAGGAACTCCTAACCTACAAATACTGAATTTGCTGTATTGCAAAGCCTTTGAAAGACAGGACTTGATTGCTTAATTTGTGGAGGGAGATGGCTACTTTATCTGTAGATGACAGAATGGATCTAATTGTAATATCACATTTGGGGTATGAATATTCCAATCCAAGTTTTAATGGTCTTGTGTAGTTACTGCTTGTGATATAACTCCATTAGAAGTTCATTTCTTTAAAATATTTGTGATATTATGGAACTGGAAGACATACTGCAAAGGATGTTCCATTAAACCTCACTCTAACCCTCACTCTAGTCTTTGGGGGGATTTCTATTGCTGCTGTTTCTAAAAATGAGCATATCAACAACCTGATTATGGGCAAGGCAGAAATCTTTCTGTTCACTGGATTACTACTGAAGTTATTTGTGAGACAAAAGTGTACGCAGTTGGTAGGATACCCAAACAAGAGGAGATAGAGTCATTATTCTTAAAAAAGAAATAAAATATATATCCTTTTTTTTTTTTAACATGAAAGTAAAATTTTGGTCTGAGTGATGCTAAGTCAGCCTGCTCCAGCTGGGAATCTGCCCCATCTAGTCATACTCAGAGGGATGGACATTTATCTATTATTCAACTGCACGAAGTTCAGTGGAATAACTGTTCTCACTAATTGCTAATTGGCAAAATTGCTGGTGCTTATAGGAGATATTCTGGTAACAGATAATTAACCAACTAAGTAGTTGAAAATGTCAGGAGAGAAAAATTATCTTTTTACCTCAGTGAGTTCATTTTTAAGACTGTGTCAGCTGAGCTCACTTGTGTCAGTACAGCCAGCCTGCAGCTCTGCTGGGGAGGGGTGCTATGGCCACCAAGCACAAGGACAGAGGGCAAAATGAGGGAAAACTCATTTTGTAGATCCTTCTTCAGCAGCTGCCATTCATGCTCAAGAAGAGAGTACAAATCTACAATGCTGTATGTAGCTCTTGCTTTGACCATCACTTGCCTCCTGGGTGAGAGATTTTGTTCCCTCCCACAAGCCATATCCCTGTCCTACTGAATCTGGAAAACCTCTTCTGTCTCTGTCATCCAGATATTGTCCTAGACCCTCTCCTCTTTTGGGAGGTGCCACAGCAAGTCTGGACAGAGGATGTTGGCTGTAAAGAGGTGGAGAAAGCACTTCTCAGCCTTTGCAACATGGATTGGAGGGACAAGAGAGAATTCAGGCAGCAAATGAGGACAGGAGCCACAGCATGTTATTTTGGCTCTCCACCATGTTTGCAGCTCATCTTTCAGTGTTCCTGGGAACAGCAAGGGAGCAATCCCTGACCCTTTGGAGCCTTGGAGCAATGCAGACAGCACCTCACCTCCTGGTGTTTCAGCAGCCTCTGGGACAGCAGTGTAGACCCAGGCATCAGGGCAAGGTGGTCCAAAGTAGCACTTTGAAAGCTGACATCTCACCCAAAGCCTCAGCGCCTGCTTCAAATCTGTCCCCCTTTTTGGGATGGAGTACAGCTGGGGATTCTTGGTGCTACCTCTACTCCCCTGCTGCAGCCCCAGGAAGACTGCATATGAAACACTGGATGCCCTCCAAGCTCACATCTTTACTGGCAGCAGCAGAGTGCTTTGGTAGCTATTTCTGCACATCATGAGAATGCCCTGAACTGTTCTCTCTCTCTCAGGTGTGAGCCTGTTCCGGTTAGGACCTGTTTGTGGAGTGTCCCAACATCCCCTTGCAGTTCCTTGTATCCAGATAAGGACGAGTGGAGAGTATTTGATATATTTTGCTGCTGTTCTTTATGATTGTGTGTTAATGAGTTTCCAATGAAGAGAGCAAGGCTGCCAATGAATAAGCCTTGCACCCTTAGCTCCCAGATGCCATCCTTGTGGGTATCGCTGAAATTCACCTTCCCCCGCAACCCTGGCTGCCCACCCTGTGCCAATGGCAGGCTGATGCAACAAGGAGCACATGTCTGCTTAACAGTAACTATAACAGTGAAATGTGATATTGCATCAACATTTGTCTCCAGGATGGCCAGAGAAATACTAGCACACCCTTGCATGGACACTCATGTTGTACAGAGAGCAGTGCAACTGAGAATATTATACTGGGATTTGAAAGGTCAGTCTGGATGACTGGATACATTGACATGTAGTTGGAATGAATTTTCCTCAAGAGTTTGGAATTTAAAAGTCTTTCAAGTTACAACATTATAAAATAGAGTGTATTTTACAGTGTAGTATATTACAGGTACACTTAAAATTTAAAATTAAAAATACACTTAAATTCAATTAAAAAATTAATTTTAAAATTTAAAATTAAGAATACATTTTTTCTGTTTTGCTCACATAAAGCCAATTCAGAAATCATCTTCACTAAGAATGGAAAAATATCATCAAAAGGAGCCCTCTGCCAAAGCTCCTGTCTCCTGTAATGCTTCAGGAGGGCAGATGAGAGCCTGCTGGCTGAGGCCAGCAAAAAGGCTGCAGTGGGCTTTAAGTCAGACCCATCTTGATGCTCACATGAGTAAGACAAGACAATTTTCTCCAGGGATGATCATAGTGACTTTACATAGCTCCTCTATTCAATCAGGCCTAACTACATGGCATCAGAATTTCTTCCATAAATAGAATTCTTTCAAAATAAATTAATGGGCTAAGAGGATAACACATAAGTTCATGGACACAGGAACTAGACTGCAATGCTGGGACATGGCAGAAGATTTAAAGAATTAGCTAAATACAGATATGTTCAGGAGAACAGTTCAGCAGTCAGATTACCTACGCTAGGCAAAGGATGAATGAATGTACTGAATCCACAGGATCCAATGCATGGTATGTTCAGGAAGCTGCAAAACAGACCAAAAGCTGTGGGTACACTAAAAAGGGATTTCTGTGCTGACTTTGGAGTGAATGGCAGGTTCAGGTGTCCACTCTTAGAGCTTGGGCTTCTGTCATGTCCCACCATTTTCTGCCCAGAGTGGGTGTGCTGAATGTGCTGAACCAGTAACTGCTGGGCTGTGACCAGAGCTGAGTGAAAAACAGGCATTGTAATTGTGTGGTTAATCAAAACAAACAATTAAGGGAAAACCATGAGATAAAAGACAAGAAAATTTAAAGATTTTAATTAAAATAATGCCCAAATTGGTTTATACTCTAAATATATGTCTAAATAAATATATTTTATGTGTCTTATACTGATACATAAAATATACCCCAGTTTTGTTTTCACATTGCTTAATATTCTCAAAATAATTATTTTTTTCATTTTAGAGAAGGGGACACCTGGATCAGTTTTGAAGTGGAGCAGTGTTACCAAAGAAGAAGTAAAAAAAGTTTTGTTCTTCAACATCAAGTGAAAATCATAAAAGTATAGAATGGCCTGGTTCGATGGGATCTTAAAGACCATCTCATTCCAACTCTCCTGCTGAAGGAATCTTTAACTAAGAGAGGTTGCTGTGAGTTCCCTTCAACATGGCCTTGAACACTTCCAGGACTGGAGCATCCACAAATTCTCTGGGCAACTTGTACCAATGCCTTACAACCCTACCAGTAAATAAATTTTTCCTAATGTATGATTTCCTAATATACTCTTTTTCAGTTTGAATCCATCCCCCTTGTCCCTCCATCCTGCCACTGCATGCTCTTGTGAAAAGTCTCTCTCCATCTTTCTTGTAGGTTCTCTTCAGGTACTGGAAGAGAATTAGCTTACCCTTAAGCCTTTTTTTTTTCCAGGCTGAGCAAATCCTCAGCCTTTCCTGATAGAGGAGGTGCTCCAACCCTCTGATCATCTTCTCAACCCTCATCATTTGGACTCCCTCCAGCAGGTCCCTGTCCTTCCTGTGCTGGGAGCCCAGAGCTGATGCAGCCCTGCAGGTGGGGTCTCAGCAGAGCAGGGCAGAGGGGCAGAATCCCCTCCCTCCCCTGCTGCCCACACTGCTCTGGATGCAGCCCAGGACATGTGTGGCTCTCTGGGCTGGGAGTGCCCATGGCTGGGTCATGTCCAGCCTCAGCCACCAGCACCCCCAATTCCTTCTGGGCAGGGCTGCTGGGATCTGTTCATCCCCAGCCTGTGCTGGTACCAGGGCTGCTCTGACCCACGTGCAGCACCTGCACTTGGACTTGTTAAACCTCATGAGAATTCCATGAGTTTATCCAAGTCCCTCTGGATGGCATCCCATCCTCCAGACGTGTTAGCTGCAGCACTCAGCTTTGTGTCATCTGGTAATGGTGCAGCATTTCTCAAAAATATTCCCAAATGTTAAAACCCACAAAATTTCTGAGCTTTGATATATTGTGCCATTTTTTTTCCCTTGGAAACTTATCAAGTTTGACCCAATTCTTTCAAAAAGATATATTTTAGTTTTTCACTTGTTGACAAAAAAGACTCCTTCCCCATCTAAATTAGAGTTAAAGCTGTAAGCTGCAGCCCCATAAGTTAAGGCTCTCTCACTGGGTCTGGAGCAGGCTGGAGCAGGCTGGTGTCTTTTCTTGACATAAATTCACCAGTGAGCCTCATAACTCAGGGAAGTACAAAATTGGTTGAGCTACACGGCTGTAAAACCACAGCTGTGCAGTGGGGAATCAGGCACAGGCTGCTAATTCACACCAATGGGGGAAAAAGTAGGAGTTTAAAGTTAATTAAAATTAAAGGAATCTCTCTAAATTATGTCTGAGGATGTTGGAATGAAAAGGACAGAAGGTGAAGGAATATTTAAGGCCTTCTATATGAGGGAATTGAACCAGCTCTGGTAGAAGATGGTAAGGCTCACCTTTGGCCTCACTGTTTTTCTTGCTGCTGGGGAAACTCAGTCATGCAAGATCTGCTCCCAGGATGAAGGCATGGTCTGGAGCTCTTGTACCCTGACCTCGGGCAGTTCCAGCTGAGTTTGTGCATTGCCTGGAGCTGTGTACTGGAGAGGTCTCCTGAATGCTCCTTGCTGCTTGACAACCTACTGGCAAGGGGAAAGCCCCAAGCTGGCCCCTCAGGGCTCCAGGTGATCAGAGGCCCTCAAGGAGGAATGTGCTGCAGACTGCTGTAAACGTAGGCACTGGGAAAGGCATGCAGGATCCATAGGATCTGAGACCAGACCAACACCTGCCACCGAAAGGGATCCCACAGCTGGCAGGGCATGAGGGCAGAGGGAACTGCTGGAAAGGGGAGGGGGAACTTCCATCTGAAGGGGAACTTGAAGGATGGGGCAACCTCCATTTGCAGGGAAGCTGTGGGGTACAGCATCCCTTCCTGTGTCGTCCCAGCACACTGGTGTTATTTTCCTGGTGGGGTGATGCCCTCTGGCAACAGCCTTCATTCAGCAGCTTCTGCCAGAAGGGACTTTCTTTGTGCAAACTGGAGAATGCATGAAATTTGCATAAGTCCTTCCTAAGGAGCTCAATTGTTATTACTCCATTGCTTTGCACCATTTGCCAAGTTATACTCTCATTAAAACTCCGCTAGAGTCCCACAGATAAAGTGGGTTTATGCTCTGGTAATCTGAAAGTGTTTGATTCCATTGTTTCATAATGCTATGACTTCAGTCTTACAAGTTCCTGGAGGGAAGAGCAAAAGTATTTGTATTTAATTGGTCAGAGTTTTAAATGCATTTTGCTGTGGTGGCTTAAATGAAGCATCTTTCAGAAGTGTTGGTCTCTCAGATCAATATAGTCTATTCCGTCAGTGAAGTGTGACCTAGCATCCTGAGCCATGCAAGACCCATAAAGCACCAGCCTGTAACAACTTTTCACCTCGGTGAATCTAGCAGCTCTTACCATGTTATATACCACGTTACTCCCAACCTTCCAAATGACCCAGCAGCCAGCCAGCCAGCCCACCTATTTGTGGGCTGCCTTGCTGACCCTTCAGTCAGTGGGTAATTCACTGTCTTGTCATGACATCTGTGTTTTCTTCAGGTGAGGCAATACAGATCATCATCTCCTTTTTTTGGTGCAAGGAATCATTGCCAAAATCCCATGAGTATATTTTCATTGACAATGTCTGGAAACCCACTTTTTTCCAGCTCTTATGAATGGCTCTTTAACAAAACAAAGTGATTTTATCCTTCTGTGTGTAGCATTTTTACATCTAATGTCATGTTACCTTGTCACAACAGCAAAGTGTAGCAGGATGGGCTCTTGCCACATGCTTCTCTTTGGGAACATTAAGAATTAAAAGCCGTTGGACCCTAAACCATAAAACTTCTGCCCATGCAAGTAGACTACTAGAACCAGAAAATTCACCTTGCAAATATCAAGATGACAGCAGGTGTCAAGTACACATGAGAACTTGTTCTTCTTCCTAATGCTCCATTTTCCAGCTCTGCAACCTAAAAGGAAAAGAAGGAAAGAATAATCTTTTACTCCAAGTGGGAAAGAGATGTCTGGAAGGATTAAAGGATGTCCTGCCTCCTGAGTTCTGGTTGTGCCACTAAGCACACATTCGCACAGGAGCTGCTGTTGCAATCTCTCTAGAAAATATGCTACAGCTGTAGCAGAGAGCCTTAAAGCACCAAACACTGATCACACAATACAAGTGAAAAATGGAGCAGAGAAATTAAAGCTCTCTACTTAATAGAAGTAGTCTATAACAAGAGAGGGAGTTGAAACTCAGTCATGCTTGAATGCTTCCCATTTCTTCTTAGCACTTGTAACTCATTTTTTTAATTGTGCTTTTGTGGAGAGAGGTAGTGGAATTGTCCAAGGTTTTGGAATTATCCTTGCTTTATCTTGAGAGCATTTGTCTGGTCCTTTCTTGACACAGCCTGTAATCTTGCTCTGGATGCACTGAGATGAAATGGTCTGCTAATTGCATGTCTGAAGTCAGAAGAGATACTATCTGCTCAGTTCCCTGCATAAAAATTGCTCCCTAATATAAACATCTTGGAATTCTGCTTTTGTGTCCTCAAAATTGGGATGTAAAGGTCCATATGGGTGTGCATGATCTCTGTAGGGACTAAAAACCAGAATACTAGAGTTGCTCGATACTACATAAAATTTTAATAAGAGATTGAGTCACATAAAGCTTTTCACTGCCTTCCCCTTTTGTTCTGAATACGTGTTCCAGACGTGTCTGTGGAATCTAGCTTGTCAGTGTATATAGGTACAATCTGATTCGTGTTGACATCTTGTAAAGACCAGGGAGGTGTTTTTCAGGCAGCTGCAAGGGCAATTCTCAGGGAGTGGGAAGAAACACTGTATTATGCCCCCCTAAAGTAAGCTTTTAAAGGATGCTTTGTTTGTGCAGCATGTCCAAAACATCAAATCCGAGTGCTAGTAAGAAGCAGAGCCAAGAGAGGGTTAAGAAAGTCAGTGATGCCTGATGTTAACATCTTTCCTCTTTTTTCAGCTTTGTAAAAGATAAATGTTTCAGATTTCAATCTGTGTTTCCCAGCAGTGCTTTGGAAACACTGCAGTAGGCCTGCAAAAATCGCTAATGCTGGGCCAAGCTGAGATAATGCGTCTCAGCAGGAATGACATAATGTCCTAAAAGAAGACTATGATGTAATGCATATCTCACAAATCAGAGCCAATTTCCTTTAGAAAGCCTTGAAGTCTAGCACTAATACTGCAGTATGCAAAACTTTGGGGGTTTAGATCTTTTTTCCTTTTTATTTTTAAGAATGATTTTATAAGGCTTACAGCACTCACACAGTCTGTCTCAATTACTAGAGAAGCTTCTCTTCTGTTCCACCCTTTCTTGCTATTCAGATGCTTTACTGAATGCCATTAAGCATTTCACCTTGGTTGAGGTGCCTGTGATACATTAACATGAGCACAGTAATTTATAGCATTAACATGGCTGTTTATGCAGGTGAGGCATAAAGAGTATATATCATATTACAGTAAATCCCGCTTAATGAAGGTGTTATGCAGGGATTTATTAGGCTCAGTAATGTCTCACATAAAAGTTAAGCAGTATTTCTGCAAAGCTCAGCTTTGGTTTCAGCCAGAGCAACTCCTCAGTCCTCGGCGGCATTGCTCCTCTGGGTGAGCCATTTTTGGACCCATGCAATTTATAAACAGTCACAGTTAGTTTTCCTGTCTTTTGTTAATAAACATGATCCTGTGGTGCCTGAGCCAGTGAGACCAGAGTGCTGAGAGCTGCTGCAGGGGTTTCCAAGCAGAGCATCCCTGAGCAAGCCTGCTGGGGTTGTACACCTGCCCTGACCCAGCCCCTCACAAACTGGTGGGATGTCCTGGAGAGTCTCACTGTCCCGTTTAACCCACCCACTGTTTGCAACAAGGAGACCATTATTATTCCCAGGCAGGCAGCTGCCTTTGGGGCCATGGCTCTGCATCCAGGAGCTGCTGCGACTGGCTGGCTCAGTTCTTTGGAGGCAGGATGAGCCAGGAGTCTGAGTGTGCAGCTAGGAGAAAGACCCCATAGTTCCTGGCACTGGAGGGAATGACAGCAGCTCATGTGGGAGAGGATGTGGGCTTGGCTACCTGCGTGGCCCCTGCAGTTGTAATGTGGCAATGTACACCCTTACTGTGCCTTCATCTTGCTATTGTCGTGTCACTGGAGCTGGACCTCCCTGCCTCCAAAATACCTCAATTTCTCCAGAAGTAGTCCTGATCAGGGCTGTGCATCCAGTTCCTGGGATGGGACCAGAGACCAGGGACTTTTCAGAATCCTATCACAGTCGGAACAGGAGTCACTGGCCCAGAACCTATCTTCCAGGAAAAGAGAACTGTATTGCAGCCCCTTGCATCTACACATAGAGATATTTCCAAGGATGTATCCTGACCATCAGAGTCACTTCAAGACTGTTTGCACTGGAAACCATAATCTTTAAGAAATGAACCTTGAGGTAGTTCATGTACATCAGTCCTCTACCACGGCAGGCAGCTGTCAGCATGGCTTTGACTACCATGGTCTCTGTGACAGAGAGCTGATCCGTGCTTATCAAACCATCTCATCTCAAGCAACTGAGCTATTAATATGTAACCTCTGCTGGCTCTTGTAAATTTGAGGTTTACATTTTTGCTTCTCTGTGTTAAGAAACATCAGGAGTGTCAGATTTGGAAGGCTTATGTTTACTTGCCTATGAGATGTGAGGTCGCTAACTGAGATTCAGCAGGCAAATAAACTTCTGACCTCGTTCTAAAAATTTATAAACCACCATCATCACCTCAAAGGGAGAGGAAAGCTGGCATGTGCTCCTGTTAGTTCAAGCCTGGACCTGCTTTTCATTGAGAACAGCCCGAGTGCAGATGGAGACTGCTGTATTTTATGTTACAGACTGCCTTCTTAAGGAGACTGACCCGCGACACATGGCATCATTAAACTGGGAATGATGCTGGACATGTACTGCAATCACACAAGTGAAAGGTGATTTGCTGTCTCAGATTGTTTTGAAAACTCATTAGCATTAATAAATACCAAGCTGTGTTACACGCACCATTTCATTAAAAGAACGTAGCCAGAAGGAGTGCTTAATTATCTAGCTCTAACAAAAAGCTCTAGAGGCAGATGAGAAATGTATAATTATAGTGTTAATATGGCCTGCTGGCCTGCTGGTGGACTGGCAAGATGGGGACCCAGCTCTCTAAACCTGACCTCACCTCTGCTGTATGGGACTGTAGGGGCAAGTAATTTAACCCTCTTTCTGGCATGGGAGATCTCATACTTCCAGAAGCAAGTAATCAAAGTGCCTTGCAGACTAATTTTTGTGTACGGACTGGAGCATTTTTAACCGATTTTGGCATTTCCGGCTTGCATTTACGTGTACTTAAATGCCTACTGACCTTGTTCCAGCTAACTTGAGCTCAGCAACCAAGATTATACTGGCTAAGGAGGCACTGCAGGATCTAAGACATTGGCAGCCAGTACCCAGCCACATTGTGAAAATTGAGTACTAAGTGAAGCATCTCACCTGATAGAGAAGTGCCTTGGGCTCATGAAAGATCCTTGGGAACTTTTAGTGGCATTGGTGCGGTACAATGGGGAGGGTTGCCTCCTCTTGTGACCCTTGATGGAGGATAATCTCTCTTGGGCTAGGAGATGATGGAAAATAATAAATCCTGGGTGCAGTAAAGCACTAGTTCAGTGAATGGCCCAGCCCTGGGTAGGTTAACTCAGGAAGGGCAACACAGCAGTACTCCTGGTGCCTCTGGTTCCAGGGCCTGCTTGGAGCTACCGGCAGAGTTTCTGTGCCAGTGGTGCAGAGATGTGCTGTTTGGCCTTGGTCTTCTGGCATGACTGTCTGGAGGAGAACGAGGGCCTCTGTCTGGCCATCCTGCTTTTCTACCTGAACACTTAATATGCCTTTAAAACTTCTCATTTTTACCTCTCAAAGGCTGCCAATTATTGAATATCTTAACTCCTCTTGAGGGGTAGTAAGACCTGTAAGCATATAATCCTGCTTTAAAGGTACAGTGAGATCTACCTATTAAAAAGAACTGGTCCACTTGGAAATGTCCCACTGGATGAGAAATTGCCAAACCCATGACCAGAACAGCCTCTCCCTAGCTGAGCAAGGAGCTGAGTTAAAAAGCATTTGAGTGAGATATTTCCAATTCTGAAGGGCAGAGAGAGCACTTCCCTGCTTCTGACCCTATCCCACAGTATGAAAACAATAGGTCTTATTGACATTAAAGGCAATACATTTAGAAGGAATTACAAAGGATATTGCTTTGCACTCTGAATAGAGAGGCTGTAGTCTTCACTAATGCAAGCATTTAATGTCAAGCATGTGTGGATGGATTTTTGAAAACTGTTGGTAATTTAATCATCATTGGCTACTACATGTCGTGCTAAAATAATCAGCACTGGATTTAATTCTATATTGTTGCAGCTGACTACCTCAGGGGTACTTGTGTGGCTGTGGGGGAGAACTGCACCTCTGGCTACGTATATCCAGAATTGTTTTCTTCTTCTGTGTATTTATTTATAATCTCTCCAGAGATGTAAGGCCAAAGCAAATGGAGTAATATTGGAATAAAAATGTTCCAAAGTTATAAAAGGGTATATTCCCTTTATATATATATATATATATATATATTAACCTTTATATATAAAAGGGTAGATTCCCAAAAGGGAATCTATGTGTCAAGACCTTCCTTGTTTGTATACCCAGTATGGCATTGAACTTAGTAGGAAAATAGTGTCTTGACAGGTCTCATCCTCTTGGCCGAGGTAGCAGTTGTGAAATGCATGGACTCTACACAACTGAGAGAGGAAGAAAAGTGATTCCTGTCATCTTTGCCCCCAAGGAACTCAGAACACCCTCTACTATAATTCTGGAGGCACCTTAAGGGTTGCTTCCAGTTGCTTAAAGTGTAATGATTGTGCAACTGAAATTTCTGCTCTCTTTTGTTAGTTGTGCCCAAGCATCCAGTTGACTTTACTGCACCATGAGGCTCAAACAGATTTTGTCCCTCCTGCTGGGAACACTGGAGGTTCCAGTTTAGACCATCCCATACTGTGCTTGGGTTTCCTCCCTCACGACCTCTTAAATCTTGAGGTGGCCTTCAGAGCAAGGCAGCTGTGAAATAATGGATGGCATAGGTATCCTCTTAGAAAGGTGAATGAGAGCTGGGGTTCAAGAGCAGGCTGTTCCCTGCCTCTTCACATACACGGCATGATGTGTACTGTGGCAAGGGGGTGATCTTGGGGTTTCGCTTTGACAGGAGATCCTTCCTACTTTTGAACTTCAGGGAGCCTGTCTGGCTCCTGTACACTGCCTGAACACAACTTGCTGCAACACACACACCTGCCTTTTCCAGAGAGCAAAGCCCCTCAGAGACTGCCACAGAGAGGAGTTCTTTGCCCTTGCCTGCAGAGTCTCTGTAAATTCAGCATGCTGCAGTGTGTCTCTCTGTTGCTATCACTGTCCCTGTGGCTTGCAGTTTCCTGCTGCTGAGGCAAGAGTGATTCACTCAAGAGCACTCTGTGCACCTAGAGCCCCTGCAGAGGGCTGCCTGCTGAACGGTCACCTATTCACTCTTGCAGGCCACTGGAATGGTGGCTTCTGGCTGCTGGTGGAGCTACCTGAAAGCAGTGGAGACCTCCTGGGAATACCTGGGCATAGTTGAGCATGGGCCTGGCCTCTCAATCCTCCACTGTTTTGCAGTGTGACTCACCTACCCCCAGCTCTGTAGAAAAAAATAAATCACAGCTGCAGCTACAGATTATGCCGAGAGCAGCAGCACCAGCACTGAGCACAGCACAGCCTCCTGAGACACCCTGTGCTGGGCAGGCAGCATTCAGTGACAGAAACAGCTCAAGATGCATTTGGGTGCCTCTTTAATTTCACAAAGCAAAACCTGTTCCCAGTCCTGCAGCAATGATCTTACAAGCAATGTTGTCATTTCACATTTTGGGTGCTTGGAGGAATTGAATGTACCCAAGCTGCAGCATTCTGCACCACAGGCATCTGCAGGTGAAGCAGAAGATGTGTCAACCCTGGTGTAAAACAGCAAGGAGAAACACATGTTTCTGAGTTCCTGGCACAGACTGGAGCCTCTGAGGATATGATGACTCTCAGCAGCATGTCAATAATCAAGTAAATACTCTGGATGTCTTCAGCTGAGGGAAAGCTGTGTGTCTCAGTGCTCCTGTGTGCTGGCAAGGTCTCTGGCTGTAAGGGGTGGGTGGCTGTAGCAGCCAGGCCTTGGGTGGTGCCACCAGGACAGGGGTGGCCAGACCTCCCCATCCAAAAGCAGTGCTTGGTGACCAGGTGCCCTGACACCCCATCGAAACATCCACTCCCTGCCCATTTCCCATCAGGCATGGTACTGCCAGTCCTGTGAAGCTCACATGAGATGCGAAGGCTGAAGTGTTGAATTCATAACCTCAGACAAAACTGGTGGCACTTCCTTTAAAAGGCCTGCATAATATTTCCCATTATAAGGGTCTGTTCCTATGTGCTTTTTGTCAAGTGCATCAGCATAAGCTGATGTTTTCTTTAAATTTAATCCAGAACAATGCAGCTGTTTCTAAACGTGAATGGCAAGTACTTTTTTAAAATCAATATGCAACTGGATATATATATACTCGGAAAATCTGCAGACAATCAGCACAGGGAATTTCACCTTGTCTGTGCAAAGCTGCCCAAGCTGCAAGCCCTGTTTACCCCGTCTCAGTGACGATCTGCTGGAGCTACAACTGGACCTAGCTTTCTCACAGCTCCAGCTGCAGTAAATTCACAGCTCCAGCTGCAGTAAAATCAGCAAAGGTGGGGAGCATGGCCCAGCATATCCCACCCTCAAAGCTCTCTCCCTCCCCACCATTCCTCTGATCCAGCTGATGCTGCTCCTGTCCTTGTTTCCCCTTTTCCTTGTCCTTGCTGTGAGCAGTTGATGTACCACTACTGGCCATACATCACTCCCCCAGACCCAGCCACAGAGTGGGTTTCTACCAGTCCAGCTGGAGATGGGGCACTGGCAGGACTGAAAGCAGAGGAGGATATTTTGAAAGAGAGCTAAAATCAAGGAAAAAAGCACAGCTGATGCTTTGCTGCCAGATGGGAGACCAGAGCTTGTGGGTTCTGCAGCTTGCAGATCAGTTCCTTGAAAAACAGGACATGAATTTTCCCTTTGGCTGAGCAGTGTGGAAGCAGAAGAGCACTAGAGGGATGTGAGAGGATGACTAAAAGAGGAAAGGATGGAGAGAAAAAAAGCTGTCTCCTCTACTTCTGAAAATTACTTGCACTAGGATACTTGTTTAGGTCAATTGTAAGGATTCAAGTGTTTGGGTTTGTAGGAACAGGTTTTCTTTAAAAAGAATGATTGTAAGTGATGTCTGCTGTAAGAAATGTGTGCTGCCTCTAGAGTTTCTGTGCTAAGAATCTGTCAGACATCACACTGGAGGGTGCATGCAGGAGCAGTTGGCGAGAAATCTGTTTTTGAAGATGGTCTCCAAACACAAATCTTTTCTCTGCCATGCTGCTGCTTAATTTATATTTCACCTGAAGTCTTTAGCATATCTTGTATGTGTGCCACATCTGCATCACCAAAATACAGCTACCTCTGGGGTCTGGACATGGGGGATAAACCGGCATATTTTCCCCTATCTGGGAATTAGGGGCACCAGTGCAATATGCTAGG
Organism: Molothrus aeneus; assembly: GCF_037042795.1. Classification (NCBI taxonomy): domain Eukaryota; kingdom Metazoa; phylum Chordata; class Aves; order Passeriformes; family Icteridae; genus Molothrus; species Molothrus aeneus. The sequence continues at coordinate 33,234,938 of NC_089680.1, forward strand.
AATCTTGTAGCCATGTCTTTGCCTAGCAGCTAGCAAAATGAAGTTTATTCCAAGACTAGACTCTTAGTCAGGCTGAAGTAGTAATATTATAAAAACCAATAAAATAACCTAATGATATTAAACTCATGGCTCTAAATTTACCAGCATGCCATGTGGGTTCACAGGACAGGATCCCATGGTTGCTGGGATTTAGTTGAAGCACCAGATGCTGCAAGGAAAGTGTTTTGAGAGGAAGAAACTGAACATACTTATATCACACTGTTTACTTAGGGAGAAGGTCTGGACCCTCCACAGCGAGTTCTTTATAAGCAGAAGTAGTTGTAATTATTCTCACAACCCAATTAATTCAGAAAATGGAGAGGGGAAGCACAGTCTTTTTGAGAGCAGATATTTCACCTTTAGTGATCCTGCTTGGGGCTTGCAACTCACTCTTTGATGCCACATAAAAACTTGCTGGCCTGAGTAAGGAACAAACATGTTGGGCTCACCTGACCCGAGAACGGAGAGATATGAGGGGGTACTGTTCAATGGTAATGGCTAATGCCTTATTTTTTACCCTGTTCCCTGCAGTCCTAGCTTTTCCTAGATCTAGTTTGCCTCTTGTGACTCTGGAAACCTCACTGGAGTTACCTTGTTCTGCAGGCAATCTTCAGTCCTTCATTTATTTCATCATTTTCTGCAACTTTGCCTCTATTTTGCCATGTTCTCTGCAGTATGGGCTGTCTACCCACATGCTGTTCCAGCACCTACCACAAAGAGGTCCAGACCTTGCGGGCTTTTGTATTCCAAAAATATAGTTTGTACCTTCTGCTTGTTCCTGCAAATTAAAATGCCTTATACTGACTTCAGTGGAAATATGCTGCCTAAGGAATGAGGCCATAATGAAAGGTCTTCCTGGGCTGCATTGTAGTTTAGTGAAAACAATGCTCTGTTTTACTGAGGAGGAGGTGCTCAGCAGGCAGCAACAAAGTGATGGTTTTTGCTCTTTCGTCTTCCAAAGGGTATCCTTTGTTGACAGTATTTACCAGCCTAATCTTAAAAATAGCATTTATATTAAGTTTTAGTCTGTTTTACTTCTTTCTGTGGAAATAGCAAGCAAGTTGGTGTGCTTCTCTTCCAACACACTCCCAGTAAGAAGACAAAGGATGACCCATGATGGGGGCAGACTAGGGACAATTAATGGAGAGCCTAATGTGGGACAGGAAGCTCTGGTGCAGCAGCAGGCTGTGCTGGCCCAGGACACTTAACAGTGCCACAGTGTTTGCACTCCTCTATGTCGCAGGGGATGTTAGGCAGCTGAGCACCTCACTAGGCAAGTTGCTGAAAAAATCTATCCACACACCAGGACAATAATTGAATTGTGACATCTTTCCTTCATAAAATCCTTCCCTGGGGATATAGCTGAAAAGAAAACTTTTTACTTACGGAAAAGTAAAATGTTGTTATTAGCCCTTCCACACAGTTAGTCAGGATGCTGTGGTGTGGTGGAATGAATGGCAGGTGTCACAACTACACCTTTACTTTCTCTTTGGGCAAAGGTGCATGAAAAGCTGTGCTGTAGCTTCCTCACTATTGAGTTTGTAAGTCCTTGGCTGGTCTGGCTGGACTTTCCTCAGTCCTTTGGAGACAGTGCATTTTCTCATCTAGGTAAATGTTGGTCTGTTTTTCATTTAAATATTAATTTGGGCTGTCACAATGTCATGTGTAATATTGCCACTCTCTGTGAGGATTAGAGTGATTAGGAGTCTCAGAATACACTTGAATCAGTCAATTCAATACTGCTAAGATTTGCAGTCTACCTTCTCCCATGCAGCAGCCAGTCTTTCGACATGCTAACAAAACTGAAATGAGTTTCTTCATCTTAGACAAGGATAATTAATCTTCAAACACTGTTTATCTTAGCCCAAAAATCCCCAGAATTCAGAACTAAATTAATTTAAAGTCTAAATCTGCTTTAACTAGTAATTGGTTAATCAACGGGCTCGATGTGTAATTATATTCTTTGTTCATACTCCTTACAGGCTTGAAAAGACCATTTAATTCCTATGTTGCTTTCATTCCTCTAATTAGCCCATGTGACATACAACGATGTATGTTAGTGAACAAATTTTTCCTGGAATAATTTCCCCGAGATTGTTCCCTACAATGAATTTGGGTTTTTTGGATTTTTTTTTCTTTTAAAGTAACTTTAAAAAGCTTTAATATTGTTTCTGTGTTATTTTGGACTTCTGTGACTCATTTAGATATTGTGCAAAGAGTTTTGTGGTTTGAATCTTTGCTGTCTGCCTGTAGATGAAGAAATCTACACGTTGTTTTAATTTCTCTTGAAATATATAGCTTGAACAGTTAAGGGATTCTTGCTCCCTCTGAATATTGGTACAACGTGGAAAATTCATGATATGGTCATTCTAACTGTCTTTCAGAAGAGACCAGCCACAGAATCTATTAGCTGGTATTATTCTTGTGGACAGGAATTATCATTGCTATTAGGAATTGACAGTCTGGGAATAAATCAGAGAAGGAAGCTGTGGTCTTTTTAATACAGAGTTGTGGTCCTTCTTTACTTAGTGGATTCTACTATAATCCCATTGCGGACAGTGGTCTGGTCAATGGTTTTCATATTTCTGTTCACAGAATTTCCACCAGCTTCATGAGTGTTATGTACCAGTATGTATTAATATCCTCTCTTCAATAATCTTCTTGCCAAAACCTATTAAAGCTCAGCGTTTAACTCTATTTAAATTATTTAATCTACTTAAACTCTGGTTAACTGTCTGCATACCTAAATGTATTTCATCTTTCATTCTAGTTAATATCATATAGATTATAGCTCCAAGACACAAATCAAACACTTCTCCTTCTGATGAATGAGTTGCAAGAGAGTTTGACTGCCAAGACATTAGTGATATGAATTCTTAGAGTATAGGACAATATCAGCTTTAGAAGTGTTTGGGCCCAAACTTCCGGATATGTGTGGATTCATCCTGCCATTTTGCACTGCCCTTAAAAGTGGAGAATTTGGGTCATCTGCAAAGCATTTAGAGCCTGTGGTCCTTTCTTTTAGCTAGACAGGAACTTTAGCATCAGAGGAGAAAAATTAAAAGGTGGCAATGTAGAAAAACTTCAGATGAACTGCACTGGATGTGATGGGGGGGCGGGGGGGGGGGGCATGGAGGGTGACAGGGGAGCCTTTTTTCTTGTTAATAACCAGACAGCTCTAACACACACATTTGTCCTCAGAAGTGTGGGGCATATGAGATGACTGGGGCTCTGAGAAAGATGTGGAGGGCAGTGAGTAGCCTGGAGCAGCGATCCCCACTGTGTGGGTTAAGAGATGCTACTGAAGTACCCAGTGGCTCCCTCATCATGATGTGATGTCATGTTGAGCTGGTGAACCAGCAAGATGTTCCTTAATGAAAATTCAAACTCTCTTTAACATCAGACTGAGAAATGAGCAGTGAGCTGCAGACTGGGAGTTATTATTACAGGTGTACCCCACCACCCAAACCCATCTCTGGTGGGTCAGGGACTGAGTCACCTTCCTCTAGGAGAAGGACAAGTCAGGCATATCAAAGGCACTGTCAGAAATAGTTCTTCCCTTCAGGAAGTAATATTTTTAAAGATGTTTACCCAATAAAAATTTTCCTTGAGATAGATTTCCAAAGATTATATCAAAGCATGGAATAAATCAATAAAACTATTGCAGCCACCATGCAGCCCAAGAGGCTTCCCTCCCTCTCTACCAGTTCCAGTGAATCCTTTTCTGACCATCTGCTATTGTCTCATTATTTTCACTAAACAGACAGTTCTTGTTTACACTCACTGCTCTGTTTCTCCTTGCTCCTGGACTCTGGTGTTCGTTAGAGTCTAGATTTCTTTCACTTACTCATCTTTGCTGAAAACCATAACCATCAGAGAATTTCTCACCTCCTTCCCTAAAGAGGTGGTACTTCTGCCCTGGGGCTGAGATTAATCCAAGTCCCTGGAAAAAACTTTCCTGGGCTTGCTATGAGCCACCCCTTTAATCTTTCTCCCAAGAAGTGTCACAACTAGGAGCTCAGAGTTATAAGGAGAGAAGCAAGTCTGTCTTTCCTTGATGTCTCCTTTGCAGCCAAAAGGTAGAAACAAGGAACACTCAGTAATACCTAGGAGCTCTGAGTTACCCCTGGCCAGACATATGGCTGAGCACCAGAGGCTGAGGCTGAGGTGTCTTCACTCTGCACTGCTGAGACTACAACATGGCTGAGGGCAGTGATAATGAAAAGCAGGGAAAGTCAGTTTTAAAGCTCAGTGTGTAAAGACAGCAGAAACAAGTCTTTGCTTTTCTCAGCACAGAACAGAATTTTCTGCTTGTTTATGGCACTAAAAAATGTAGTATGGAGAAAGAAATACAAAATGGTTTCTTTGGAAGTACTTTGGTCACCTGTGGTCCATTTCAGCTTTGGGAGCCCAAGCCCTGGAGCTGGCAAAGATCTCAGGATATACTTGTTCTTGCCCTGGATTCTAAAGCAATATCCCAGCTAGAGCTCCTGTATGCAAAAATTGTGTATCAACCTCTTCTTGTCCCATTTCACCACACGTAGCACTGTCTTTGAAATTACAGTGCTGTAAATATATATTTCCTTTTATTCAGGTGCTAGCTTCTGAGCGTCTATGAATCACATTCTCAAGCTTTTTGTAATAAACACAGGGATAAAAACCATTCTCGAAATGTTCTTGAAAAGACTAAACAAAGCAAAACCCAAATGACTATTGCAATTCTCTTGTAATTTCCTGCTTTGGTAGAGAGACTCCAAGAACATAAAGCAAAGGAAAATGTGGCAAAGAAATGATGTTTTTCTTGGGCTTCATAAGCATAGAGCAGTCCCATTCAAGCCATTATGAACTCAGGAGGGAGAAACATTTTGAAATTTCTGTGTTGTTTCTATAAGAAAACACCTGAAAGAAACTTGGTCTGAAACTTTCATAATTTCATTTTTTTAAAGAAGATGTCGCTAAAACATTTCTAAGGGTGAATATCTTTTATTCTGGCACCTAAACAAGTTGCTAAGAAAGCCAGTAGTGTCTTCATATTTATACAGCACAGAATGTTGACAAAATATTTCACTTAATCTTTGTGAAAAGGAAAAGGTGCCTCTCTTACCTTTTCATTTTGAAAGAAGGTGATCACTTGACTCAAGAACCTTCCAGTTTGAAAAACTGTGTCTGGAGTTCCTCTAGTTTTGACCTTCCAGAAGACTGGAATTCCTTTATCCAGTTTTCACTATGTGCCTTCACAGATAGCCACAGAGGAAGACTGCTCAACTTTTACTTACAGCTTCTAGGCACTACGGAGCTGCAAGCTTCACTTGGTCTGTTGTGATGTAAAAGACAATGAAAACGAGAAAAGCGTTAACAAAACCTCCCATTACAGGAGGTTACACTTACAGGACAAGAGTGTTCAAATATCCTTGGTCTGTGTAGGACACTATATGTCATAGAAAGGTACATTTGGAGACTTAATCCCATTCCCATGCAATTAACAGAGCAAGGAGAGCTGAAACAGGACAGATGGATGTAAAATGAAGCCTCTCAGTGAGAGACAGGGTGAAGGAAACTCTTGATATTCCACTAGTGGTCTATCAGATACCATGGTCCTGTACTCTGGTGTGCCCTAAACAACTCAGGAATTAAAATATTTCTGTAATGCCCAAGAAGCATGAGTTACCCAGAGTTTCTCAAGGTCTCAGTGCATCCTTACCAACATGGGGATACTAACATTAAAACTCCTGGGAAAAGGCTGTCTTTCCAGGGCTCCCTGCATTGCGCAGGAAGGTGCTCAGAGAACAATCTTCCCTTTGCTTCTCACTGTTTCTTTTCCTCTGTCCCACCTACAAGCTACAAGCTCTCACTATGGGCAGCACCACAGCAGCTTTAGACACGTTTGTGAATCTCAGAGTGTTACCTTCTGTCATCTCTCAGCTCCTGCTACTCAGAAGTCAACCCTCTCTCCCCAAAACAGTTGCAGCATCTCCTGATGAGTCAGCTCTTCAGTTTGAAATCCTGTTCCTTGCTTAACTCTTCTCCCCACTGCATGGTAACTCTTTGAGAGGTTGGGGCCTGCTGTGCCCTCTCAGTATGACTCTCGCAGGCACCTCCACTGCGCCTGCCTTTGGGAGCCCTCTCCTTTTACAGGTCAGGCTTTGAGAGGCTCATACCAGGCAAGGCTGTGGTGTTACCTTTGGAGTGACTACAGAGAATATGTTTCTGCAGGACCTCTGCAAAGTAATGGTGTCCTTATAGTAGGCAAAAAACCTGCAGGAGGATTTGGATACAAAATAGTAAATTTAATCCTGAGAAAGAATCACCTTAGATTTCTATTTCTAACAGCTACAGAATGTCTATAAGACCATACTCCTTGAGGATCCTTACATTTATGGTATGGTGTGGCTGAAATATCTTAGCCTTCAGGCTTTTGTTGGCCTCTGCACAACTATCGTCCTCAGAACTGCAGAGATATTTCAGTTTAATTATACAAACATACTCTGCAAAGTGTGGTTTTTTCTCTTGCAAGTTCAGCCTCATCAGAGGTCTAAATCCACAGACAGAGGTAAGTACATTACAATGGCGATGACTGATAGCTGAAGAATTTTTGTGTTCACAGTGTTCCCTAATGTAGGCCATTTTTCATCATCTAGAGTTGCCTGATAATGATGTCATTTCCATTGCTTGAATGTTGATGGAGCAGCCACATATCATGGAGTTAAAATGACTGTTTATGGGGCAGCTAAATTGTGTTGTTATCAGTTTAAGGCAGTGTTTGCTTTGCTTCTGGGGACAAAATGACAGTTGGACTTTCCTAAAACTCATCAAACAGGGATGAGAGTGTCAAGAATACAAATCTGCACTGTAGTCAAGCTGGGGAGAAAAGAGGGGAGAAAAGAAAAAAGAGAGCTGTTTTTTGTGTGAAGATGTGATGACCATCAGATAAAATTACAAAGTTGTGCTTGTCAGAAAATAAATCACATTGCTGATCACTGGATAGCTTTGCTGAAATATTCCACAATCATTTAACTGAGATTTCTTGGCAAGATTAATGGTAAAGATTTTAAAACATGCATGAAGAAGAGCTTTCTTCTAATATCCAGCTGTCAGACAGTCCTTATCTGGGGCTTATGTTGACTGATTATGATTTGGAATGATCTAGAACATGATCTTTAAATAAAAAAGAAAATTATGCAGATTTGGAAATGAACCATCAAGCTTTTGTGTCTTTTCATAAACATTTCAAGACCTCTGATGATTGTATATACATATGTATGACATATGCATATGTGTCTTTGCAGACTCATTCCCACTAACCTGAAAAATCAGCCAGAAACCTCAACAAATTTCTCTGTCTTCTGTATCACAAAACCCAGTGAATTAAATTTAATACATAATTTTCAACATACAGGACTCACACTGGAATGAGTTGTTTATGAGATACTGTGTGATTGTATGCAGTGCACGTATTTTGAGTGAATGCAGATCAATTTGCTTGGAAAAAGAAGTGCTAGTTTCCAGTGTATGACATTGAATGAATTGTTATACATACTTTGGAATGGATGGTGAGCATAAATCTCCCTTTGGATATTTCAACAAACATTTGCAGCATATTTTAAACTAGTTTAGTGATGCCAATTATGCCATTTCTTCTGCAGTACTCACTGCCTACCTTGTGTTTTCACAGGGGACTTCAGCAATGAAGGCAAGTATGGGTTGTGCTGGCCAGCCACAGTGCCTGCCAGACTACAGCCAGCTGGAGACACCATTTTGTCACAAAGCCTCTCTTCTGCAGCTGAACACTGAAGAAAGGCACTGAAGACAGGACTTTGCAGGTTTGCCCTCCATTAATTCCCTCCAAAACTGAAGGAGGTTTAAGCACCTCAACCTGAGAAAAGTGATGAGGTCAGGTAGAAGGTGTTATTCACTTCCATATTGTATTGCCTTGCACAGCACAGCCACACAGGACTGGCTGAGGTGAATAGAGGTCACAGCATGCCTGCAAATTGATGGGACCAACTGGAATGGGTGCTGCCCTTAATCTGCCCTGACCAGCCCTGCATTCTCCCTCTCCATATTTTGATTAAAAGATTTTTATACCCTTCTCCAATTCAGAAGGAATTCATGAGCTTGCTAGGGTCCTGGGTGAAGTTCTGAACAACTACATTAATCCGCTAATTGAAAGTCATAGCCACGTGAGAAAGATGAAACAGAAGACAAATAGGGCTGCTCTGTGAGAAGCTGGCTTGGTTTTCAAAGAAGGAAAAACAAGGGTGGCCTCCTTCCCTGTGGAGTCTGAACTGAGCCCCTGGTTGAGGTGAACTGAGTTAGATAGCAGAGGCACCTCTGAAGGGTGACCATGCCTCATCTGTCACATCTGTGTTTAAAAAGCTGCTCATAAAACCATTGCAAAAAAGGAAAAAAAGCTCTAAATCAATCCAGAGATGTTCCTCTATCTCTAAAACAGAGGGGACAATCAAAGAGGAATGTGATAGCATTCAACATACAAAATTAATTTGCACTTATATGCAAAGGAAAAACAATATGGCAATGTCCAACGAGGTGGCCAGTGGTTTATTTCCCTTTTCACTCTTATTTTCATTTATTTGGGCTCCCAAAGGGCTAAGAAATGATGCAGGGTGACTGTGCTTCTTCCCTAGCTCGTTTCACACACCAGTGCTGCAGTCTCCCTATGCTGAACTCTCTGAACTCTGTAGCATGAGGTGATGTTCCACAAGATGTTCAACTTAGTTCTTTAAGTTTTGTTTTCATGTGAAATTCTGCTCCTTTCTCCTCATATTTTTTTCAGTGTCCAGTTACAGAAAGGGAGGAGAAAATGAAGAAGTAGCAGAAACATTTCCCCATTTCCCCATTTTTTCCCCAAGAAGAAAAGTTAGGAGTAATGAAAGCAGATTTCCCCCCTGACTTTTAAAACTATTGTTTCTCTCTACAGGCACAATGGTTTGGGGGTACCAGTTTTCTTTCCTACTCATAATAAATCCTTAAATTCTTAAAAGGTTGCATTTATAATAAAAAGGATTTGTCACTCCAACAAAATTTTTAGGGTAATGTTTTCAAAATAGACAAAAGTATATTGGTTTTCTCTTCCTTCTCCTGGATCTTGTACAGATTTATCATTTTTTACATTTTGATTTCATTTGAGCTAAGTATAAAGAAGTTGCAAAAGAGGGCTAATAAGACTTTAGGATTTGTACCTGAATGAGAAGCATATAAGTGGGAGATAGTGCAAGAGCTTGATTTTCAAATGGTAATTCAAAGGAAGTGGAGCCCTGACACCTCCATATTATCCTGGAAGCAGATACTGTGCTGCAGATTAAGTTACTTGTATCTAGGACACATGTAAATATGGTGCAATCCAGATTCAAATGGCTGAACTTGATAAATTCTGACATGGATAAGGCTGTTCATGCCACTCACTCTCAAGAGTTGTATAAATCATACTGTAGACCCTTGGAACTGTGTAAAAGAATCTGACTTGAAAAATTAAGTAATGTTCAATAATTTAAAATGGAAACTTGGCTTTTGAAGTTAAATATCTAAAACCCAGAATCATAATGTATGCATAATGTACTTGAAAACAAGAGTGAACATCCCTTTACAGCACTATCTGCAGTTTAATTTGGAATATTGTAAATTATGTTGTCGTAACAAGGGTGTCATGAGTTCTAATGGCACAAGAAAGCATGATAACAGAGATTTATATCAAAGTCTATTATAGCAGAGAGTCTTGTAACAAGAGCAGAATGTATTTCTGTCATACTCAAAATGTCATCTCAGTCACAGGCAAGACTGATGAAGAAAAATGATTAGATGCAGAGATTTCATTTATCTTTCTTTTCCAGAATAGGAACTTTTGATAATCTCCCTTTAGGTTTCAATACTTAAACCCCAGATTTCCAACTGCCACTGTAACACAAAGGAGATGCACATCTGCTTGCATATTTTTCCCTTCATTTTTTAACTAACCGCTGGAAACCATTAAAGTTTCACTAGTAAAGCAAAATCCTTTTGCTCTTTTTTTCTTGTAGAGAAAGCTGAAAAATACCCGTGTCATAAAATGGTACCACATTTTCCTGCTTAGTTCTGGTCTGGCCATGGAAAGAAATCCTCTTAACCTCAGCCCTACAGATGAGAGGTTTTGTTTGAGGGTCTCTCTTGGTCCAGCTCTTCTGACTCTGCAATCTTGTCGTGCACCAGTGTGAGCAGCTAACACCACTGCCATGACCTATAGACTCCAGATTCCTAGGGATTTTAAGGAACTTCAGAGCAGCCTTCAGAGGTACTAATCTGTTATTAGCACTAGTTGCAGTCACCAAAGAAATTCAAAGGTTCCAAACTCCATATTATGATCTTATTTCATAAAACTCTGGCAAAATTTTGATGCATAAATGAAAAGATTGTTGACTATTCCTAAAGAGACTTTTAGACTTTACAGGTAATATTCAGACACTGCTCTTTTTTAGTCAGCCTATAATTGTTATTGGCAAATTACACTTAAAATTATATTAAAATTGAAAACAGAACAGCTGTAGCTTATGTTTTGTTCTCTAGTGGGGAAAAAAGGACAAAAATTAACAGTTTTGCTTTCCTTCAATTTGATTAATTCAGAGCATGGGGCAAATAATGATTCTCTTCAATTTGAATATCAGAAGTAAGTTGCTTTGGGTGGCAAAAAAACCCATAAACCCACACCCCAAACCCTAAATGAAATGGCCTTAATCCAAACCCAAGCTATTGCAACTGCCTGGATTTACATTGTCCAACATTCTATGTGCATTTTTTTCTTTCCAAAAGTGGCTATACACAATCTCTTGATTGTCACTGAATGCCCCATTCCTAATGACAGAAATCTTCTGTCTTTTCTAAAGAGATGCTTTGCCACTGTATCCTGAAGCAGCCTCATGATTCCTGCATAGGCACCAGAATTGCACAGACTTTCTACTACTGAGGCTCCCTAGGTAGGTAAAAATGCCCATCCCCTCATTTTTCAGTGACTGACAACTTTGGGGGTGGTGGTGCTGAAAATTAAGGTACAATCATGTCAGACATTTTTAACATTGCTAATGAGCTCATAGCATGAGAAATGCTTATTTCTGTCTCCTGTCCAGCTTCTCCCATTTACATTGTACCCATATGCAGGTCCATCAAGCATGGGGTATGAGCCAGGGAGAATGCTGTCCTATAATTTAAAGTCCAGGTACAGTGGCGGAGTTTCAGAGTGATAGAAAAGGAGCTTCTACTCATCACTCATCAATGTCTTCCTGCTGTTCTGAGACTAAACATGCAGAAAACCAGTAGGAGGTTGTTATGTTCTTGTTAGCAACTACTGTACAGAAAAAGAAAATCCTGACATGAATTGTGCACTCTGTCAAACATCGCACAACCCTGACAGCCCTCCTCTGTGCTAAATTCAAACATCTACAGCTGTGAGGTGCAGAAGCTGCAGTGGTAACTGCAGCTCAGGAGTCAAAACGGTAGAACCCAGCATTACTCTCAAGGCAGCCACATGGCACATATGTACTGTGCTGTAATATTCCCTCTTTGTATCATCCAGTTCAGTGTGCCAACTATAACAGTTCTGTGAGTTTTTCCCCTCATCTGTATGTGTTATTAGAAATTAGGCTGAAGACTTTTCATCTTTATACTCACATATGTGCCAGTGAAGAGCAACATTCTTTCTGTGTCATCAAAAGGAGTTACTTCTCCTCTTGCAGAGTTTTTTCTAATTCTGTGCAGCATCATAGGAAGAAGATACAAGAAGATGCCTTGGGTAATTTCTTCAAAAATGTTAGGCTCTTTTGTCTACTGCTTACAACATAAATCAAAACATCTTAAAATAGACAGAGCCTCCTGCCTGGTCGTGCTTAGTGTAGTCAACAATTAGAGAAGCAGAGAACTTGAACTGGCAAGTGCAAACAAGCTCTATTTAATCTAAACTGGTTTGAAAGAAAGAAAAATCCTCTTCGTTCAGAAAGAGGCTGATAAGATAAAATTTCAGGGTAGCCAAGAAGGTTCTCTTATGCTACAGCCAAAGACCATAAGGGTCAAAATGTGCAAAGAGAGAATCAGAGAGAAATTGTGTAGGTGACAAAGGAGGAGTCAGTGAGATGTGCAGTACTTTGAAGCAGACACAGCTAAGCTCAAATTTAATGCAGCTCAAGAACAGCATCTTAAATTAACCATTCCTGAAGGTCTCTGTGTGCAGCAAGAGATTTTCTGTTGATGCTAGTACAAAACACATATGTTTCCTCTGTGCAGCATACAATGAGGAAATACTCATTTTCATAAGCACAGCAGGGGTCTGAACTTATGATCTTCACATGTAGAATTTGTGAGCTTGGATAATTGGCATTGCCAATTGCCAGGGAAGGTCATGAAAGCACAATTACTCTGTATTTTACCTAGGGATTTAAGAGTCCTATTAATTCCAAACTATAATATAGTAATAATATGAAATGGTGTTGAAAGACAACAGAGCTAGCAATTTTATTTTTCTTTTTGCTGAGGGAAGGCTTCAACAGACAACAGCTATGTGAATGTGGGACCACATCAGTTACTTTCAAAACTTCTGTGTAAGCTGGGTTTGCAGTTCCTGTTAAATTTATGAAAATGCTCTTTTGTATAGTAGTTTCTACTTCTAAATTTCTTATAAACCATATATATAACAGTAGATTTATTACCATTGCCTAGTATTATTGTAAATTTCTAAAAAACTCATTTGGTTGCACAGTTGCTCCTGCCAAATGCAAACCTTTGGTGTGTACCTGGCTGTTAATACTGAAGGTAGCGGGATAAAACATACAGGTATGTTATTAGGGATGGGTTCTAAATCCCTTCAAATGATAATCTAAACACACAAGAACTGCAGAAGAATGAACTAGTAAGGAATTTAAGACACACAGCAAAGCATCTGACTAAGATTTAGAGTGGAATGTTTTGAAACTCAGCTAACTTAATTCAATATATATTCTGGTTTCATTTTTGTACAGCAACAGATGTAGGTGAAAATGCTGCCATTTATTTACTTCTTAAGATTATGCTTATTTGGTGTGGAGGGAAATATTATGACTAACATACAAAATAGTGTGATCCATACACTGTAAAGTGTATTAAAAGAGCTTTATCTGAGTGTTTCATCCACTTGATTTCTTCAGTGGCCCCTATTTTGACTAAGAGGAGATGTCTCGAGGTCTAGTAGCTATAGTGGAAACAGCTTTTCTTTGTAAACATGACTATTCATGTTAAGGAAGGTACTCTGCTAAAAATGCAAGCTTGCCAAATGTAGTTAAAATCAGTGTCCCTTCAAATTCTGCTGGGAGATGGAAGAAATCTCTTTACAAGTGGTGATAAGTTTTCCAGTACAGCCTGTTTGGTCAATCAGTTTTATTTTGTTTGGGATTTTAAAGAACCTCAATGGACTCTTAGCTTTCTTTTCTCACTACAGATAGTTAAAAGCCAATGGGATGTGAGTCGTGACTGAATGGATTCATGATTGAATACTTTTGGAAACCTCACTCCAGCAACATAACTGCAAATATTTGTTTTCTTTCAGAAGCTGAACAATTATAGTGGTGAAACCATGAAGCCATCTATGACAGGCAGCTAGCCTGGAAAGACACTGTGAATTCACTTCTGATCTGCACCAGTAAAACCTCCTGTTAAATGGAGAAAGTCAAGGCTGGTGCTTGTCTTGTTTCATTGCCTTCTCAGGACGTTCAACTTGAGATGACTGCAAGAAGAACAGACCTCTGACACGTCTATTGGCCTCAGGGCAATGGAATGGCATGACAGAGCTGCCAGTCCTGTGGCTTTGATTGGCTTCCCCCTTTCCACCTCCTCAATTTCTATCTAGAAGTTGCATGAGATTTTTTAAACAAGTGCCTAAATTAACTGGCACAAATCAGCTTGCCCAGCTGAACACCCAAGTGAAATACTTTATTTTTACATATCCAGGATATTTAAATGTTATTTGAAGACCTGGGTAGCACACAGACTGAATAGTCAGGATACACAATTTTCTTCATTTAGTTTACTCTTTACCAGCTAGCCCAGGCTGATGGTGACTGACACTCCTTGGTTCTTTGTGACAGTTTATGTTTACGCAGCAGCAGATCTTAAGTGAGTATCAGTATCAAAACAGTCAATCAATATTGGCAGTAAGTGGTGGCTTTACTGCAAATCCTTCAAGCAGAAAGACTAAAACTAGGGGAATGCATTGAACTACTTAGCCCTTATCTCTTAAATACACAGCATGGCTTGAAGGCTGGGCCATGATGGCAGCCTGGAGTTTGGTGGTTGATAGCAGTAGCTGCATTCCAGAAGCTCATTCCTCCTGGCTGGGCTGTGTGGGGCTCAGTGGCCTTACCCAGATCAGGGCAGGACTGCAACTGGGATCAGGGCAGCATGCCCAGCTCTGATGCCACACCAGCAGTGAGCAAGGACAACTTCATCAAAAAAGGCAGTGACATTTATAAGGAAGAAGAGAAAAAATATTACAATTTCTTGTACCTGGACGGTAAAAGTGCAGATGGCAGTGATATTTAAGGGAAGATATGCATGAACTATGTCTTTCAAAACCTGATAGTCATTTGTAGATGTAGACAGGTCTGTCAAAGCAGCTAAACCTTGAAACTACTTTAATACTACTTGTGATTAAACTGCTATGCCAGGCAAAAGCTAGAAGAGAAAAAGATGCTTTCTTAGAAAGGGACTGGTAATAGCACATGACCTTAGACAGTTTATTAAGTAAGAATCAAGTAAAAAGGTGCCTGGACAAAGGAAACCCCTAAAGCTTATAACTATTGGAATTAATAGGGTAAGACCTCAGGCAAAGACAGCAGACAACAATTAGTTCAGACTTAATAGGCAGTGCTTGTAGATGTTCAATATATCTTGGAAAACACTGTATTACTTGTTCAGGTTTCTGAAAAATTTAGAAGTCAATAATAAAATACAAATTGTTATAAAGACAGGTAATGAAAAGCTGTAAGTCAGAGCAGCTGTTAGGTCAGTTTATAACCACAGAGATGCTCTCATTTTCTGTCATGCATGTTGTTTGCACTGTTGGTTTTTATATCATTGGTTCCCAAGAGGATTGAAGAAACTAATGTTTGAGTAAAACAATATAAGATTTTAAAACATTCCTTGAAGTGATAAACAAACAAGTGATGCTGTGAGCAGCCTGACTTTATGCTGTGATACCATTGTGAAAGATATTTGTCTAAAAAAACCTATAATGCTATAACAATGATGACAATGTGAATCACAAGACAATTTGTGAATCTACCACATTTTTCTACCATAAATTAATTTAAGTATCTTTTGAACACACATATTTTTAACTACACAATAGAAGTTCCAGTGTAGTACTATAATATTACAGTACAATATCACAATATGGTATCTTCTACAGATTGTGCTCAACGGGTTTGAATTTAGGGGGAAATAAGAGGGGTGGAGGAGAGAAGAAATTCCAGCATGTGTTACAAAGTGTACAGGCAAGTTACTTTGAGGAAGTACCTCAAATATCTTTGACACACAGCAAACAAAAAACCAACAATCCAATCCTAAAAAAACTATTTTGCATTTCACAATTTGACAGCATTGTGGCTACAGTTTCCACTTGTGCTATGTCCTGTGATTTATTCAGGGTCAACCATTTCTCTTCCAGACAATATTAGCAGGAAGATGTTCTTCCACTTTCATGGGAAAGTGAGATATTAGTTCTGGCTTATTAAACTATTTCAGCAAAGGGTTTCCTAGCATCATAGAGATGTGAAATGTTGAACATCTACATACTATATTTCATCTTTATGCTAATGCCTAAGTATTCCCTATACTATGCAAAATGTGTTGTAACCCAGGGCCTGGCATAGTATCAATTAAATATCTTTTTCTGATGTTCAGTGTCCATTTATTTCTTCTCTATGTTCTTGAACATAAAGTTGTCCCTCCTGGGTGAAGCCCCCTTGCCCAGTTCAACTCTCAGATCATTAGCACAATGCTTAGAGTAAAAACCTTCCTACCCTTAAAAAGCAATAATCTTAAACTGATGAAAACACCAAATTCACCTGGAAATGCAAATGAAAATGCACTCTGTTGATTGAATGAAAGCATGGGGAGAAATGTGTGTGCCTGCCATGGGGAAAAGTGACAGGGCCAGAACCAGGGACGGAGTGAGGGACAGAGCATCCCCAACCTTCTCCAACAGGACAGAAACACCAATGTGCACTTGTTACAAGTTCAAGTAAACCACAAATATGTCAATAGCCTCATTATAAAAGTAAGTGCTTTGTCTGGGGGATATAATTCTTTTAAATGTTAATTTCATTGGAAAAAAACATAAATATCCTTTGGGTCAAGACAGATGTAATTACTTCTTGATCAATGAACCAAAAAACTGGTACATCCTTGTACTCCTATTTAAAGTCTAATATACTTAAAAAGCTGGCTTATTCCCCACAGTGTATCTTCCCAACCATTTCCCTGTGATTGGTGTTTCTTTCTTTATTCCGTTGTCCTTTATGGTCTGTGTCTGAAGAGAGATGAAATAGCAGCACAATGGGTCTTCTACTATTCTGGTGAATATCAGAAAAACAAGGCTCTCAGAAATTTCAGTTTTGAAGAAACTTTCAATTAAAAAAAATTGAATTCAAATTGTTGCAGTTTGAAAAGGTGTAACTGATGTGTCCAAGAGCTGAAATAATTTCTCTGGCAGCCTTATTTGATATTGATTGACTAATGCACAACTTGGAGCATAAAATTTATTTTACTAATTAGTGAAAATGGTAACTAAACTGATAAGGTTTAAAACATGTCAACATATTGCTCTCTTGTCTCAGAAAATTAAGTCTTTGGAAGCTGAGCTATCTTGAACAGAGCTTTGTTGTGATTTCTTTTCTTTTTTTGAAGATCTAACTCTTTCATGGACTGACAGTCAGGAGGGAGAGGCACATTTCATACCTCCTGGTATGAAGACTCCTGAATTAATACCAGCTCTTCTATAAAGTTCCTGAGTTGATTCTATTTCACTGAAATATTAAAAAGGGCTTTGCACTTCCTGCTTGCAGCTAGGCAGAACCAGGGGAGATTCTATTAGGGTGGATCGCTATTAGGGTGGATCAAGAGAGAAAAAGGGTCCTGCCCTTTTGGGCCCAGCTGAGGCCTGGGAATAGCTGTTTCACCAGGTGAAGGAACTTGAAAAAAGAGCAAGAGATTGATAGGTTGCTCTCTGAGACACTACAGACACAGGAATCTTGAATTTCCTTTGTAGTTAAGAGCCAGATGGACCCAGAACCCTGTCAAGTAGTGTTGTATTGCACTAAATAGTTATTTAGTTGTTTGCACCGGGTGTTGAAAAAAATGTTATTGGGTCACGTGGATGGTATATTCCCCCTCACACGGTTTCTCCCTCACATAACGCCCTGGTTTCTGTATGCCCTGGTGGTCTGTCCAACGAGTGGTCATTCCCCTCGCCCCTCCCCAGTGTTATCCCATTGGCCATGGTCCTCTTTCCCCGCCCCATCACCTGGGGTATCAAACCCTACGGCAGGTGTGGTTTGGTCTCCTTGCTACCTGGGTGGTCGCTGCCACCAGAAGTGCCTTGTCTCAAGCTAATGAACTGGATACTTGTCTCCATGTGGCAAAGAGCGCTTCTCGTCTTTTATCCTTTGTCTATGCAATTCCATGTGGACTTTAGTCCTGAGCAAGCTGGATCGGGATTTATACTAGCCCAGAGACCCATGGATTTATTGCAAAGTAGCTAGTTGAGAGTGTATTAAACAGGTAGGCTGGAAACTGGTCAGTGCCCATACTAGAAGGAAGGATCCTCCTAAAAATTTGACAGTGACAAGTAGGAGTGGTACTTTATACTAGAGGTATGAAGCCCTGGAACCAGAAGGACAACCTACTGACAAGGAGGACCAAGGTCTTGTTGGGATAGAGGAGCTGCCTAGGGCAATGCAATCTATACCCTGCATTGCAGCCTCCTGTGTTAAGAGAGAAAGAAGGGTAGTTGTCAGAGGTAACTCCCATCTAAGACGGGGTGGAAGACCTGATATGCTGACTGGATCCCACCCACAGGGAAGTTTGCTGCTGTCCCCCAGGGATTCAGGTAAGGAGCATTACTAGAAAACTCTCTGGTCTAGTAATGCCCTCTGATTATTATCCATCAATGGTTCTTCAAGCTGGTAATAATGAGATGAGAAAGAGAAGTCCAAGGGCAATAAAAAAGGATTTCAGGGCCTTAGGACAATTAGTTGTAGGATCAGGAGCACAGGTAGTGTTTTTTTCAATCCTTTTGGTTCCAAGGAAAAATATTGATAGGGATAGGCAGATCCCACACATCAACACATAGCTCTGAGGCTGGTATCTTCAGAAAAGCTTTGAGGTTTATGGCTATGGGATGACCTATTCAGCACCTGTTCTACCAACACCCGGTTGGAAGGTTGCACCTTTCTCAGAGTGGAAAAAGAGCTCTGGCACAGAAGCTAGCAGGGCTCATTGGCAGAGCTTTACACTGGCTTGGAAGGGAGAAAAGGAAAACACCCGGCTCACCAGTGATAATCAGTGGGACAGTGTGTCAAAACTTGAGGAAATGAACACTAATGGGCTACCTCGATCTGCTTCATGAGGTGTTGGCTACAAAGTACAACACCTGAAATGTTTATCAATACATGAGGAGCAAACAAGAGGAGCTCAAAGCTTTGATTCAGTCCCACAGATTTGATATCATTGACTTAAATGAAACCTGGTGGGATCAGTCCTGAGACTGGAGTGCCCTGTTGGGCAGCTGCAGGCTCCTCAGGAGATGCATACAGGACAAAAGAGGCAGAGGGGTGGCATCATATGTAATGGAAGGGCTGGAATGTACCAAGCTTACAGCTGGCAATGGTGCAGTTGAGAGCCTCTGGGTAGGAAACAAGGGACAAATAATGTGGATGTCATTGTGGGAGTTTGCTACACACCTCCCAGCCAGGATGATGAAGTTGATGGATTATGCTTTGAGGAACTAAATGATAACTCTAAATCAACTTCCTTTGTTCTTATGGGAGACTTCAGCTAACTTTCCAGATGTTAACTGGGAGCACCAAACAGATGGCACAAACAAGGCCAGAAGATTCCTAAAACACCTGGATGACAAATTCATGATACAGGCAGTAAGAGACACAACTAGAAAAGATATCCTCCTTAATTTGCTACCTGCCAACAGAGAGGATGTTTTGAATGAAGTGTTGATTGGCACCTGTCTTGGCCACAGTGACCATGAAGTGATCAAGTTAAAATCTCTGCTGACAGGAGGAAAGTGCCAGCAAAACTTCAAATCTGGATGCAAGGAGTGCAGACTTCAGACTGCTCAGGGAATAAGTAGAAAAGTGCCCCAGGAAAAAATCTTTGGAAGATGCTGTGGTCCATCAGAATTTGTCACTTTCTAAGGACCACCTTCTAAGGACCACCTTCTAATGGCACTGGAGCAGACAATTCCTAAATGTCTGAAGTCAAGCAAACGAGGCAGGAGGCTGGCTTGGGATCTTTAGGAGGTAAAGCAAGAAAGAAAGATGTATGCCCAGTGGAAGCAGGGTCAGGTGACTTGGGAAGAATACAGAGATGCTGCTTGCCACTGGTAGGGAGAAGATTCATGTGGCCAAAGCTCAACCAGAATTGAAACCGGCCATAAAGAGATGTCTTTTTGAATACTGGCAAAAGGCAGGGCAGAAACAACATTGGCCTGTTATAGGGTGAGAATGGTCCCCTCAAAAACAGGGACCAGGCAGAGGAATTTAATGTATTCTTTGCCCCTGTCTTCAACACAAATGGTGAACTAAGGGGATCCCAGGGCCCTGAGCAGGAGAAATGTGATTGTGAAAATGATAAACTCCCAGGTGACCCTGAAGTTTTGAGGGATCTCCTGTTCCAGCTGGATCCCTATTAGTGTACGGCACTTAACATATTCAACTGAGAATACTTAGAGAGCTGCCTGATTTTGTCATGAGGCCTTTCTTGACTGATTTTAGTGATCTTGGGAATCTGGAAAGGTCTCAACTGCCTAGAAATGAAAATGTTAAAAAGGGCAAAGAAGATCACCCTGGAAACCACAGGCACATTAGTCTCACTTCAGTGCCTGGCAAAGTTATGAAGAAGATTCTGGAAGGTATTGAAAAACACTAGGAGGACAATGTAGTAACTGATCACAGTCAGCACACTTCATGAGAGGAAATTCCTGCTTATCAAACCAGATTTTCTTTTATAACAAGGTAACCCACCTAGCTGATCAAGGGAAGCCAGTTGATGTCATCTTTTTGGATGTCAGTAAGTCTTTTGATACTGTGCCTCACAGGATCGTCCTGGAAAAAATGTCCAGCACACAGCCGGATAAACACATCATGACATGGGAGAGCAGCTGGTTCATGGGTCAGGCACAAGGGGTTACAGTGAATGGGGTGACATCAGAGTGGTGACTTGTCACTGGGGGGGTTCCATGGGGCTCCACCTTAGGCTCTTCAACATCTTCAGAAATGGTTGGGTGCAGGACTGGGAGGGATACAAAGCCAGTTTGCAGATGATAAAAGACTGAGAGCAGCTGTTGACTCTCTCGAGGGCAGGGAGGCCCTGCAGAGAGACCTTGAAAATTAGAAGGCTGGGCAATCATCAACCATATGAAATTCAACAAGAGAAAGTGCCAGATTCTGCACCTGGGATGGAGCAACCCTGGATGTACAGACAGACTGGGGAATGAGAGGCTGGAGAGCAGTGCCATGGAAAGGAGCCCTGGGCAAGCTGATGGCAAGCTGAACATGAGCCAGCAGTGCCCTGGCAGCCAGGAGGGGCCTGTGGGGCATCAGGGACAGCATCACCAGCCAGGCAAGGGAGGGGATTGTCCTGCTCTGCTCTGCACTGGGGTGGCCTCACCTCCAGTGCTGGCAGCACTTCTGGGTGCTCCAGTGTAAAAAAGACATTAAACTCTTAGAGACCATCCAAAGGAGGGTAACAAGGATGGTGAGGGGCCTTGAGGGGAAGCCATATGAGGAGTGGCTGAGGTCACTTGGTCTGTTCAGCCTGGAGGAGACTGAGGGGAGACCTCACTGCTTGTCTGTAACTTCCTCATGAGGGGAAGAAAGGGGCAGACACTGATCTCTTCTCTTTGGTGAACAGTAACAGGACTCGAGGGAATGGACAAAAGGTTCTTCACCCAGAGGGTGTCTGGGTACTAGAACAGTCTCCCCAGGGAGGTGTCACAACACCAGCCTGACAGAACTCAAGAAACATTTGAACAATGCACTCAGGCGCATGGTGTGGGGCACACTGATGCAGAGCCAGGAACTGGAGTCTGTGATCCTTGTGCTGCTTCAGAGACATGATTTGATTTTCTGAATGCTGAATGACAAGAGAACGACGCTAGCAAAAATTCATGAATTCTGAGGCAATTATCATTTGCTTTGGAGACTGCTATGAGATCATCAGAAATGCTGAATGTTATGTCTGGAGATCTAGGCTGCAGGGGACAAAACCCATCTGATTTACTGGAAAACCTAACAGAAGAGTAATACGTGGGAGAAGAGAGGAAGGAGAGAAGAGACTAAGGATGTTATCTTGTCATTTCAATCTCATGTTTGTTTTATTTATTTTTCAATCCAATGAGACTTGTTGTCTCAGCCCTTCCCTGTGACACAACATAACCTCCCTGGGGATCACAACACTTGGCCTGGGGAAGGACAAGGACAGCAAGAGGACACGGATTTCCAAATGCAGTGTCACTTTCTCATCCCAGGAAATTCCCCAACAATGGTGAAAAAAGACAGTATTTTTTACTTCCTCCTGATCCCAGGAATACAATAACACTGCCTGGGACTTTGGGAAATCACCCAGTGGCTGCAAAACTGACCTTGGGGTTCCCTATCTCTAAGACCTGTTTTTTCCAGCTGGGGGTGTTGCAGGGAGGCTTTCAGTCCCAGAGGGTTGGTGTGGGATGCCCAGGGGTCCCATCTGTAGGCACGCAGTGTGGCTGCCAGATCAGGTTATCAGGGTTCTTAAGTGACAGTGTGACAAACAATCTTCTTGGCCTTCAAACTGAAATCCTTTTGCCTTCTCTCCATTCTTTCTCTTGCACATCATATGCTGCCTACAGCTGAGGCACCATGTTTTGCTGTATTTCAAGTAGTAATATTGAGATACTGTTTTGGGGTTTAGAAAAAAAGAATATGACTCAGAAAAAACATGGTTTTGATACAAAATGAAGAAAAGCAATGCCTGTGTAGTAGCAATCGGCTCACAGGCAAGTCAGAGGTTATTAAAAAATAATTATTGGAATTTATGAAGAATGTGTGCTACTGTGGAAGGGAATGGAGAAAATCATAGAAGGCTTGTCCTTGGTTCAAGGAAATGGAGCGCAGGAGGCATCATCTGACAAGCAACGGCTGGTCCTGGTACTGGCATGGCCAGGGCTGAGGGAGCTGTGGGAGCTGTGGGAGGATGCCAGTGTCAGTAGCCAGGGTTAGAGCTAACTTTCTCCAGCCAGAGTGAGGTGGAAAATACAGGTGAGGCTGTGAACCAAATTCAGCTGGAATGTTGTCATGCAGCAAACTCCTCACATCTCAAGCAGCAGCATCCACTGGGCAGCATCCTGCTGACGCTGCTTCTCACCCTCCCAGGTCCTTTGAATATTGTTTGGATGCTGGTTGTATGTGGCAGGGTCAGAACTCAGATTTCCAGGATATAGTAGCATATTCACACCAGCAGACAGACTGAGTGCCAAAGGCCCCCAGCAGTGTTGCAATGTGTGAAGCAGAATGGTGGCCATGAGCACTTGTGTGGTGCCCCCTCAGGTAAATCAAAGTGAGAAGATGCAGGGCTGTATATGCTCCCATTCTGTCAGTACCAGAGGAGCTTCAAGTTTAATTGCTACCTTTATAGATCAGAGCAGCATTGGCTTGAACAGCTTGTCCTTTTGGTTGGTTTTAGGAGAATCAGCATATATAACTGCTTCTTCTCACATCACAGCCATCATCACTCACACTGCATTAAAAATGGCTCCCTATTTAGCTGCATTACTCAGAGGGAGGATCTGCAGCCTTTTCTTGGATGAGGATTTAGCTGAGACACCAGAATAGCAAGCTCTAGCAAGAGAAGAGCATTGAAAATCTGCCACAGGATCCTACTGTCACCAGGGGTGAAGGCAAACCACGGCTCTGAAACAGGGGATGAGATGATCACATTTATAGTAAGAGAAGCAGAAGTTCATTTTTTTTGCCTCCCCTAGTGTCTCATGGCACAATCACAAGCAGGAGAAAAAACCCTACTCTCTGCTCTGGCTAACTAGATAATTTGTCCTGGTAGGTGTCACAAGAGAGTCCTAGTATGATTCAGTTTGAAACAATTAGAAAAGAATAACTAACTAAACATATATAATTAACTAAAAAAAGTCTTGGGCTTTTGATGTAGTGCAGGGAAGCCTAGGCTAGGCTCTGCCAGTGGTTACCCTCATAATCTTGGCTTTGCAATGAAAAAGAAACCAGAAGTATTAAAGGCCTGCCATGCACTGAGGTCTCCAGAAGTGGCAGATTCCCATCCTGTTGGTCAGTAATTCATAGAGTGAGCCCTTTCTTTCCTGAATGTGTGCAACCCCACAGCATCCACTTCTCCATTAGTCACACAACCCTCTTCATGAACAGCGTATTACAAGAAATGAGGGTAGGACTTGCAAAGGCTGTGATGAAATCAGATGAGTGTCACAACACTTCTGACACCAGATTTGGGGGCATCTTCAGCAGAGGATGGAGCTCCTGGCTGCCAGGCAACAGGCTGGACTCTCACAGGACTGGGCTTCTCCTTGCTGAAGATTTGAGAATGAGATCAAGCAATGCCTGGCACTTATGTGGGTCTCTATCCACGTAGGAAGCTCCTTTACCCATTCTGCCCTACAAATAAGCCTTGCAGAAAATGACCTGCTTCCTGTCCTTTAGAAGATGTAGGCAGATAGCTGATACTCCTCTGGGAATGTTACTAGGTGCTCTATGTGAAAGTGCTTGTGCTACTATCTTCCTCCTAAAGCTGGCTACTCCTTTATGCACAAGAAGTCCTTTCACAATTTTCTCCTGTGGCAGAGTTTACCACAACTTCTCCAAATATATGTAGGCCTGGCGTCTGAGTATAGCTGAGTGCCTCGCTGTGTAGTGAACTGCTGCAATTCCTGTATATCTGGGGAAAATATTTCTGTACATCTATATAGTGGGGTTGTCCATCAACCACTCTGTTCGGGTAAAGAAGGCTGAGGTGCTTGCTCTGCCATTATAAAATTCTGATCTCCTACAGCATCCTCCATATTAATGATGTAGAATATGAGTTTATGGCCGAAATTATCAGTCTTCCACCTTCATTTTCCTCAAGTTACAGCTGACAAGTAGGTGAAAGTTCACAAACATCTCCCTTAATCATTCCATCTGACCGTGCTGTTTGTCAGCAGCTGGCAGGGTTTGGGAAGCGGGGGGCGGTGGCCGGCGGCAGGCCGTGGCTAGGGCCGCGGCGTCTCGCATGCCTGCCCTGACCCTGCGGAATGCCGCAAGCCGGACCGTGTCGCTGCGGGCTCGTGGCCCGCCGCAGGCACAGGGCAGGTGCCGGGATGCCTTGCACTCCGCCGGCGAGCACCGCCACAGGCCGCAGCCCTCGCTGCCCACCCACCCGCCCGCGGCCGCGGTCGCGGTCGCGGTGCTCCCCTTCGGCTGTGGCCTCCCCGCGCCAGCCCAGAGCCGTGTGAGGGGCACAGAGCCACGCAAAGCTATAAGGAAACTTGTCAGGGAGGCACAGCTCTTTGTCAGCCCTTTGCTGTGTTGTATTTTCCAATCCATACCCAACGTGACCACAGAATCACAGAATGGGCTGGAAGGGACCTTCCAGATCATCTCATTCCAACGCCCTCACCATGAGAAGGGACACCTCCCACTAGGCTGCACACTTATTTTCTGAATTTTGATATGGAATTAAAACCTTGTAGCAATAATCTTATAATGTACTGTAATAAATTCTGACACTTCTCATCTTCATGATTCTACATTGTGAGATCAAACTGAAGTTTAACTGGTAGGAAAAATGTTGGGAGACAAAAATATACTGTAAAAGGCCAAAGCAACAGATAGAGAGAGAAATCAGTAAAAATATGCAAACAGAGATTAAAAAGAGCTTCTATCAGAAACTGTGGCTTTGAACTTTGTAACCTCAAGTCTGGAACCAACAATATGGAGACTCCACAGTGGGTAAGTGAGAATGAAACAGAGAGAGATTAAAAGGTAAATAAAAAATGCAGTGAAACAGAACTGTGATTTTTTTTCAGTAGTGCATTTTCCCCTCATTCCTTGAAATAGACATTAAATAAACTTTGGCTTGGCAGAAAATCCAGGGCTCTTTAAAGACTCCTAACATAATCTGATAATGTAGCTCTATATTATCTATTTTCAAAAGGGATTTTCCTAAGAAGCATCTTGTCAGAGTCAAGGGGACAATTCAGAGTGAATAATTTATTCAGCATATTTTTGTATGTTTTCTACTCCCATATTGTCCAGGAGGCAATTGTAATTCCTTTGAATATGTTTGAGTTTACTCACAAAAGGCTTTAAGGGAATTATTTTTAGACAGGATTCATGACTGAAAATGATACCTGCTACTTGATCTCTGTTGGTCAGTTATTATTATAGTCAGGCAACTATTCAAAGTTGAACTAGACACAACTTATTTTAAAAATGCAGTCTCATTTCTGTTTGCAAATTATCCCCAATGAAATCAGGTTTTTGTGGGACTGTTTATGTTTCACCACATCTGACCTGGTAATATAATATGTATTTGGTATTCATGTCTTCTCATCTGAGCAGTGCTGTGCTGAAGCAGCTTCCTGGCCAGATGATGAAAATCACATATAGTCTGTTTAAATTAATGAGTTATCAGACAATGTTCATAAATGTTCAATTAATCTGCAGTTCAGACAACAAACAGAAGGCCACTTTGGTGCAAATGCTCCTGCAAACGTTTACTGACTACTTTTCATCAACATCTTGTGAACAACCCTATGAATATGATTCCTTTATTGACACCATTGTCATGAAAGGAGGCTTGATAACAACTGGTGAATCAAAAAGTTTTGCACACGAATGCCTCTGGTCTTTACTGGGCCATGCAATTTTGATATAATGTGTAGCTGTGGTTGCCCATATAGAGTGAGATATTCCTCCTATTTCCTGGCCAGTCAGCAGGGGCTTTATCTTATCTGGGAAACTGCAGAGGAAAGTTTCTACCTGCAGACATTGCAGTCCTCCCCAGCTCTACTCCAGGACCTTCTTGTGCCAAGTGAAAGCCTCTCATGGGGTCCTTGATCTCTGCTTATTACCTGAGGATAAGGCACTGTGCTGGGAGAAGATCAATGTCAATTCTGTTGCCTTCAGGTGAATCTGTGGCCTCAAGTGAGGATGGTGAAAGCTTTCTTTTCTCCTCGTTCTCAGCTTTTCTGCTATTCACATTTGTCCAAGTAATTTCAGAAGTAAATATCTTCCCTGAAATACCTTTTACTATATTTCTGAAAAATGATGGAACGCATTTGGAAAAAAAAACCTCTGCAGCTTACAGAGTAGCAGCAAAAGCTGGCAGGAATAGATGTTCCAGTTGGGCCGCGCTCAGAACATCAAGGACAGAGTTTTCTGTTGAAAATAGATGCTTTTAAAAAAAGTACAGACTCATAGAAATATAAAGGTGCTGCATACTTTGTACTGTATGTCTCTTCAGAATCTGCATGTGGTTTGTGGGAGACCCAAAGCTTTCAGCCTCAGCTGATGCTGCAACTGCAGCTGATGTTATTCTGCCCACATGCAGAGAAGCCATGGATGGCTCCACCTGACATGGCATAGCTGGTATTTCCAGAGAGGCTTCTCATGGACCCTTGTGCACATGGCCAGCCTTGACCCAGTTATTTGGGTGGCTACAGTCAATTCCCTGTTGCTGAAGAGACACAGGTGGCTTATCCTGACATGGGAAAGCAGAGAAAAATGCTTGCTGGCAGTAGTTTAGGAGGGAAGTTCACCAAGTGTCATCATTTATGGAAATTCTGATTTCAGAAGTATATTGAGAAGCTGTATCTGCCAAATCCTCATGGCAACGGATCCATGCTTACTTGCAATGGAACAGTACCCAAGGGTGTGTTCATGTAACGTATCTTCATCAGCAGGCTGTGTGGCCAGTGTATCCACCCACAGCATCACCACCTGAGCCTTGAAAACAGGTGAACAAATATAAATATGTTCAAGGAAAACATATATTTGTCTTTCCTATGTCTTCAATTTACAAAGAACGTCAGCTGCTCAGTCAAACGATGTAAATGAGACAATGCCTCATTTATTTGTGTGCTTGTTTGTAAAAAGAGCAAATTTCACATGAAATTCAAACAGCACTTAATGATGAGTTCAGTAAACATAAAGCAGACTTCCATTTGCATTTGTTTCCCCCAGGTGCCCATGCTTTATATAGGCTACAGCTACAATAGCTTTGTTAAGAAACTTGACTTGGTCTCTGTTAATATCATTATCACCTTTGCAGACATGGTTTGGTTTTCTATCTCTTTTATAAGTGCAGTAACATCTTTACATCTGTCATACATCTTTCCACCTGGTAATTAGTGGGTGAAAATGAGAGAGTTTCACCTTGCTTTCCTCTGAAAAAATTCCCAGATTTCATGGTAGCTCAGTTTTATTAATAAGTACTGTTATTTCTCAAGGAGAAACATTCTTAGTAGGACCAAAAAAACCTCAAACAACAACAACAACAACAAAACAAACCCAAAACCAAATAAACCAACAAAAAACCAACAAAAAAACCCCAAACCAAACCAAACAAACAAAACACCCCCCCCAAAAAAAATTCCCCAAACCCCAAAACCCAAAAAACCCACACCTCTCAAAAAAACCCCAACCACAAAAAATTAGACGAAAAAATCCCCTTGCCTACTCAAAAATTGCTCCACAAAGTCAAGCAGAACAACAAGCCAAACGAAGCTTTGATAGAGCAGGTGTCTTGCTACAATGGCAGAACTTTTTAATTGCTTTTGTTGAAACAGTACTTCTGTTGAAGAATTAGGTCAGTTTACGTAAGTGGAAGTATAATAATTTCTGAGGTTAAACTGCAGCTAATGACAAGAAATGTTTACTCTAGCCTAGTGCACATAAACACAAGCACTATGGACATGAGGGTGAGGGGCAAACTCTTCAGGATGGAAACTGCAGAGGAAACTTTCTGGTGAAAGCACAGATGATACCCTTCCAAGGATGCTCCTGTTCTGATAAAACTCTTGTTTTGTCACAGAAATTTAGTGATTTAAATGCTCCAAGCTAGCCTGAAGTTTCAGCCTAGGGAAGCCTATGCCTTGATGACATTAGGTGGTGGTGGAGTGTCCTGTGTGATCAGCTGTGATGCCCCAGCTTTGTGACCTGTTCCTGAGCTTCCCCTGGGACTGCCAATGGTCAGGGGCTGAGGGATGTTCATCAGTGGTCCTGGCTGATCACCTACTGTAATTGCACCCAGGCATAGTAATGAAAGTCTTGAATTCAGCTGAATCTTTGTCAAAATATGAATTAGTAGTTCTGACTGAAATCTTTTAACTTTTGTCCCAATGTCCCCTGTGTCCTTCTGCCCTTGTCTCCAAGCCACAGAGCAATGAGCTGGAGTCATGGGCTGAGAGATGGGGTCAGGTAGTCAGTCCCCCAGGTGCTGGTTCCCAAGCCAGTCACTCCAGCTTGTGAGTACCCTGTTTGTCACAAACTGCCCCAAGCTACTGCAATACCCAAATTATTCACTGGAACACTTTGCCTTGAGGGAACCACAAGCTCTATTTCTTTAATGATTTTAATGGTCAGAATAGTGCCAGGTCAAGCCATTTAAGTGTGTATTTAATTAGTCATCTGTATGCATGAAACTTAAAGGTGTTCAGCTGTGCTATTTTATAGGGATTAACTAAGTGGCAGTAAATCATCTCTGCCAGCAATAAAAGTATTTATAGCAGTACTTTTTTTTTTTTACTATTATTGATTCATTGTTTGTACTGGTGGACATCTGTATAAGAATAGTTCTGCTCAAACGGATGGGAGAAACACAGTTTGAGATTTTTGTCTGACATCACCTAAAACCAACTGTGGGCAACCCAGAAGAAGCTGAAATGTGAAGTTCATAACCAGATGACCCAAAAAGCTATTGCTAGCTGCAGGCTTGCTATGTAACAGTAAATAAACACACAAGCAACTTGGCCCTGTGGAAACTCATAATTTAAAGAAGAGCAGGACAAGAAATATGATCTGAACTTCTGGGTAGCAGTGCTCTGTCTTGAATAAATCTTAAGAGTATTTGGCTGCTAACAGTTCACAAATTTGCACTGGCAAAATATTTTCTGGAGTCAGTGAAGTCAGCCACCCAGTCTTGCTTGTTCTGTGAGCAAACAAACTATTTTCTATGTAAGTGCCATTGAAATGCTGCACAGAATTATAAGACCATGATCTGCATAGATAAAATGTGTGTTTTAAAGCATGGAAATTTTTTTGCAACTACATCACATGGATAATCCCTCCTAAATAGAACCAATGTGCTTATTTTTACCCCCATGTTTTGCATGCTGAATTTCACAATAAAACTTTCAGGAGAACACTGGCAGTTTGTTTGGAGCACTGACCTGTGAAACAGAGGAAAACAGATACAGTTAAAAGTCTTGGCTTGCTTGCTCAGGGATCATGTGGCAGAACCAGGTAACTTTTGAAGTGGTGCACAGGGAGTGGCATGAGCAGTAAATGCTGCAATAACAACACAACTGACCTGAGCGTGTAAGCCTCTTTGCACTACTTAGCATGTTTAGCCCGATAAATAGCATCACAAGACGTCCATTCCCATCATGTTGTTATTCCCACATGACCCAGCTGGGCAGCCAAAGGCCCTCCATATGTGCTGTTTGCTCTCAGAGAAAGCAGGCAATGGAGTCAGATGTTGCTGAATGTCTGCTGTTTACTACA
Source organism: Molothrus aeneus (assembly GCF_037042795.1). NCBI lineage: Eukaryota > Metazoa > Chordata > Aves > Passeriformes > Icteridae > Molothrus > Molothrus aeneus. Next base: position 33,265,003 of record NC_089680.1, read on the forward strand.
ATCCTGCCGCCCTCAGCTCAGGTGGAAGCAAACAGGATGAGACATCCTTTTCATTCACGGCTTTCAAGCAGTTCTTGACCTTTAAACTTCTCCTTTGTCTTTCAGTCAGTGCTTGCTTGCTGCCTTCTCTCTTGTTTTTCTGGTATTCCTGCTACAGACGCCCAGACACATGGATGCCACTATCTATAAGCACATAATGTAGCCCAAAGGGATGTAGTTTAGGTTCTGTTCAGGCGTAGCTTCCCAGGTGCCCTTCACAGATGCTGTGCCTCTGGGAGGTGCCCATGGGGAGTGAGGGCTATGGGCAGGGTGAAGATCTGCACAGAGGTGCTGAAAATCACTTCTGTCTTCCATAGCTGCTGAGAGCTTACAATGACTGTCTGCTCTGGCAGGAGGAATGGGACCTGGACCTGTGCTGATGTGGGAAACCAATGTATCCAGAACTTGCACTGGCCTGATGAGAAGCTAAACAGGGAGATTGTTTCTGCCCTTCAGTTATAAATTCTCCAAAAATATTCAGCTATAGTAGGATAGAACACTTAATAAATTCAAGCCATGTTCAGCAAACAGTTCTATTCAAATGTCTCATCCTGACTACGGAGGGAGAATTTTTGAAAGTATGATTTTTTTATTCTTTATTTAAAGAAAGGTAAACAGTCATTCAGGAGTTTCAGGCATTCCAAACTATTTTGAACCAAAAAGAAGTTTGGTTGAGCAAACCATTTTCTTTGTCATGAAATAAATGAAAACACTAATTAGAGCAAAAATTACTTTCCAGGAGCCCTAGGTAAGCACCTCAGGAAGATGTGCATCTGCCTGTGAGTGACACCTTCTTCCCTGCTCTTCTGCTCTTCACCTTCCTTTCTGCTCATCTTCGTTTCTGGGTCTGTTCTCACAATTTTTCCTCTCTTCTCCATTGAACCATTTTCCCCTGTGTTTGCTCTTCCTCTGTTAAAAATTAATCAGCTGAATAAATATGCCGTTCTCCCAAAAGGAGGGCTGCCCTTTCCCTCCCCATTCTGCAGTCACCTGGCTCAGCCTCTGGCTCAGAGGGTCTCCCTGGTTGTGGGAGGGAGGACTTAGGGGTACATAGCTGTTGGCCAGGAGGAACACACTGGCCTTTACCTCACTGATGCAAGCCATCTGGGATAGGAAAATGCTCTTTGACAGATTCATGGACATACTGCTCCACTGGTGATCCTAGACACAGATTCAGACACCTGCTGTACCACTTTTTCCCTGACCAGACAGACAATCTTCCTCTGGATTTGTCTACCCCTTTCCTCCACTCAATGCTGAGTGAGCTCTTTTGTCCTTTTGCACAACTGCACAGGATCAAACCAGAAAGGATAAGAGTTTTCCACTTCCCCCAAAGCCCTTGGAAGCCCTTGCTGGCTTTCTCTGTGCTTGCTTGCTGCCAGCCCCCGCAGGAGCTCTGTTTGCTCTTCCTGAGACTGCAATTACCAGCACTCTCCTTGGCAGCTCTCCTGCCCTGTTACATTCCTTTTTGTTATGCTAATAGTCTTATAACCAACTCCAGCTTCTGAGACTGTAATACACCCCTTTTGATTCTCTAATCTACTTCTCTCTGTGCATTACAGCACAGAGCAGTTTGCCAAGGTCCCAGCAGAACGTGTTTAGCTGACTGATTCTGGTCGTTCCTATTAGATCCTGGCATGCTTCTGAGATTTGTCACTTCCACACAAATCACACTCCTAATCCTGGGGTTTATCAAAGTTTGGATGGATTTGGATTCTACTACATCGTTTTTAGGGGAGATGATAATGCTCTTTGATGAAAGATCTCTGGATGGAAAGTCTCTGTGCTAAGTATGAGCATGAGAAAAAGCTACTTTCAGTCCAACATTTTATCTTTTTTTTAGTTTAAGTGTGGGTGCTCATGTCAAGATGGCAGTGTGAGCACATTAGGGCTCTGAACTTGTACTCAGTACCTTGTGGGGGGCTGATGTGATTTATGGTTGCCGTAGTGCCATGCACAAACACAGACTTAAGTTAGATCCTGCATTCTGCAATATGTCCTAACAGAGTTGATCGGTCAAATTACATTCCCAGGGAGCTGTGCTTCTTGGTGGAAACCTTTTGAAGCATTCAAGTCTTATGGGACTGTCTCTCCTCAGAACAAAATTAGCATTTTCATAACTCTTGAACGAGACTATATGACTAATAATATTGTAAGCTGATTTTATAGCTGTATTTGTCTCTCATTGTGAAGGTGTCCTCTGGAGTACCAGTCTTTAGCACCTATACTACTGTACTGTATCATGACTGCTTCTTTTTTTTTAATTTTATTTTTTCCCCTCACCAATGCAAGAGGAGTGGACTTTAAGATCATATATCAGTAGTTGGCCCTATAAAGTTTGGACTGCAATATTATGTGGCGATTGCTGATGGGGCTATGGTTTGATCCTCACTGAAAAACCATTTTGGGGATGAAGAAGGAAAAGACTGCGGTGGAGTGTCTAACTTTGAAAGCACAGACATCAACAGAAATTCATACATACAGACATACATATATATGTATAGGTGTGTTTGTGTGTATATTTATATAAAATTACTTTTTTTGTGTCAGAAGAGGGTCAGATTTGTGGTGGCTGGTATAAACAGCTGCACACCAGAGCATCACATGTGAACACATGGGAGGGAGGTGGGATGGTTTTTAGTAGCATGAGCACGGATGAAATAGCATGGCTGGCATGGGATTTCTTCTTAAAGAAAGACTGTTGCTGCCTCTGCACAGATTGTCAGCCTTTCCCTAGGGTTAATTTGTTTGTTTAACCTGTCTCACGGTAAGTAAGACTTGGAAAAGCTTCACACAAGCTTTGACTTCAGACAAAACGTGACACCTTTCCATGTTCCAGGGTCAAGCAGATAAACAGCCAAAGCTGAGTAGTCCTTCCACAAAGCAGCTCTTTCTGGATACTTCTCAGGATGTGAGCACCAATGTTGAGCTTATCCAGCTCTCAAGAGGACATGATATTTTTTGTCTGTAGGAAATCCTTTTTGTTTCTGTCTAAAAGAAAAATGTCGGCAATGCTGCCTTCTGAAAACTGCAGCAAGAAGCTGCTTTCACTGCCTTCCCCACTTTTCTTATTGCTCCCCAGTTAAATTTAATCTGGATTTCATTTATTGTGCTTGATGGCTTAGCAATAAATTATTACTGCAAAGGAATCAACTGCATGTCATGTTTGGAAATCTCTTTTGTTTTGTTGCTGTGTCGATCCTAGCTTGCCTCCAAGAAGGCAGCTGATCCCTGCTCCTGTCCTTAACATCGAGGAGGTTTACTTTCTGCCAACTGCTGCAACACTTCATTCAACCAGGGGAGCAAAATGGAGCCTGACAGACTATTGGCAGGACATGACTTTCTTAAAGGGCAACCTGCCCCCACTGTTTAATGGCGACACAGCAATTAAAATTTTGTAATAATAAAAAAGAGCACCACAAAAAAGGAGCCAGCCAAAATAGCAGTAAAAGGTCCCAATATGTGATCAGAAGTAATTAAGGTGGTTACTGTGCCCTGGGCCTCAGTAACCCCCTAAGAAGTATTTAAGTTTTAGTGTAATGAAGCAGGGAGTAAGTTAAATTTTGAGAAGAACTCATTTGAGCAGTGGAGAACCTTTTGCCAGAGTAGTCCTGCCACACCATGCAAGTCAGATGTCCAAAACTGCAGGGCCCTGCTAGGCCCTCAGTTTTCCAGCTCTGCTTCTCACTTTTACAGGGATGAAACTGTGACAATGCACAAGGTGTTGAGATTCCAGCTTCTCCCTGCCCTGCTCCATGGGCCCCTGGCTCTCCACAGCCCTGTTTTGCTTTTCTGACAATGAAATTCTCTGTGGCAATTGTTCTCCTGATTTGTGCATGGAATCAATTCCTTCCGAGGACAAAAACAAGGTGTCCATGTGCACAGGAAGGGAACCATCCCCATGCTCATTGTTGGACCCCTGCCAGTTGGTGTTCAGCTGTTGGTCACACCACGCCACATTCAGGCTATGCTGCAGGTGGGGCTTAGGTTTGTAGCAGTGCTCTCCTTTTGAAAAGAAAAGCATTAGCAATTCCAAAATTTTAAAACATGGTGGTGGTTGCAGTGGGCAGGGGAATCCAACTCAGAATATTCAGAAAGCTGACAGCACCAGGGAAAGGTAGGCCATGCTTTGCTTGATCTGAGCAGCCTGACCTCTGCAAGGCCTTATATTAAGCAGCCCTGACCATGAGCTACTTGCAGCACAAATGAGGGGTGATTAGAGCAGTAAAAAGTCCCCTCCTGTAGTTCTTTTAAACTCTGTTGGAGACTGGGTGGAGGGAGGGAGTGGAGAGGGAGGAAAGTTCACCAAGAACCCTGCAGTGCAAGGACTTAGAGAATAGAGGTTCATTTCATGTCTCTGTCAGGAAAAAGGCACAGTAATAAGCACATAAAATTCTACACATCAGATGCTTCATTTGCAATAGAGCATCTCTTCAAGGAAGACAAAAATTGACAATATGGCATAAGCCATGATGACCTCATGAGCCATTATAACTAAGGAATAGACCTAATTCCGTTTTGTGATAAATCATGAATTGATCTTCCATTTACGTCCTCTTTTTCAAAACAGCGGTGTGGCTACAGCTTTGGGGCCATGAAATGGATGGTATTTGTGTTGCTGTTTCTGCAGATCATTTGGGAGCAGCCAAACTTCCCTTTCTATTTGTCCCTTCCCAGTCCCTGGAGCAGCCAGCACTGTGTCCTGCCCCATGGCTGCAGCCACCTGTGGTTTGGAGCAGCTCTTAATCATCAAGTACCTAAATTGAGCTGGGAGGACACACTGTGTGGGAAGGAGCTTGAGGATGTGGCAGCTTCCACGCTTGAGAGTGTCCATTTGCTGCAGGGTTGGTGAGCAACGCCGTGTCCTCAGTGCAGCAGGAATCCTTCCCGTGGCTCCTCCAGGCTCCGACTGTGGTGGCACCGAGGCCACTCTGTGACCGAATTTGCAGTGAGCCCTCTGAGCTCAGGGGCACGCCAGCACTGCCGGCCAGCCTGACTTGCCTGGCATTCCTTGCAGGCTCTGCCCTCACAGGGAGTGTTTGGAAACCATCCAGGCAAGTCCTGTTGCTGCAACCAGGGCCAGCGCTGACTGGGCCTGGCCTTGTGCAGCCCCGTTAGTGCTCCCGTGTCCATGAACCGAGGTGGCAGTCAGCTGCAACACAGACATGGCTTGATTGGCAAGCAAAACCTTCTCATCAGAGCGTGAGGGCTGTGTGCCCTTCCTCCTGAGCCCCCTTGCAGCAGGTAGGCCGAGGGAACACTCTGTGCCTGGGCACTCTGAGGGCTGGCCAGCTCCGAGCAAGGACAGCCCTGCCTTTCCTTTGGCTGTAGGACATTACGGGCACGGATGCTACATGAGCACCCAGACAGAGGCACCGAACAGGACTGTGCTGCCCAACACTGTCCAAGTGCAGAGGAAGCCCCAGTGAAAGCAGACAGAGAGCAGAGACCCAGAGAAGGATGCAGCTGGAGACACGACAGGGACCGGCGGGTGTGCGGGGCGGCACCGCCAGTCTGTGCACTTGCAGGAGCTGCAGAGTGGGGCCAAAGAGCTCCCTTTTCTCTTTAGCATCACAAAGGAAAGCTTCAGTAAAGATTTAAAGAATAAATGAGCTTTGGGTATAACTTCTTGTCAGTCTGAATGTGGCTTTGAGCAATGTGGTCTAGTGGAAGGTGTCTCTGCCAATGACAGTGGTTGGAACTAGATGATCTTCAATGTCCTTTCCAATGCAAAACTTACTGGTTTTCAGTTTATGGGGTGTTCCTGCCAAGATAAGTGCAGCAGGTGAGAAAACATGAGAAAGCCTGTTTGTTTGAACCCTTGCAAGGCAGACAATTAAGTCAAACATCACGGACACCTCAGAGATGAATGCACTTGTGCTGAATAGATAGTGATGAGACTTGGAAGAAGGATAAAACTCTATTCCCTTCTAAACTGTTCTCCCAGGATTATGCTGTGGGAACTACATTAACCCTTACAGGTACAAACTTCCTGCTGCCAGTGCCAGCTCTTGCTGAATGTCGCAGTCTTCCTTATAACCCTTCAAAGTGACATTAAAGGGGGCCTGAGAGAATGACACAGGCCCAAAATGCAGATTTGTTCAAGCACTCTTTTTAATGGCAATGCACTATTTCAATGGGTAGCAGCATCTACTGAACAGGAGTCTGTATGAATGTGCCTAAGAAAGCTTGGTTTTTATCCTCTGCATTGCAAGTGATTACATGGGCAATATTACAATCCAAGAGCAACGACCCAGGCACACCAGAACTTGAACACAGGAGCAAAATTTTGGCATTGCTACAGTCAAGTCATGCACTGACCATGCTGAGGTGGGAATTTTTTGCAAGTCTCTAATGAATAAGTGGGACAAGTGCAGATTTCAGCCTCTACTCAGACTAACATTAGTCATTTAAAGATTCCATTTCCTTCTCTGGAGCACTTTTAGATGGAACTCAGACAAATAAAGTGCTGATGTAGCCAACTAATGAAATACAGTCTTAATTTTACTTGTGGGTTAAAATCAGTGCAATCATTAACCGGTTTGAAGTGCTTTGCTGAGTTAAGATCTAAGACTTTGTAAGAAGATGAATGCAGATTGAATTCCAATAGTGTTTTGCGTAAACTTGATAAGGCTTGGAAAAGTAGCTTTTCTAGTTGACACAAGTGTCCACAGTCTTGTGGAATAAAAGTAATACTTGGAATATCTGTGTAAGTCACTCCTTATTATTTGGAAGGCATGCTTTAATTTGCTTTCTATCACTAATGTATGGAGCCACTGGCAAGATGAAATCTGGGAAGGTGCTGAGCAGAGCACAGAACAGCACCCAATGATTCAGGAAAGAAAATAAAAATGACAAACAGCAGAGAACTCTAAGCATTTTCTGAATAGTCAAGATACAGATTTTTTTCTGGACATTTTGATTAATGTCTCTTGCTCTTATGTGACATAAGGTGTCATGGGACCTTTTAAAGAGCAGTTTCTTTAACAGATCCTCTAACAGCATAGCTCTTCCTAATCATCTTCTGGAGTAGGATTTCAGTATTGACTTGGAAAACTATTATATACTAAATCACTAAAACGATTTTCTGGAACAATGGGCTTTTTTTTTGGTGGTCTTCTATTCAAATAATAGCACAGGCCAACATTTTATATGAAAATAGCCTGATTTTTTTTTTTCTCTATTCAGTTTTGTTCCTAATGTAATTGTAGTTTTGCCATCAAAGCAGATTAATTTGCACTCCTGGTTCAGTGGCAGAGGCATTCCATTACACCACATGTGAAAGTCTGTATGCATCTGTAGGAGAGCAGAGTTTGGATGTGCATAAGGATGTGCACAGCTGAGCTATTAAAGAAGTGGCCCATTTTTGTGCTTATGATTTTTGTGAAAAATATGGCATCTTTAATTTGGTCTTGATTTCTCTCTTCAGCTGTTGTGCAAGCTCAGACAGCAGCTGCTTATGACCTAAAGGCCCCTGTTCCCATTTTCAGTTTTTCTGTGGACACCAGTCTGTTTCTCATCCTGCTGACACACTGCCTCACGCTCAAACTGTGTATAGCAAGGAGGCTGTGGGTAGAGGAGGCAGAACACAGGAACACTGCCAGAAACAGAAATCTCCAGTAGCATATGGCCTCAGCATGGGTGGACAGGATCAGTAGCAGTTAGTGCTGCAGCTGCCACCCTATAACTGGATATTCTTCTGCAACAGCTCTCCATTTCAGTAAATGATTAGAGTATTAAAGTCTGTGGAAGCCAGCAACAAAATTGCTCCATATATAATATACCCAAAATAGGCCGTATGAGGCTTCAGATTTTAATTCTGTATCTTTTATTCTCTATTCTGATTGGACAGGAGAAATATGATTTCTCCTTTTCCTGATTTTGGATACTTATGTACCTTTTTTGTAGTGGATTAACCCCATTCCCCATCTGGAGGCCTGGGATTGCACCATATTTTCTCTGCTTTTACAATCAGCTGGAAAATCTCCAGCCCTGAATGGGGCTGTGTCCTTGGCTTTGACATTTGGTTTCTAGTCTCCACTAATAATCAGGGTTAATTCCTTTGCTTGTCACGATGATTTGTGGGTTTTGAATTGCCCTAATTTGTAGAATGATTCCGTGTCTACATCAGCCCCCCATTCTATGTCTGGCACGCCAGTAGCATCTCACTCTGAGCTGGGAATGTGAGAATTACATACTAGAAAAGATAGCTCTTCAATTTGCTTTTCTCTCCTATGGGGAGGATGACAACATGGAATATATAGGCACAAATGTTACCTGGTTTTATGTCTCCTGTTCCTCCTCTCTCATCATCGTCCTCAAACTGGACTTTGACTTTTCAGAGGGATATACAGACACCATCTTTTACTGTGTATATGGCTTTATTTTCATAGAATCATAGAGTGGTTTTAGTTGGAAGGGTCCTTAAAGACCATCTAGTTTCAACCCCCATGCCATGGGCAGGGACACCTTCCACTAGACCAGGTTGCTCAAAGCCCCATCCAGCCTGTCCTAGAACTCTTTCAGGAATGGAGTTTTTCTTGGCAAAATGTTCCAGTATGTCATTACTCTCACAATAAAGAATTTTTTCCTATTACCTAATCTAAACCTACTCTTGTGCAGTTTGAAGCTATTGCCCCTTGTCCTATCACTATATGGCCTTCCAAGAAGTCTCTCTCCAGCTCTCTTGTAAGCTCCCTTCAGGAGCTATAAGGTCTCCCTGCAGCCTTTTCTTCTCCAGCTTAAATAGTCCTAACATCCCCAGCTGTCCCCATAGGAGAGGTGCTCCATCTCTCTGATTATTTTTGTGGCCCTTCTCTGGATTCTTTCTGACAGGTCCACATCTTTCTTGTGCTTCCCAGAGCCTCCACAGCTGCCCTGCAGATTCTGGGAAAAATTTGTATGATCAGGCGTCAACCCAAAGTTTTATTAAGTCTTAAACTTCCATTTCCCCCTCAAATGCCCTTCATGTTTACAAACAAACACACATACCAGTACAGCAGTTACCTTGGAATGGAGCAGACATTGCCACATTAGACATAAAGGAGAAATCGAAAGGTAAAAGATATGAGTTCTAGAGAGCCAGAGATATTAGGGTAAATAATAGATACAAATTGCTTCAGTCTCTAAGAAGCAAGAGGTACCGTGTTGCCCTTGTCAAGATGACCATTTAAGAAGCATAGCAAAACAAAAAGGGATCTGTATCAGGGCAAGCTGAGGAAAATGGTACAGAAAGACATTTTTTGGGCCTCTTTTACGTGAGATTAGACTACTGATACCAGCTGATGTGTCACAGAGCTACTTGACAAATGCAGTGGATGGTAGGTCCTCCTTTAGAGGCTTCTACTTCTAAAGAGGACAGACATTACTCATTCAGCAACCCTAAAATAAATGAAATAGATTATAGACTTAAAGCAAGACATAATTCTCATATTAACTTGTGTTACTTTGTAAAAAGACTCCAGAACAGCTGTAAATTATTTTTAAAACCTTTTATTCTGACAGCACCCTCTCAGGCTATGTTCTTACAAATGAGAATAGGTGCATGCATGGCTTTCTGTAGGAGAGGAGAGGACAAACTGAGGCAGTGGGGTACAGCAGGCAATCCTGTGGATTGGGATATTGTATCTACAGAGAAATCACCAAAACGTCCCTTGCATTGTTGTCTGTGCAGCCCAATGCACCTTGATCAAACGAGCACTTTGGAAGCTATTGAGGCTTGCTAGAATAGACAATCATAAGAATAATTGTTTGCTTAGATTCTCAGTGACATTTTAGTAAGACACTGAAAGAGGGATAGACGGAAGCAAATCACTGACCACAGGACAAAGTGCAGTCTTTTACCATTTAATATCTGGGTAAACAATGGGAAAAGTTCCCAGGGTTTGATACTATTCGTGGTGAAATATTTCAGCTGAGGGATGACACAGAGAGGCATGAATTTTTGGAGTTATGAGCTATAATGTACTTATGCTCAAAAAGAGGTGACTCCTTTAGTATTTCTTATATATGTGAGAAATTTTATACTCTGCTGAAGATGGTAGCTATCATATCTAAGGATGAAATGGGAGAATAGTGCAATTCCACCCAAGTTAAATGACTATAGATCTAGTTGGTGGTACCCATGGAATCAAGGGAGTGTCAGAAGGAAGAAAAAGACCTAGGAACTCTACATTTTTTCACCAGTTTTGGACAGCTAACGGCTTAGATAGATGAGTGGGGAAATGCCCCACAGCAGCAGGGAAAGTAGGACATTTGTCAGCGCTTCATAAGAAAAGTCATATTGTGCTAGACAAAATCTTGAATAAAATGTCAATTTTGCTTTCTCTTAGAAGCAATCTGCAGCATCCAGAATTGAGGTTAAGCATTTGGACTAATCACTTTGCAATATCCTACTGAGCCGGGAGAATTAAGTTGGTGACCTGGGGAAGCTGGCTGCAAACATTAGTTTGTTTTAAACAGTAGCAATACCATGCTACAATATTTTTTTCCCTTCTCTTTTACCTCTTAATCCCAAACTTTCAATTGTACTGGTCTGGATAGCCTGTCAGCAAGAGCATAGAGGCTAAGTCTCTTTATGAAAGGGCTTGAATAGTGCCACTGTCTCTGGTGGACCATATTCTGCAACACAGAAGGGTTTTTTCACAGTCTTTGCTCCTACATGAAACACTCTAGAAATATAGTTTTGTTAAACTAGGCACCATCTAAAAATTTCTAGTTTAAATGGTAAAGAGAAAAACAGATCTGCTCCCTCATGTCCACAGCCTAGGACAGGGCAGTGGCTGAGCACTAAACACATTTTACTTGAAGGATGGGAACTGACCAAACAAGGAATTATTAGTGCTTTTGAAATGTTTAATACCAAGATTTACATGTGTTTTCTATGAAGTTTAGTTGGGAGAATGGACAAATGAATGTCTTGCCATAGATGAATTCAGCAAGTCCCATCATGGTTTAAATATGCAAGGATGTTTGGGAAAAGACAAGAAATCCCCAAGTGTCAAGGCAGAGGTTTGAAGTAGAAAGGCTCCTCTGTCCAAAGGCAAAAATCTTACTTTTTTTTTTCCCCTCTGACTATTCAGAGGGATTTTATGTGATTGTTCATTTGTGTATTCAATAAATAACAGAGCACCTCTTTATACAGTGCACAACACTTGAGCCTGGAAGTTCTCTGGCCTGGAAGCCAGAGAACTTTCCCAACAGGCAAGGGTGGTCAGCAGAGCTGTGGCAGTTGATAAATTGTCATTTGTCTCTTTGGTGAGACATCCCTTGCCTTGGCAATACAGGTTGAAAAGATCAGAATTGGTTCCCAGAGATGCAGATTGTTCTTTCTCTTCTTTTCTTACAGACAAAGATTTTAATTCCATAATCAATGGATCAAAATGGAGTGGTCTCTGGGTAAATTACTATGGACGAGCTGTGCCACTTAACTGTTTAAAGCACAAGTTATCCAAAAGTCCAGTTTGCTTTTGAACAATGGCAGAACTGGCTTTTCTAAAGCAGAAGAGAGCATTTGCCTGATTTTGAGTGTAAAAAAGTTCAGTTTATTTTCCATTCCGTCTTCTGATTGATGGTACTCCAAGCCTTCATACTGTTCTGTATACTGAGCTACCTATTTTTACCACTTAATAAATTAAACTCTCCAAACATCTTGAGAAAAACCTCAGAACTGTTAGATTTACTGTTCTCCTTTGTCATTAGGTATTTGGCATTTTCTGTCTTACAAACTAGAGTTTAAGTTCCTGGCACCAGCAGCTACAGCCAGAAAACAGCAACAGCCCTGTCAAAGACCTGTTGTTTCTGAGACTCCATCTTTATTTTCAGGTCCTTGAATACATGATGGAGGCCCCAAGACAGATTTTGCCAGATTTGCCCAAGGCCAACTGATATGAGAAGACTGCTCAAGCAGTGCTGTAACATTTACCCTTGTTCCTCACTAGCACTTAATACCATAGATTATAAATAGCATCTTGCCCTGCAATCAGCCTGACATACAGCTGGGAACTCCCCACGAGCTTATAGTTAAGATCTCTAAAAATCTCTGCTACAGAAAACTGAAATTATTGCCTCTGCGGTCAGGGGGAGAAGAGTTCATGGAGCGTCTACAGCTGTGTTAGGATGGGCTTCTCGTGACAAGTCCCAGTTCAGGGAACACAGCAGCCGTCTGCTGGCAGGCCACTGCCTGTGTCCTGCCATGCTCCCTCTGAAATGTGAGTCTCCTGCTCTGGCTTTTTTCTAAGACTTGCAAACCAGAGGATAGTGGTGTTACAGTTGGGGCATAACTGGGAGATGCAAATTTGGTGCAGGGAGAGCAGCAAAACCTTTTTGTGGGAGAGATATGCAACTAACTGGCTTTGGGTTCCAAACTTAGTCTTTGGTAGGTCCTATTGCCTCCCTCACTTAGGACTGGCAGGGGTTTTCCAGGAATGGATATAGAGTAGGTGTCCTTCAGCTGGGGCAGTCCTGGCCTTTTCCCAGAACCACATGAGAGGTGTGAAGGGAAAGGGAGCCTTTCCTCAGTGCAGAGCCTAGGCTGCAAGCCCCTGTGCTGTCCCCACCAGAAGAGGTCTGCTCTTAGCCCTGGGTTGCCTTTGCTTTCTACCTCACCTGCTTGGGCTTTAAGCATGCACAGAAAACTCCCACAAATCCCCATGGGTAGACAAGGTAGTCCCCCATGCCAGAAGGATTTTCCTGCTCTAGCTGCATAGCACTGCTCCTCCCAGGACCTGGAGTCACAGTTCAATCCTGGTCCATTATGAAGCCTGTAAAAAGTCATTTTTCAAACCCATAGATCACTACCTCATCACTTACTGATGCTCCACTGAACAGCTTTGGATAATTTAAACAAAGACATCTTTTATGGGAGTTAATATACAGAAGAAATTCAGCTATGCATGCAAATGTGTTTTGGCCAGGCTCTCCTACCTTGTCCTGCTCCTTGCTGAGAGAATCCTCCACCAGCCACCCTGTCTGCAGGCAGCAGGGACTGCTGAGATGTACACTGGCTACATCCCATCAGATGCTACCTTTCACGGACTAGAAAACACAGGAGGGCTAAGGCCCCCACCCCTTACATGTCTGTGTGTCCTTTCTACAGTGAGCACAGTCCTGGAGCATGCCCCAGAGGGTAGTCTGAGGTGTTCCCAAAAGTGGGTTCAAACTGGACCGTGTGTTTTGTAGAGACAGGCATCTCTGAGCTGTGCTATGAGAACCAAAGAAGGACACAATTTTTAAATAGTTTTTATTTATTCCTTATTTCCCTTTATTAATACTTACATGGCTATGGGGACCAGGAGAGCCCCATGAAGGCATTCCAAAACAGGCTTCATGTATCTGGGGAGGAGCAGTTTGTGCAGGCAACAGGGGAAACTTTGTAACTACAGATTTTAGGGGTTCGTCCTGACTGAGGAGGAGGTAGGCAGATCCCACTGCTGCTGCTGTGGGAGTAAGGAGTGCCGCATTATCTGGAGGAGACTGGGTGGAATTTTCCTGAGAATAAGGCAGCATAACACACTGGGACAGTAAATGACTGGAGGCAAATGATTCATTGTGCTAAGTACCATAAAGCCAAGAAAACAGATGTCTTGGCTGGACTGAGGACAGAACAACATCTTGTATTAAGCATATCTATCAATAGGATAATGAATATTTTGTTCATATTCTTGTAAGGTTGGGGAGGGGTTTTTTGTCCTAAACCATTATAACTAGATAAAGCATTAAGCCCTCTAGCAAGAGTCACCAAAATTCTTTCTAAGACTAAAATATTAACAGTGTGAAAATCAAGACTTTAAGTCTGAATATACAGAAATTATTACCCAGTCCTGTGCAGCTGATTCATACCCATACATTTCTATTGATACCAATGGAATTGCATGGTTCTGAGTAAGTAAAATATACAGACTAGTAATTTTGTATTGGTGTACCAACCAAGGGCTAAATTTAAAGTTAATATTGACTGAAACAAGAACCTCTTTTTTAATGTTATAGGTAGAAAAAGTGCCATATGCCTTGGGAGGGTGTGTCATATTTGCACTGATGATTTTTCACCAAAGCCGGACTGGCCTGGCTATGCACATGGACATCATGTGCCCAGCAAACTTACAGCCCCAATAAAGTTTATGAGAGGGCACCTGTCCTCTGCTAAACATCACCTCATTGGCACAGGAAGGTTTTCTGAAGAGGAAGCTGAAGGTTTCCTCCGAGTACCACAGAGCATGGCAGTGGATGTAAGGGAGCAAACAAAGCTATGCAGACATGGCCTAGGTTGTCTGCAGGTGGCTAGTAAGGAGCCTGCTTAGTTCCTACATCAGGAAGGGTTAATGAGGTGCTGTGGGGATATTTCAGGTCTGCATTCTTCTGGGAAGTGTTCAAGGAACTGAACACAGACACAGGGACTGGTTGCAAACCAAATGCCATTTGCTCATTGGAAGCTAGAGAGAATGCTCTCTCTAGGTGCTTTTTCTGAGAATACCAGTTGACCAAGAAAGCCAGTGGTATCCTGGTGTGTACTAGCAATAGCATGGCCAAAAGGACCAGGGCAGGGATTTTCCCCCTGTATTAAGCACTGGTGAGGTCACAGCTTGAGTCCTTTGTCCAGTTCTGGGCCCCTCACCACAAAAAGGACGTTGAGGTGGCAATGGAGAAGGACAACGGAGCAGGGGAAGTGTCTGGAGGACAAACTCTCTGAGGACCAGCTATGGGAGCTGGGATTGATTTGCTTGGAGAAAAGAAGGCTCAGGGGAGACCTTATTACTCTCTACAACTCTCTGACAGGAGGCTGTAGGCAGGTGGGGATTGTCCCTTTCTCCCAGGCAACAAGGCCCACGACAAGAGGAAATGGCCTCAAGAGGTTCTGATAGGATATTAGGAAAAACAGGCTGCCCAAGGAAGTTGCTGGGTCACCATTCCTGTAAGTATTTAAAAGACATGGCACATCCGTAGGTGTGGCACTTAGGGATGTGGTTAAGTGGGGGACTTGGCAATGCTGGCTTAACTGTTGGACTTGATGATCTCATAGGTCACAATTCTATGATTCTATAACTTTATTTAAATCCCATGGAGTCCCTGGAAACCTTCATTTTTGGGGTATGATCACATGCTTAAGTTCTTTGTTCCAGAATCTTTTCTCGTGCTCTAGTGCTCACCTCTCCAGTCAGAATCAGATCTGTCTTGGATGGGCCACCAAAGCCTTTTTTTACTCCTTTGAAACTACCAGGCAGTCTCAAAATGCTGGGGCACTAGAGGTTTTAGTTGTACACATGAAGTTCTTGAGGCAGTTTCCTAAGCAGAAAGCCAGTGTGAAATGGCTTGTGTGATCCCATAGACAATACTTATCACTCATGTGAGATCACTCTTGCTGACCAAATCAGAAAGATTTTCTCTAAGGAAAGAAGGGCATTCTCCCCACTTTATTTTAAAGCAGCAAGCAGTAACAAAGCTTCCCATATTGTGAATAAGTTCCACATATTCTAACAAGAATAGAAATGCAAGCCTGTGAAGCTTGCTTTTGTCTTGAGTAGATAGTTACTTTAATTACATAGCACGTCCTGACTCCAGTCCTCTCCTTTCTGCTCATTGTGATCCATTACTCCATAGCTGGCAGGTCTGTCTGAACACAGGCGTGATGGCTGTGCTCTTTCTCTGGTCAGGAGCTGCAGTCAAATCAGTATAGTGATAACAATCTTAAAATAATAAAAATAAAAGGAAGAAATGCAGATGATCAAGTTTTTGGGGTGTGGGTGGGGGAGGTAATGACAGCTAAAGAAGACTGCATTAATCACTCTCTAAAATACTCCCAGAAGTATCTTGCCAAGATATTAATTTTAATCTTTACTAGTTGAATGATTGCTGCAGGGTGCATTTAACTTTTCACCTCTGGTGGAGCAGCCCATTCTGGGAGTTAAATATCTCCCTGTTTATCCCTTCTGTGGCATCTTTCTCTATTTCATCTGTGCAGTGCACTATGAACTCTGCTGGGAAAAAAAAAAAAGTAAAAAAAAAGGGGGGAAAAAAGTCACTGTTAGTATCATGAGTTGTTTTCTTTTCTGAAAATGGCTGGTTCTGAAAGGGAATCTTTGCTTCTTTCATGAATCTATGTGTTTTATGAATCCCATCCTCTTGATAGAACATTCAGGCTTCAGCAAAGGAGCTGCAGCTGTCACCAAACAAGGGCACTTGCTTTAAAGCCTTCTCTGTCCTGGAGAAGGGTGTCTCTTGTGACTGCCACAAGATATGCCAAATTGGGTTAACTGCTGTCTCGTTATTATTGTAAACTGCACTGCCTGATAATAAGACTGGTTGAGATAAGCCAGTCTGCTGAGCAGGCATAACAATGTGAAATCCCACTCTGTGACAGATTATAGCAAAGCAGGGCATTCTTCAAATGAAAGTCTCCAGATGGAATATTGGCAACTGTAGGGAATTTGACTGACAATGCCCAAGATGGTCTGATCATCAGCACATATGACATTGTTTTCTGCCTTTCTCAAGGGTTCCTGAATGTGGCTGTCAGTCCTTCTTTTGCAAGGTGAGGCAAGTAGCTACCCACCAGGATTTGGAAGATTAGTATCTGCCAATGCCACTTTACTTGTCTTTCAGGTTGACCAAAGCACAGATACCACACAGACACCCAAGCTCCTGTGGCCCAAAATAGTGCACAGATTTTGGGTTAGGAATAGCATCACTCTGGCTGGACGTTTCAGCTAATGCACTTGGGGAGCTGATGCTTGTTTGTCCTTTCTCTCTCAACCCTCATTTGGGCTGAACATTCAGAATTGCTTTGCTGCCATTTGAGATGGTCAGGAAGGAGATCAGGTTTCCATGAGAGCTCATTCAGGTTTGTATAGTCTCTGCCACTTGCCTCTGAAAATTCTTCTGGAATATGTGGGCCACAAAATATGGAGAATGGCAGCTTGAATGGATTTTGGACATATGGAGAATGGCACATGTGGAGAATGGCAGCTTGAACGGATTTGGGATAAAGAATATGTGAGGACCTGGACCTACTTCTTCCATTCCTGTTTAAAAAACCATTCTATCTGTGATAAGATGTATTATTCCTTTCAAAAAAACCAAACCCACTTCAAAGACAGCAACAAGAAAATGCAACCTGAGCCACAAACCTATGTAATTTTTTTGTGCTTAGGGAACAAAAAGCTTTTCCCACCTATCATATTATTGTGGAAACTATTTCTGTCAACTGGACTGCCTCTCCTTATGTTCTCTACAGTGAGTGGGAAAAATATGTAGAGCAGCATTACACCCCTCTCTGGCCTTGCTGTGCCAACAGATGCTTCCCTGGTTGCTGTAGTATTGGGTGGGTGGAAACCATTCAGGCCCCTTTTGTGTTCAGATGTCCCTCAAGTGGTCTTCTCTTACCTTTGATGCCTCCCTGGGTACCCACCCAGATTCTTGAGCAAAAAACCAAAACTCAAATGCTTCATAGTTTTACCACAGCATGCAAGGATCTGGCTACTCTTGAAGTGGTGGGTCTCGCAGAGCACAGGCTAAATGGACTGCAGCAGGGTACAACTGCACCTCCCATGTGCAGAGCTCCTCCCTGTCCTTCTGATGCCTTCCATCCTGTCTGGGACATTGAGATGCCTGGAGTGGGCTGTGAAGGTGATGTGCCCCTGGTGGTCTCAGCTTCCTGACCATCAGCCATACAGGTGATCAGCACAGCTGGCAAAATTTTGCATTAGTTCTGATCTTCTTATGGTGTAGTTGCCTGAGGCAGCTGCTAATCCTGGTGTCCAGAAAGCCCTGTCCATGCTGCTGTCCATCTTATTTCACTTGTGCAATTGTTCTGCTGCAGTTAGACTCACCTGTGGTCACAAACATCTAAACTACTCTCCTCCTCAGGCATCAGATTCTGGGTGCTAAAATACCTCTGGACTAGCTGTGAAAAAGCAAACATCTAGCTGGTAATCAAAGACTTCTTTCCATACAAGGCATCACTGTAAAAGAGTAAATTCACATTTGCTGTGCTGCAGAAGGAGGACTCCAGACCATTGCATTTTTTATGCATTAAACCAATGATAAACCCAATGTACTTTGGCATATGAAAACCTGAGCAGGAATGTTCTTATTGCTCCCTGGGACTGATGATTTGGCAAGGAATAAATTCAGAACATTTTCTTTTTGGGGAACAGGGGATTTTACTCTTCTGTCTTTATTTAGAAAGAAGCACATAAAATTTTTCAAGGTACATGTGGGGATAAGTTAATAAGAGATAGGAAAGACACTGGGAGAAGGCACTGCTTGGCTGGGAAGTTGAAACAGAAAAGTGAGACAACTGGCAGTGTGGTTGGGTGTGCACATAGGTGTTCTGGCTTATGTTACACATATGCAGGTTCTTGGCTTTATCCATTCACCCATAAATAAGTCAGAGGTTTTGCTTGTGCCATGTGCAGACATTGTGCCTGCTCTCTTGTTGCCATCCAGCCTGTGAGAGCTTTATTGTGGCCAGGAGGACCTAAGTAGGGATGATCAGGGCTTGTCCATGAGTGAATATGGCCCATATGGTGTGCCACTCAGCATCACTGCTGCCAGCATAATTTTTTGGGGCAGTGGGTTTTTTATGCACAGTGGCTTCAGTCATGGTGTCTGAAATGGGGGAAGACTAATAACTTCCACAGCTTGAAAATATTAGCTTACTGCTGAGGCACTGTTTATTTGCTGGTGTAAGAGGGCTGTGCTCATTCTATGCAGTGTGACAGTGTGTGGTGTGGAAGCGTGCACACAAACAACAACGCCTCCTTTTGTACTTGCCTGCCTCATTCCTCAGCTGGAGCTTGACCCCTGGCACTCAGCAGCACCCCAAGAAGAAATGTCCCCAAGCAACATGTATGCAAGCATGAAAAAGTGGCTTGCAACATCGAATGGGCAAAATTCTGTCTGCTGGATAGACCCTTTCTGGTCTGGTCACTAGAGGGTATATTACGTCTTTGTGTGAACACACTGCTCACATACTATTAATAGGAATGGCATGTTTTTGCACCAAGAGAGTTGCCCACCCCTAAGGAAATGAAAAAAATTGCAAATGGCCCTGAAGGCTTTCCCTGCATCACCAGTGTAACTTCCAGAATTCCAATAGTCTCTCAAAGCTTGGAAAAAAAATTATATGCTGAAAGTCCTTAGAAACAAGCCTCAGGATGGGTACTCAAGACTCAGAGTTTGGGATTTGGAGTTTGCGTTTTTTTTGCTTGGTGTGATATCTATACCAATTTGTCACACTGTTAATGGTTGAAAATCAGATCTGCAACAGGAGATTTGGGCTAGGATTTGTTTCACTTTATGGTCCATCTGGAAGATACACTGAAACAACTTTTAAATAGGAAAACTTCAGTCCTTCAAAGAGTTGAGTTCAGTAGATGTTGTCCAGAGGTTGTGGTAATGTCATGTAATGTACTTACAAAAATAATAACATTTTTGGAATAGGGCCAACCAGACAGATCTTAAATCAGTTTGCATTCTCCTATTTAACTGAGCTTCACCTTTCTGTTCAAGCCTGTTCATTTTATCTGTAAAAGCAGCAACTCACTAGTCAAGAGGCATAACAATAGTCTGAATTCTCTAAATAGGCTAAACTAGAGTTAATACAGGAGACTTTTACATCTCCCTCCTCTCCCTGTCTCTGCAGCAGGGTTGGTGGCTCAGCCTCAGGACCTGTAGCAGATGAACAGAGGAAACCTGCTGTTTTTGACTTAACATGACACCAAAAAAAGCAATCCAAAGCTGTAGTCCAGCAAAATGTACAACTAAGTGCATGGTTCAATATTTTACTTCAAGATCTCCAGGCTGGTATGTTCCCATCTGCCAGCAGTACCTCCACACAGTGTAGAGCAATGCACGGTGTGCCAGGTGAGGGTCTCACACTCAGCAGAGGTGTTTGCAGAGATTGCTGCTCTGGTGCAGCACCACGTGGGCGTGTCTGTGCCTAAGTACAGCCAGCCTGGTCATTGCTGATTCACCCCAGTGCACTTTGCAGCTCTGAGGTGAGAGTGTCAGAGTATCACCCTGATCTCTGTGACCCCTTGGCCTGAAGCCGTCTTTCAGGGAAACACTGCAGTTCCAGGAAGGCACTTCACTGGGGTGGAGGAAAGGTTTATACAGGCTTTGCCTGCTTGTCCATGTCAGACAGTGGTGAGACCTCTCCTGTTTTGATATGAAAATTATTGCCTGTTTAGATCAGGACATATTTTCACTTTTGGCATTTACATCTTTCTCCCAAAGCTTTCTTGGATGTGCAGTGAGGGAGGTTCTGAAATTCACTAGAGAAACATTTGTTTGTTGGTCCTCTGCTGTATGGTGAAAATTACAGACTAAAATCTGTGTGACAAATCATCAAATTTATGAGCATTTTCAAGTTAGCCTCATGATTCTGACTCACAAAGTCTAAATATTTGGGGCTGGCAATGTATGTAAGCCTCTTTCTCTGCCCTCCAACCCTTGCCTTTCACTGCCTCTCCAGCTCCAGTTTAACAGCTGCCTTAGGAATTTACCACTTGGGCTCTCGGTTGTTAGTGCAATCACAGTTAAGTGATTTTTTTTTTTTTTTTTTTTTTTGTGGAGGGAGGGTGGTAGTAGTCTTGTTACAAATTTCTGTGGCTATTTTTAAACTGCATGAATTGCCAATAAACTAATGGCTGCTGATTTCTGAGTTGCTGACTTGTCTGCTTGTTCATAAGCAGGAACACAAACTGCCTCAATTTTTACAATTCTATCTTGCATTCTCTTATCCTCTGATTTGGACTAGGGGCCCCACCATAGCTCGATTTAATTTGAAAAAGCCAGCACATTAGGACTGAGACCTGGTCACTGAGTCAATTACATTCAGAACATTTTAAAATCATGCTTTGTCCTGGTACTAACCTTCACAATGGCCTCATGTGACACACTGGCAAGGTGTAGCATGCAATGAGAGTAAACATAATGCATTTTTTTAAGATTAGATATGCTTCTTAGGGGAATTTAGGTCAGATTCTGACCTTAACAGAATCTGGTCTAACTCATGGATTTGCGTGGCATCCTTCTGAAATTCTGCGTAAAAATGTTGGCTTTTTTTTTTAGTTTTTAAAATTTGTTTTTTTGTTTTTGTTTTGAGATGTACTTTAGGCCCTAAAAGGACCTTCTTGTTTACAGAAAGTGCAATTCATCTCAACATAGGAGGTCTGTGCAAATGCACTGGGCCATGAGAAATGGCTGGAGAAGGAGCAACTCAATAGTTTTTTTATGCACAAGGTAAATTAAACAAAAGAATTGTGAAAGTAATGAAGAAAACATTCTTATAAATTGGAAGAAATCCATGTTATTTGACCATATTCTAATGTATCTTACCTTGTCTTGATGTCACTAAGAATAATATATAATATACTTTTCCAATTCTGAAAAATGTCTTGCACCTCTTGAAAAAACAAGGTTGCTGAAACCACTGTAAAAGAAAAAAAAACAAAACCAACATAAAATTAATGTCAAGGCAGTACTTTTTCACACAGGACATGGATAGAACTTGTTGCCACAGAATATTTTATGGTCCAGATACATAAAAGGTGAAAATAAGCCAACCCCCCTATTAGGGTTCAAGAAGTTTCCAGTGTGTTTCCTGGTGGCCTGGGTGTGATCTCTGGCTCAGGAAATCATGGCTCAGCTGTGGGTAAAAAGGCTCAAAAAGAATAATGTTTCCCCTTGACAGCTGTCAATAGCCACTGGCAGATAGGGCACTGTGAAAGATGGACCTCTATTACAAGTGTGAATACTTTATATTCTCATGAAAAATAAGATGGAACTTCTGATGGAAAGATGGTCTACTTTTGTGCCTTGTGGTGAACTTCAGTAGTACCAGAGCTTATTATTTTATTTTTAAAACATTATTACATCTGGTTTTGAATATTTAAAATTAATTTTCAGAACAAATACAGCAGTGATTTTTACAGTAAGACAAAATTCAGCTAGTTATCAAACTTGAAAATCAAAGAGCACATTCATGGTTGTGTTTCTTAAACCATTTGAAGTAAATTTTTCCTGCAAAAGAATAAGGTGGGTTTTCTTTGTTTGTTTGCTTGTGTTTTTCTTAAGGAAACTCTTCAAACTTGCAAACTTTAGGGGTGCTGGTCAGAAAACCACTAAATGCTCAGATAGTTTTGCTCCATAGGTAACCCATGTCATGACCTCTTTGAAGAGAGTTCTTGCACATCAGTGTGGATTAGCCCAAACTCTGTGTTATCCTGATTAGTATAATAAAGAAGAATATTCCTTCTCTCTCCCTCTAATGACCTATGCAGACATATTTCCCCTGGACCAAAATTGCACCCTTCTCTTTAGCTTCTGCAGGAGTTAGACATCTGCAAAGACTTAAGTGGGGGGATACTAGACTTGAATGGCCTTTTACCTGAAGAACTGAAGAGGTGATTTTCCTAAGTGATGTTTAGTTTGACACAATTACTTCTAAGGGATGGGGATCCCTTTAGGTTCTGGCATAGTTAAGTTCCCTTTAGGTGAGTCTTAGGAGAGGTAAGTGTAAAATTATACTGTTACCTTATTGGCAGATGAATAAAAGTAAGTTAGCTTGTCATCCTATTCTGTTTTTCAATAATCTTTGCTGAACTTAATTACCTGTAAATTATATGATCCCAGGGCAGGTTAGACGATAGACAGAAAACAAGGCAATATACATACACTTCTTTGTTAGCAATCACAACAGAGATCAAGCAGCTTGATTAATTTTGGCTTGGCATCAGGAAGCAGTGGGCATTCTAAATTTTCCAGTTTGTTTTCACTTTGTCACTGTGATTCAGACCTACTGCATAGCTTTTGCATTCAGGTATCAACAATAAGGACTGACTAAACCTTCTTCAGTTCTGGGGAGGGCAAAGAATAGGCAGTGCATGCCACACTAAACCCTTCATGGAGACGACCTTCTCCAAATTTAAAAGACAAGACAGTGTGCTGCTTGGAGACATGGTTTAGTGGTGGACTTGGCAATGCTGGGCTAATCTTTGGATTCAGTGGTCTTAGAGGTCATTCCCAAGCTAAATTATTGTATGATTCTAATGATGTTGGGCAGTGGCATGGCTATCACTGATGACACAGAGTGGGGCACAGCATGAGACAGAAACTGATTTTCTGGCTTCTTGTTGCTGCCAAAACACCATCTAGGTCTCCTTTCTGCATGGGGTTCCCCAAACTATAGTGGAGGAACATATCTGCCCCCACTAATATGATAAATTCTCTCAATTTATGTGGTACCCATTCCCTGCTGAATCAGAGCTGTGAGATCTGCCAGAGTATTTCACACTTACAATAAAACCTGAAAAGAGCATTGGTCTGATTTCCAGGTCTGAAATAATCAGTTCTAAACAACAGAACGTTAAACATTCACAGAGACCATGATGATGTGACTGTGGTTCTGGCTGCCCTTTGGCCAGAGCAAAGCATCACCCAGCTGGCACCTACTGATGAGCTCTGTGCACTGCAGTCCTTTCTCTTCCTCCATACAGATTGTGCTGGTGCCATCTGTGAGCCCTAGGGCTGTTCTCCTCTAGAAGTGCTTGTTCCTGAGCCTTCAGCCTCACCTCACCACTGCTGGAAGGCACTGGGCACTGGAAGAGTTTGGGCAAAAAAAAATATCACTGCTTCAAAGGGTTGTCAATGATGAGGTGAATGCTTAGCTCTACCTCAGCAGATCAGTCCAGTGGTTTGCACCTGGAGAATGAGCCCTCACCTCCCTGCTGTACGTCATGCCCCATGAGATGATGGTGTTGCAGTTTGTGGGTGCTCATCTGAGGTGCCTCTCATATGGCAGACCTGCTTCAAGGAGGGAGTTTTTAAAATCTTTTAACTCTATGCAGTGTCTCAACTCTTACTTTGTCAGGAAGGCCATATTTTTTTCAGTGGATCTCAAAATCGGGAGTCCAGGTGTAGAGCTGAGAAGGGAGGCCAAGGATTTGGCATGGTTGGAAGCCCAGATGCTTCAATGGCTGGGGTTCACTCCAGCACAGTCAGCTGCTGCTGGCCCACCCTGCACTGCCTCTCTCTGTCATGTGCACCAGCAGCAATTTGGAACTGCCTCTGCTCCCAGCAGTAGCTAGGGGCTCAGCACGGTCCCTGTGCACCTGCAGCACCCAAGGCAGGTGGCTGCCTTTGGCTGGGAGTAGTGCCATCCTCAGATATCTGATTTCCTTCCAGGGTGGGCCCCTTCTCTTTGACATGAGAGCACTGTGCCCTTGACCAACATTTATTTTAAAATGAGTTTAAAGAAACTAGCCATGTTCTTGATAGCTAGCTGGCCCCTGGCTCCCCTCCAAAAAAAAAATGGTGGGACAAAAACAGTGTTGATGAACTTCTTCCTCTATATCCTTAAAGACTTTGTCTCTGTGAAAAATGAGCTCCTTGCAGCAGATGGTGGAGAAAAGAACTGTGATATAGCTTGAGGAGGGGTGGAGTGAGTAGCCAGAGATGAAAACATGGGGGTCAAAAAGAATACATATGTACTATCAAAATAAAGGTCAGACTGTTTATGGAAACAGCTGTGGAAACCCAGTATGAATGCGAGAACCATACTCCAGGCCTGCCATTTCTCCATGCCAGCCTGGGAGAACATGACAGTGGGAGCAGCAATGTTGTAGGAAGCCTGCTGGGGTCTGTGGGCTGATGCAAAATGTTTTCACTCATTGGTGTCTTCAAGTTTGTCCCCCTCGAAGATCAAATGTCCTGAATCATCACAGAGTAGAGCCTTGGCACTGACAACTTTATCCTTGTGGTTTTTTGTGCATAGTACCACACCCACTGGCTGAATTGATGCCAGGTTGACTTCAGTGGGATGTCCCTCCTTTTCCAGGAGCATAGGTATGTTGGCAGTTCTGACGAGGCAGCCAGGGGAGAGTTCATCCAACACCTCTAACTGATGAGTAGGCTGCTTCAGGATACACAAGACAAGGGACTGGTACTATTTTTCAGTGTGTTTCTATCTTGCTGGGGTTTCTTTTCTTTAGTTCTACCTTCTCTTTAAGCATGATCATCCTAAGCAGTCATGAACACAAATAAAATGATAATATCATGAAGTTTGCTTTGAAATTACAACAGAAAGCACTCTCTAGCCTTTCTTTACTTATTAAAAATGGTGGGTTTTGTAAATTTCAGTCCTTTTGAGAGTCTGTTTGGATTTGTTTTTCTGCTCTTCCATCCCTTCTCTTTTAAGGAATCTAGAGGTACACAGGTATCTTTATTTTTCACTGTGGAATACAGCACTTTTTGCAAATCCCAAAGTATTGCAATGACCTGTGGGCACTCTGGGAGGCACAGGAATGCCAACTTGCTTATGTTATATTTTGACACCAAGTGTCCTCAACAATAGATGCCTTGTCCCTTCAGAACAGAAACTGAAAGCCTGACCTTATGTGCAACCAGTGTTTGAAGCATGCAGATAGCAACTGTGAGGTGTGCAGAAGCCTACAGCTGTCAAGACACCTGGGAACCACTGGTCTGTCAGCCTGACCTCTCTACATGGGAAGAACTGAACAGATCTTCCTAGAAGCTGTGCTAAGGCACATGGAGGACAGGGAGGTGATTTTGGACAGCCAGCATGGCTGCACCAAGGGCCCTAGTGGCCTTCAAGGACAGGGTGATACACCAGTGCAACAAGGAAAGGTCTAGAGATGTCATTTATCAAATAAAGCCTTGATTTGTTGTGTGGACTTTGGACAGACTTTGGACTAGATGGATGAGAAGCTGGTTGAGTGGTTGCATCCAGAGAGTAGTGGTCAGTGGCTCAGAGTCCCTCCTGATGGACATCAGTGACCCTCAGGGCTCCACATGTTGGGCAGTACTATTTAATATCCTTATTAATGACATAGAGTGATCAAGTGCACCCTCAGCAAATTTACAGATGGATGAGAGAATCTAGTGACAGGACAAGGGGGAGTTGCTTCAAACTGAACAAGAGTAGGTTTAGATTAGATATTAGTAAAAAATACTGGTGGTGAGGCACTGAACAGGTTGCCTGGAGGTTGTGGATACCAACAACAACATGTGGGAGTGTTCAAGGCCGGGCTGGATGGAACTCTGGGCAACCTGGAATAGTGAAAGGTGTCCCAGTTCATTACAATGGGCCTGGAACTATATGATCTTTAATCCTTCCAATCCAAACCATTCTATGATTCTATGATATTACTCTGTGATAGAGTTGGTACCCTCCTTGCCAGGCAGGCGATTGACAGGCTGCTCTAGAAGTCCTGAGGTAATAAAGCCTCTGATCAGCCTTCTCATAAAGCAGAGCAGTAGGGCTCAGGAGCTCAGTCCCTGAGTAGGAACCGGGTGTCCGAAGCTCACTCGCTCATGCCAACGCTGCGGGGCTACCATCTAGCAGGCATGGTGATTATCAGCTCTATAGTGATTGCAAGCTCTCAGGATTTCAGCTTTGCTTGCTAGGTAGTGGTGCCCCGGGCTGGAGGCTGCAGCAGATGGAGAGAGAGGAGAAGAAGAAGGTGCAGGCTGTTCCACGGAGATGGCTTTGTTTGGGGAGGTCTGTGAAGGGTCTCTGCTCTTCTTCTTCCCCAACTAATGGGGTACAGTATGCTTCTTTTATAGGGTTGGAAAGGATCCAAGCTTGACCAATGGGTAAGGGGTTAACATGACATTGCCTTATAGGGTTACAGAGATAGGTTAAGGGCGGAGGACAGGGAAACAGGAATTTTCTTTTACTGTTTCAGCATTCCTATTGTTCATATCCTCCATGGTGCTTTTCCCAAACTTATGGGGTTTACTACACTGAGGTGTTTTCCTTTGTCTTTAAAGATGGGTATAGATCTATACCTGTTCAGCTAAATGGAGCAGACTCTTAAAGCCATAATGGTCAGTTAATTTGAAAAACTCATTAGAGTAGTGATGGAGTGATGGAGTGGAAGAGGAGGTGCTACCTGAACCAAAAATAATTTATCCATCAAATATTTCATACTCTTTCTTACTCGTAGGAAGGTGAGCATTGTATTCTAGGGGAGTTTTGTAATGGTTGTACCTAGCATTCATGAGAAAACATCAGGAAAGGTTGATTCTTCCAACATGTTGAGCTGAGGCACAACAAACTGAACAGTCACAGAGGTGGTTGGCACTGTGGGGTGACACAGTCAGAGTCCTTTCCTGGAAGTGGGTCTGAGGACAGCTATAAACTTTATGCTGTGGTATGTTGTTTCAAAATAAACCCCAGACTGCATGTGTAAAGTTACGGGGAGGTGTTGAAAAGCAAATGGCAACATCTGTGTCCTAGAGAAAGTGTCATTTGTTGGTTGAGATCTTGCAAACTATCCTATCATGTGTGATCTCTGAGCTGGGATCTGTAGTCAACACAAAACAATATGGATGTGTATTGTACAAGCAGTCACTTTTTGAGTCATCACTCAGTGTCCTGGTGACCCCAGGGCTCTGGCAGTCAGTCAGTGCTGCCAGGAGAGGAGCTGAAGGCTGTCTGCTGCTGTGCAGGGCAGGACTGCTGGAAAGAGGTGCTTTGCCCATGCACCACCTAAATATGGTTCTGTCAGCACGAAATCATCAGGGACCCTTGCTGCTGGTCACTGCTGTGGCAAGCCTTGTCTCTGAGCCTTCTGCAGCAGGTTTTCCTTCCCCAAACCCTGTTCTTGTGGGCTCCGTTGCATAAAAGCACCTGAAACTTCAGGGTAAAAGCAGCTGGGGCAGGGCTAAAAGCTCACTGTCAGAAGTATAACGGCACCCTCCACTGCATACTTAGCACCATCTTTTTGTACCCTGCTTGAGTCATCAAGCAAATTTTGCTGCTTTATCATGGTCATTTTTTGGTACTTGTCTGTCACAAAGAATTAAAAGTGATTTATATTTTTGTTTAAACTAGTCCCAGATCAAGGAAAACAGCAAATAGAGCCCATCTCAGGAGTGCAAAGCTCCAGCACAGTACTTAAGTTAATATGAAG
Organism: Molothrus aeneus; assembly: GCF_037042795.1. Taxonomy (NCBI): domain Eukaryota; kingdom Metazoa; phylum Chordata; class Aves; order Passeriformes; family Icteridae; genus Molothrus; species Molothrus aeneus. Next base: position 33,292,977 of record NC_089680.1, read on the forward strand.
CACATGTGCAGTCCTGCTGAAAGCAGTAAAACTTATTTGCTTAGCTACTAAAGGCTTTTCAGAAGCACAGGTAGCTGATCTGCCCAAGTACACCATACGATGGGAAGTTCTCATATGTCCAGAATTAAGCAGTGTGCACTGTCTTCTGGTGGATTAGGGTCCATGTGTTCTATTTAGAGAAAATGGTTGCAGAAACAGCTTGCAGAAATGTTCTATGTTGTCTCCAGATTCTCTCACTTACAGGCATTTTCTGGATGACTGCCTATGTAGATGCTTGGGCATTATGCATAGGCAGCAGATACATTTTTTTGGGTGCTACCTTAAAATGGGCCTTCAAGTGGATTTCCATTTAATCCCCTAGAGACTGTTTTCCCTATGTTGTGAGTCTATTTCTGAAGCAACAGCCACGATTAGTCATATCATGATATGGATCAAACAGTAGCAGGACATGGAAAAGTAAAAAATATAATGAAATAGAATGAGATATCCATGAATAACAATGAATGTATTCTCAATCTATTTTAATAAAATGAACCTGAATTTTTAGTGATTTCCTTCATTCTACTCTTAGAAGGTATTCAAAATTCCCTATTAAATCCCTTAGGCCCCAGAAGTCCTTACAAGGCATCACTCAACCATTGTACCTTCCTTATTTGCCAAAACAACTGCTTTTTCACTGTGGCACAGATCCCAGCTCATTGTGCTGTTTGTGCTGTTCACAATGTGTCAGTTTTGAGGCCCCCATAAATGCTGTAGGCCATATACAGTTATTGTGCCGATCAAAGAAAAATTGTATGAATCTAATTTAAACCCTAATTTAGCATATGTCCTGTAGAAAAATGTAAACATTTGGGAGATTTGTAGGATTGAAAGGTTTGGGATCACACGTGGCTGACAGCTCTGATTGTGCTCAGAACTTTGTTGGGCTTTACTGGGCTGAAGGAGTCCTCTCTTTTATGGGCAAAACCACTCCCTTTGGGTTGTAGTCAAGAACAGTCAGGACATTATGCTGTGGCTGGACATTGGAAACCATGTGAATGTGCTGCTCTGGCTGCCCACCAATGAGTATATGCAGCCCCATTTGGGGCCATTTGCTCTTGCCAGGCAATTGCCAAAAGACCATGGCTGAGGCTGAGCAAACTGTCCTGTTCTGGGGATTTCTGAGGCTTCAATTTAATTAGCAACAAGAGGAAAAAGCATGTTATCTCCTCAAATGACATAAAGCAATTGGGTTAATTTGAAAAGTTCAAACCTCTACGTTTTCTTATCTTGCAGCTTCTTCTGCCTGTATTTTATTGTCTGCATTGTGCAGACACACTAGAATTAAAAGAGAAAAATAATTGATTAGTGTAACAGCATGGATCTTACTTAAATCCAGGTGACTGAAAGCTAAGTAGGTAACTGTTTTTGAGTACTTGTGGTTTTGTCTAAATCAAGTGGCAAATGGGAGACTTCAGATCAGAGAACCCAGACCTTCATCACAATATATTTCATGGTGCAAATCAGTTTTGTGACATTTGTTCCTCTCTCTGCTGGAAGCTGGAAATGTGGTCCATTCTCCTCAGGGACAGAGTTGAGTAATAAAGAAAGAAAAATGAAAAACTGAAGACACAGCCATGTTGAAGTCACCGCAGCAGGCTGGAATTCCATGCAGCTCTTCAGGGGGGCCCATGAGGTCCCCAGCTGTGGTGTGGGCTAGGCAAGATGGGTACTGAGGACATCAGCCTCCCTGGACATGAGCCACCTCCCACATTTCTTGGGAACGCTGAGGTCCACTGGAATGTGGCCCTTCTTGCTCTCAATGAACCTAGGATTACCTCCAAGGAGCCAAATTCATGTACAGCACTGAATTTTCAGAATGCCAGCGGTAACTAGGGTTATGTGAATATCCTTTTAGATTAAAAGCAAGAAATGTATCTTATGGCCTTTTCCCTTCCCCAGAAGAGCAAGCTGAGTAATTAATTTTAAGTGCAAATATTCCTTATCTGCTGCTAACTGGGGATTAGGACAAAGAAAGCAAATGTGGGAGGCACCAGAGCCTGTGTTCAGCAATGGCAAAGCTGCTCATTGCTCACAGATAAGCATGAAGGTAGAAATGAACTTGCTTTTGATGTCTAGATGTTGAGAAGAGTTCAAGATAACAAAGATTGTTAAAATTAATAATCTCAGCCCCTTGGTACTGATGTTAGTGGTAATAATTCCTGGAGTTTTCAGTCTGGCAATTGTCCATAAAGTCAACATGATTTTGTCTTGTATTATAAACAAGCTCTTTTATTCTTTTATGAGCAGGCAGAGACAAATATTAATAAACATAGCTGTTCTGTTGAAGAGATTTTTAGCAATAGGTCTGGAATCAACTGTGAATAACACAGTAGTTGCAAATTACAAAAGAAAAGTCCCCACAAATCAGGAGTAGATAATTATTTCTTCCAGCACTTATATGAAAGTGGATAAATTGTGCCACTTGCACACAGTGCAAGAGCTACAGATCAGCTGCAGGAAACATTCTCTTTTTTAGCTCTTCTTAGTATTCTTAGAGTATTAACGTTTTCTTAGTATTAACATTTTCTTAGTATTTTCTTAGTATTCTTAGTATTCTTAGAGTATTAACGTTTTACCATTTCATTTCCTAAATTCTCAAGTACATATTCAATCTCATAAAAATTATAATCATCAGTTCCAGAAGCTGCAATTTTGAATACTCAACTTTTAGGTAGACAGAGCAGATTTTTGCAGATATGTCTATACTGCATTTTGGACTTGAGTTTGAGCTTACTAGCTTAGACAGAAGACATATAATTGTGGATATTAGAAGACTTTGGGGGAGAATGGATGGAAAAGAGTTGAAGAAAGTTGGGATCTCACCATCTGTTGGCACAGCCCTAGGTGTGCTTCTGGTTTGGTACACCCAGCTTCAGTTTGATGCATTACTGGCCAATAAGCAAGAAAGTAAGTCTCTCTTGGAAGAACTATGCCACAGGGATAGGTGGGGTCTTGGCCACACCTGTGCCATGTCCAGCGATATGAGGCACCCAAAGCAAGGTCAGGAACATACTTCCTTGTGCACTTCCTTAAGGAGAGTTCAGGCATTTAAGCTGAGATCTAAATTTCGACACGCATCATCATATCATCATAAATTTGGACAGCCATCGGCATATAGGTCACAGGTATTTTTCTCACTTATAGTTTTGACTGTTGAGTCTATTGAGGCTTTTCTTTGTGTAATCATGTTTCATCACCAACATCTTCATCCTGAGGAGGTCTGTTGGGGAATGGGAGCTGACCACAGCGATGGTGCTGCAGTTCCACTACAAGTCTTTGTAAAATGCTGTCAGGAAATGGTCTCTGTTGCCAGCTGGATGGCTACCACCAATGCAGATAATGCTAGAAGAGAAAGACAAAATAACTATTTACATAATAAAAGTAGATATTAAACTCATTATTGCAGGAGTCTTTGAGAATTAACTGTGACACAAATGCAGAGATAAGACTAAGTTGCTTCAAGGGATGGCTTGGTGCTCAGGACTGTGGACTTCCACCCTGGTGTAGACACAGAACAAATACCACTTGGGAGATGAAACCAGTTCTGAGTAGATCAAAATGGAGCCAGACAGTATCTAAGAAAGCTTCCCAGATCTGTTGATATCAAAATACTGGCAAAAGGAAATTTTTCAAATGGGGCACAGCTCTTTAAACTCACTAAAATATTTTTCTCTGTCCTTTGAAGGAGTGCAATCAGCATGCCTTCATTTCAGTGTGTTGCAGTAGGAGTTAGGGACTAATTTTTTGTTTGGGTCTGAGCCATAGAGTCTAAAAGCCCCCAATGTCTGTTTCAAATGAAATGAAATAATCTCAAATATTTGAGCGGATATTGAAACCAAAGGATAAATGTTTATTTCCATCGAATACCTGTGTACAAATGTTCGATGTCTTCACAATTGTAAAGAAGGAACCAACAGATCCTCAAACTAGCAAAAAATTAATCAAGGTGAAAGAATGTCTAAATTCCCCTGTAATATACTTATTTCAATGCTTCCAGTAATTTTCCAAAAAACTTAGGAATTTTTTAAGAATTCTTCTTCTGACAAGTCTGGATTCTCCCTTCACCTGACCCATGCTCTTTGGAAAAAAACCAACAACAACAACAACAAAGAAGAGATTAAAAGGGGGTGTTTTAATGCTTCAGTGGACAAGAAGAAAATAGGCCAGCATGAGATTGCTAGTCTGCTCTACACTGAACTCTGAAATATTCCTGTTCCCCTGTGATGGTTGTGCATCGCTATAATGAATATTTTGTCTCTGTGCTGAGACGCCGTTCTTGTTCCTCAAGAATTCTGTTTTACAGGAAAAGAAATTATTTTCCCCATTTCTATATCTGTCATCTAGATAGTGAAACAAAATGTTTTAAGTAGCTGTTTTGTACCCATGACCCATTGCCCCTAACTTCCTATAGTCCTGGGAAAGCCCTGTTAATCTTTGCAAAATATTAGTGAGTAATTATTTATTCAACAGCTTGTTGTATTACAGCTTGATGCATTTTGTTTTCAATCCAGAAAAGAAAACCTACATGAGAAGAAGTTTCAGCATGTTAGTTCTGCCTTTTGTCCTTGCTCAACATCAAAATTCAAAAGGTTGTCATTTACTACGATATTAAGTACTTCGCGTATTTCATTTTGGAAGTGTTAAGAATGCCTTTACATGCCCATATCTTATTTTGATTAGTCCAAGACATCTTGGCTTGTTTCTTTTTTTGCTTAACTTTTAGGCAAAAACATAACACAACATAAATAACATGGGATTACCACATAAAATGCATCGCTAGTTTTCCACTGAAAACTATAACCAATGACCAAATAATTTCTTTACTGGCTTTTTTGTCTTATCTGATCAGTGTTTTCTGAAAGTAAAGAAAATCAACCGGAAAATCTGAAGCCAGTGTTAATAGAAACAATATTTGTGCTGCTGTGTCCGTCCATCTTCTTTGAGGCCAGTTGTCTGGTTATTCATCGTCAGGGATGTATGACAATGAATATGTCCTTATGTAAGTCAACAATTCCAACTATTTCAAAGTCAGCAAAGTTTATTTAGTACAGACATGAAATCCAAAGCTATCAGAAACTAATCAGAATAAAGCCCTGCACAGGCTATGGTGACTGTAATAAACATTGCCAGCCTGGCTTTTCTACAAAACTGGCTACAAAGGTTTTGCTAAATGAAGAAGCCTTAAATAGCTCAGTATAATGGGGCTTCCTGGGCAGCCAGCTGAAGACTGTCCCTGCAGCCCTGTCAGCTGGAAACTCTCAGACACATCCAGATGGAGTGGGCAGAAAACCTCTGCCTAGCCTTCAGACATCTTTTCAGGGCTCTCTCCCTTGATGCTCTGGGAGGTGGGGAGTGTATCCACTCTCCCAGGTTTTGTGATGAAGTGTCAGTGCACTTCATTAGCTCCAGGCAAAACTGCAAGGTGGTAGATAACCAAACTGTGCCCTATCAATGAACCACAGAATCACAGAATGGCTAAGTTTGAAGGTACCACAGTGGATCATCTGGTTCAACCTCCCTGCTCAAGAAGAACCACCTGATTTGACTACCCTTGTACCAGACAATACGTGCATGGACTAAAAGTCCCTTGTTGCTGACTGTTAGGGTTAAACTGAAATTTAATTTTGAACTGTAAAATGCTAAAGTGCTGTTTCAGTCAATGTAGCTGGAGGTGTATTTAATAACATGCAAATAGTACACTTGCATCAGTTTTAATTTTATATAAATATATATATGTGTGTGTATATGAAATCCTTTTCTCTAGGGGCAATCAGCTTTTTTGCTTCCTAACATACCAGTATCCTAGCCTGTGCTCTATCAGCCTCTTAGGAACGACTCAGAAGGCAATTGACTAATTACATAATTGTTAGAAAATTTTTAGTGGTAAGAGCTTTGTTTTCACTGCTGGTCAAAAAGAACACAGTAAATGTTTTCACTGCAAAAATTATACTCTGATATGTTTAGATGAAATATTGAATGAAATTAGGTGAAACATGTCTATTTCAGTAAGATTGCATTTAGAAAAATTAAAATTAATAGTTTGGACTAATTTTTGACCTTATCAGAACAGAATATTTTCTTTCTTCATTTTCTACTACTTTGTTTTGAACTAACATGTTACGAATTGTAAAAGTTCACATAACTTATATTTTCATGGAATTCAGGTCATCAAAGAAAGGGAACAATCTTATTTGATATGACAATGGGTCTGGTTGACAGGTAACTGTATTGATACAATAACTGACATCTCCAAGGCATCCTCCATGACAATTTGGTTTAAAACACTTGAATTACAAAATTTATGGGGGATCATGATAAACGGATTAAAAATCTACTTACTGATTTATCTCAAAATGCAGTTATCACTGAGAAAGTATTAAAGTATGCATAGGGCTGATTCTTGTCAGGTTCCTCATACACCTGTTCATTGTAATACAGCATTTTGTAATTCATACACAGATATTATCTTGTCATGGAGTCATCATCAAATTATGAAGAACAATAAATGATCCAGGTATTGGCATTCTGAGGAACATGTTGGGAAGTTTAACTGCATATTTAGGCAATTTTTCTTGGAGGATGAATTATTGTTCTGGATTGAGGCTGGTATGACTTCATGCTTGCAGAAGGGTTTTCTTCTTTAAAAAATGGTTGTGTGAGTCAGTGTCTAAAGCAACACCTGAGTCTCGTGACAGGCCAAAGGATTTGCCAGGGAAGTTTTAACTTTGATCCGATCAAACACTTCCCAGAGAATGGCTGTCAGCCCCTTCAACAGGTACAGCCAAAAAGTCTTCTGTAGTCTGTAATAGCACAGTATGGCCTGTAAATCTAGTTTAATTTTTTAGGGTTTTTTCACTTGTTTTCACAAAAAAACCAAAAAACAAACAAACAAAAAAAAACCCCAAACCAAAAAACCCCCACAAAAAGCTGACATTATCTTAAGGTTTCACTGTATGTTTTTTGCTGAATATAACATCAATTATAATGCTTGTCATCTCTGACTTTTGCATGCCCTCATCTGCACATTCGTGGGGCATGGAATGAAGTTCCAGCCCCTGGCTCTTGTAAGGACAGTAATTCAGGTCTCCATCAGGTTCAGTCCTGTGATAAGAGCAGTTGTAATGATCTACTTCTAACTGGGATGGAGTCATCACTGCAATCCTCGGTGACATTTCATGTGGTGAACTTATTTGCACTTGTTGCTTTTTCATCTCAAATTGCTCCTGAATATTTATGTATGGAAAATATGTTGCTCAAAAAAGTGCTCCCTATTCTCCAAAGATCTGTTCTTCTATAATTTCCCAAAGAATTATTAAGGAGTAGCAGATAGACAATCTCTCACTTTTTCCTTCTGTAGAGAGAGGTTCCTCATTAAAATGTAGATAATCATGGGAAGACCAAACCTCCATTGCAACTGAGCCACACACAGGAGCTTTGCACAGTAGACACACACATGCATAGTTCACCAGCAGCTTCTTCCTGCCTTATGTTTGTGCATGAGCCTCCTCTGCCTTTACATATATAACTATGCTTTCCACTTTCTTTATTAAGGGACGAGGAGAGGAATCTCTGCATTAAATCTTCTTTACCAAGTTGCCACTTCCAGGTAACAATTTGAAAGTTTGCCTTCATGAAGATGGCAACAGTAGCACCACTACTGGTACTTGGGATTTCCCTAATCTAGTCCCTGCCATTGCAGAGCTTGACTAGACTCAGTCAGGTGCTTTCTTGTGAAGTTTGTGGCCCAAAACATTGTGTCTTCCAGCAGTCTGGAAATTGTAAACAGTTGTTTGAGATGATAGAATCATCAGCCGCAACAGAGCTGTTTAATTTCCATCCCAAGTCTGCGAGTGGCTGATGAAGGTTTGAGCAGAATGATCTGTGATGTGTGCCTGCTATTGACAATGACAGAAAGCAGGACAGCTCTTAAGATATTCTTTCTTTGTAATGAGCCCTTCAAATCATGTAGCTAGAACCAACAAAATGGTGTCTACATAAAGAACAGTCTTGTTGCTTTTCTGTGAAAGCCTTCTATTGAGTAATTGGCATGAGGCAGTCAGAAGAATTAATGAGATTTAAAGTGGGAGGCCTTGAAATATTCACCCCAGGTGAATACTGATCTTGGAGACCATAGCTCTTCCCTGGCTTACCCAAACCTGTTTACAAAATAAAGTTATAGATCTTACTTTCTCTTTCTTCCAACACAAAGTGTGTTAACCAGCAGCAGAAAATTTTGCAGTCAGTAAAGTCATGTATAGCATACATGTATGTATATGGTGCATGTATTTGTAGAGGTATCACAAAAATCCATGTATTATTTTGAATGCCATCCCCACCTGAAATTCAAGGCAGAAGTAATGTCAAAGTGTACTTTTCTTCAAAAAAAAGTATAGTTTTGAAATACTTCTAAGGCTCCAAGAGAGTATAGACAGAAGTACAGACATGGGGAGATTGACATTAGACTCCAGGACTAATGAATGCACAGACCTAAGGTCAAGAGTACCTCAAGAAAAGGTCAAGTGGGAAATAATACACCACAAGAATTTCAAAAATAGCAGTTTGTGGCTTATTCTTCAAGTCAGATATTTTCTTACAGTAAATAATGAGACAACTCCCATATAGAACTTGATACAAAAGACTTCAAAGATGTAAACATACACAAACCAAGCCTTTGCTTAAAGACAGAAATGCTTCTGGTGGCAAGTCACATCAGAACATGTCCTTTGCTATTTTAGCCAGTCTTATCAGCAGTTTTGTTGTTGTTGTTGTTGTTGTTGTTGTTTTGGGGTGTTTTTTTTGGTTTTGGGAACTTTTTTTTTTTTAAATTAGAAACATGCACTTTTACTGTCAGAGTTTCTTGGAGGTTCTTTTTTAAATTTATAAGCCTGACTATCTTTTAAGGAGCACCTTGCACATGTGAAATAGAAGATTTGAAAGTCCAGCAGGTAGCTGAAAACAAGGAGGAACTTTTAAGATGTTGGTTTCACATATATGTATACATACATATGTATACATTACTACAGATTGATGATGTGAGTCAGGGAATTTGGATTCTCATTTTCTTCTATAAATTTATTAAATTTAAATTCTGTCTAGTTTATATATTCTCATGTCCAAAGCTGTGGATCAAACTTAGATGCCATAAAGTGCTCCACTCTTTAAAGATGAAGAGAAAGTGACACATTTATTTACTCAAGATGCTTACAAAACCCTACAACTTTCTGTACATTGTTTCTCATCTCTTGCTCATTGTGTATTTCCTTTACCAAACAGGAAAAACCTTTGGCCTTCCACTGCATGATCCAAGGGACTGAAAGCATCCCACTGAGCAAACAGATGTTTCTGAAATGATTTATCGGTCACTTGCCCATGGCACCACAGAACAGGTCCTCCTGCTGCTAGAGTCCTCCTGTATAATTGTCTTTTTGCTATCTTTCTGGAGAACTGTGCTTGGCCAGGGACAAGGAGTGATGCTGAAGTGTCACAGGAGGCTCACTTTCCATTGTCAAGGTCTGGTATTTGTCAGAGGAGACAAGGACCAGACCTGTTTCTCCAAGGAAGTGCCCCCACAGAGGTACCAGCTGCACAGTAGGAGCACCACAATCCATCACACAGCTGTCCAGGAGCTGGGACCTTGATGAACTCCAAGCCTGTTGTGCAATACACAGGTCTTGCCCCTGATGTCTCCTGCACAGCTGGGAACAAGAATCCCAGAGGATGTCTACCTGCAAGGAGGCAGCTGCATTGGGTCTCTTCCCTAGGAAGTACTTGTTAAGACAGGATGAGCTGTGGTTACCCTTTGGTCTGGTGTTTCATGCAGGTATTTCATGGAGGAGATTAATCCCAGCCGTTGGATGCTTGAAACTATGGCTGTAATGAGCGTATCTCTAGTTGTTGGTGTTCTAATGAAATTTTGTAACTGGGGAGATGGAAATGCTACAAAATACCTGAATGACTAGAGACCAAAAGGACCACTGTTTCTGAGACACTGAACTTTCTCCTGGACTGAGAGAAAGCAGAACTTGAAGGGCTTAGTTTGTGTAGAAGATCAGTGAAGGAAGGTATCATCAGGAAAAAGATCTCAGCTGGTTGCTTTGAAGAAGATATGACAAATAGGGAACTGGCATTGCCTCAAAAAGTGATATAAGCACTCAAAATTGTGCAGGTAAAAATGAAACTTGAGGTTAAAGACAATGTTTCTCCTAATGATACAGGTGTGTGTCCAGTGCTTCCAGGGCCTGAACATTTGGGAAGTTTCCAATGACTCTCTTGACCAGATGTTCAGAAGGGACATGCACAGTTCCTAAAAAGGCTCAAAGGAAGTCTCCTGTGTGTAGCAATGCACATAGCATCTGAAAGGTTTGTGGAGAAAAATCTGAAGAATCATAAACCTGCTATCTGGTATAATGAGGGTCAAAAATGGGAGTGCAGCTGTTCAAGTTTAGGACAAGACTGAGGAATTTGCAAGAGCAGCACCTGTGCTTGCACCCACAGCTCTGTCCTACAAGGTGTCTTAAAGAAAATTTGGTGCTGGCCCACAGACCTCGCATGTGTTATGTGTCAAGCGTAAACACAAAAACCACAGGTGGCTGTGCAGAGGCAACAGTGCCATCACCCTGAGCTCTTGTGCAACCAACTGCACAGAGGCTGTCACTTCCCTCCAGCTGTACAGCTGCTGTGCCAGAGGAAATCAATAAAACATCATCTCAGACATTTAGACAGTTTGAGGTTGTGATCTGCCCAATCAGGATTCAGACACAGATCTCGGTCCTTGGGGGGAACAAAGGCATGTGCGTCAGCTGAGCCACAAAAACGAACTGTGTTTTCCTCAGCATCAAGGATGGTGGTTTAAACATCAGTGAAAAGCATCTGACCCCACACATTTGAGGCTAGAAGTATCCACACTCACACTGTACTTCAGTTGGTGCAGAAGGACTTCTTCAGCACAGCAGTTCACCTACACTTAATGTGTCTCCTACCTAGGTAACTCCATGACAGGAGAATCCATCAAAGAGATCATAAATGAAAGATTGAGTTATAAAGCTGTCATCCAGTCAATGCTGCATGTCCATGTGGGGACACCAGGGAAAGCTGGGAGACCCTAAGTGGTTTCCTGTGTGGAGGATGCCACAGAAATGGGGCTCTCAGCTGCAGCTGGGAAGCAAATGTCTGCTGGGTCCCACTAGAATGGAGCAGCAGCTTTGGTGTCCGTGTGTAAAGGCGCTTTTGTGTTTAAGAACTTCCACCTTGTCATACCTGTTGCTTCACTTGAAAAACATTTGTAATCAGTGACTGTTCTGGAGGATAGTTAAAAACTGAATGGCAGAGAGGACATCCTCTCAGATGTACTGCTACACAAAACATAAGAGCCTTAACTTCTGTTCCTTCTTTTAAATTGTTTTTACTAGAGCAGTCTCAGAATACTATTATCATCTTTATCCCTACCACACATTTTTGAAACCAGGACTCTGCAATGTGTATGACATATGACCTTCAAAAGTCACAGGAAAGAAACCTCATGGCTCACATTTTGGGTGGGAGTCCAGCCCACCCAATGCAAGCAGCATTATTTGGATCCTGTAACTTTATATATGAAAATGGAGCAGCCCCATTGAAATAACCTATCCTGTTCATGTAGAGATAGAAATGAGTAAATGCCTCAAAGGTGTTCCAGGGACTCCTCAAGGCAGACCCATTCATCTTCTGAAGGTCCATTAGACACTAGATATGGTTGTTCTGTCCTAGAACTCCGTTCTTTCCTGGATCATCCCTAAAGACTGATGCTGGCTAAGAATAGAACTGTCAGGAGGTCATGATGCTCAGTGTGGACTTTCCTCATCAGAACAGTGTTGTTGCTTGTCCTCTTCTCTGTGTGTGCTGCCTTGTCTGGCCTCTAACTTGGCTGAGGTACCTCAGTCACACTGAAGGTGTCAAGCTCTGTATGGTGTGAACAGGATGTGGTCCCTCCTTTCAAAAGTGTCGAAGGCTAGTGCAGTGGAAAATGACTAGAAAATAAAAATAATTTTTCCACCAACTGTGATTTTGAATATGTGTGAATTTGCAGATTTGCACAAGCAAAAGCCATTCTGATCTGCAGAGGTCACTTAACCATAACCCCTTGCAGAGGTTATTAGGAGGCTATTGCCATTTTTATTAAAAGAGAGTGGATGAGTAATGGCTGCTGTAACTGTCTTGACTGAGGCACTTACCCAATGCTTTGTTGTTTCCTTAATTTCTTGTTCCATTAAATCTTTGGAGCAAAGCTTGTGCAGATCATGACTTGTACTTGGCACCTTTTATGTTTCGTGGTTTTTGCTTTTTTTTTTTCTTTTGTATAGTTATTTTTGCCAACTTAACAGCTGTTTGCTAACAATTTTTTCAATCAGGACTCTTAAATTCATCTTAGTCCTTGGTAACTGCTTAAACTCATGCTACCTAGCTCCTGCCCTCATCCATTAACAGAAATTCTTCTGACAAGTTATGTTTTTTTGGTTTTTCAATAAACATGATACTAGTCCTTCAAGCAGCTCATCTTCCTTGATGTAATTTTACTGCATTTTCTTCTCACATGATACAACGAAGAACAGAAATAACTCATAACAGATTTTAATCTCCTATTCTACATATGCTATAAAGTCCAGTCATAGCCAAGTACATTTATAAGGACATTCCACAGCTATTAAAGTTCCATGTAACTCGTCATGAAAATTAAATCTTGAAGTCTGCCTTGGCAGAAGAAGAAAATTTTAAACAATAAAATTGAGAGGTTTTTCCCATTGTTTTCTTTCCTTGTGGGTTTACTAAGAAGCAGAATTATGCAAATGCACACTGTTCCTGATCTTCTTCCCATTTCTTCTCTGCTCAATCCTAACCCTGAAATTAAATTTTGCTAATGCCAAGGAAAATTTGACACTGTAATGGTGTCTTTCTGCCTATATATTGCTCTCAATATCTGACAAGTCTTGAGGTTGAATTTTTAGTTGAGGAGTTGCAAACAGGGCAGCAAAACATCAAGACTGGGTCAAGCTGAAACCTCAATATAATTATAGTTGAAGTTGTGGTTTGAAACCTGTTGTGAACACTTTGGTAACTGGGGGCAGCTGAACAGACTGATGAGCAGCTTTTCCCTTTGTAGTGCTCTCATGTCCAGTAGTTTTGATGAATTTGTTCATGGGGGTGAACAAAATTCTTCATTCATTTATTACGTAGTTCCAATAGCTTTTCAAACTTGATAATCAGTATGTATCTTATTTTCAAGACAAAAAAGGCAGCAGTCATTCCTAGATGCAATGTATTATTATCTTGAACATTTTAAGTGCAGTAAGGAACAAACTATAGGTATGGTCCTCAGAGTATGCTGAATCAGAGTGTAAGTGTATTAAAAATACCCCTAGAATGAGGATGCTTGAAGTCAGGAGTCAATCACTGGCTACCAGACAGTGTCAAGAAACAATGGGCACAAAGCCTTCTGCTTTACAGTTAGCTCTCTTGTGTGAGACAGCAGTTTGAACACTGCATTTAGCCCCTTGTCATCATGCCATATTAGGCCTTCCTGAATATTAAGGTAACTGTTCTCAGGTAGGAAGCAAAACGAGGATCACTCTTGGGATTTTTGTACATTGTCTGGTTATTGACCAGTTGTTCCTGCCTTTGGGGATGGGAGTATATGCAAGGTAGAGAAGGTAGGCATTTTGTATTTTTACTGCTCATAATCATTACAAGGGATAAGTCCACTGAAATGGATAGTCAACTATTTCCAACTCTCATGGGAGCATTCTCTATAGCATGGTTCAGTGGTGTCCATATCAGTTTGGTTAAGTTTTACTTGTCTGATACGTTTGCTTCCAATGTGGAAAAGTATTCCATAAAATGTAGTTTGTCTGATGGCTGTATCTCCCTCCCATAACATGTTTGCCAGGACAGGTGACTGGTTCACAACAGGTTTCACCAAGTCCTGCCCACAGAGCCATCATGGCTGCTGCAGACAGTGCTATGTTGCAAGACATACTCTTTCTCCCTATGATGCCAAGATGATTTTTTCCTTTTCTTTTATATACCTTTTATATACCTTTTATATACCTTTTATGTACCCTCTTAGCATATGTACTCATAATTTCATTATGATAACTTAGCATAGCCCTAGTGTTGTGTTAGGCCGGGAGACCAAACATCCTAGAGGCCTCGTAGTAGGAGTCCAGAAAGCCATACGCTGTCCTGGAACCAAGGACCCCTCTAGGACATATCCTGTAAACAAAGACTCGGCCTATTCCTCAGGGGGGGGGATTTCCTCGGATGGGGAAATACCACACCATTCATCCAGGCCTCCCATTGGGGCACTCCTGTTATATATGCTAATTTGTAAGGTCCATAAGTTGTATACACCATCTCACGTGGGGGTGCATTGCGGCACATCCCACATTGGCAAAGTGGTGCACCATAAGGATCCTTATTAAATACTGAGATAAAACCCCTTTATCCCTTAACCATGTCTGGCTCTCAATTTTTAGGACCAGGAAATGGCATCACCTAGAATGCCAACTGTTTTCCTTCCTAAACAAATGCAGCTGACAAGGGTACAGGAAATCATGCAAGTGCTGCTTGATTAAGATAAAGACTTAGGCTCTGGCATGCAAAAGGAAAGACTGTGTATTGGAAGAGGCACAGAGTACTGTGAGAGATGATATTTTCAAGCCTGACCTCTTATATGTTAAAAATGTTACAGTGTCATTACACAGCTTTACAGGTAGGACATAAATGTGAGGAAAGTAACAGTGATAAAAGGGTGCTACAGCTCCAGCACCGGGGACAACCTGCTGCAGTGGGCGTGGATTTTTTCCTTGAATGTATTTATTAGTACCTGAAGATCTCAGAAGTCATACTGCTTAATGAAACAATATATAATGGAGTAGACTGCAAGTACTGAAATATAAGGAAAACTACTCTCAGCTGTTTTATCCAGGGAGTAATTGGTAGGCTTATTTAGCATTGCAAAACTATTCACATCAAAAATAGTTTATACATGGTGTTTCACTTTCTAATCCACTAATTTCAGAGGAGAGAATCTAAACTTCAAATATACAGCAAGAACAGATTGTTCAGGCTGTGACTATTGTACTTCAATAAAAATATTTCTTCTCCCTATGGTAGTTGAAATGTACTGAGGCTTCAGCTCAGGAGGAGAGAGAAAAATACTTCAGACCTTTTACTGCTCATGCGCATCTTACAGATCAAATAGTTTGATGATTTTTTTTTAAACGTTAATTACAGTAGATCTGCCAGGTACACTTGTGCCAAGCTTCCCTGCAGACAGACACTTACTGCCTGTCACCCACACCCACTCAGCTCATGTTAGCCATCATTTTGTCATTGCCCAACAAGCCCACACGCTGTTTTGCAGGGACCAGACGGCTCACAAAACTGCCAACTGCATAAAGCCATCAGATCTACAGAAAATCCCTCTGAGACCTAAGAAACACAGATTTTCAGATGATTTCCCTATTTACAAGTGCTTCAGTTGTCACTGACCTTTCTGACATTTAGAGAGAAGTGAGAGGTGGTTAGTGTGGCCATCTGGTTCCTCACTATTCGTAACACTAACACTTAAAGTGTGTGAGTGCTTGTGGAAAGTGAGTATGAAAGTCAGAAGTGACTGAATATACATGAATTTTAAAACACTGCAAGATTTCAGACATTGCTCTTTTCCTCTGTGTGGGCTTGTGATGCTAACAAAGCAAGAGCTAGTGAATGTCCTGACCTCTGGGAACAGCTTAATGGAGAGTGATGGAAATTCAGCTATTTTTTCTTAGAAGCTTCTCCAGAAAAAAATAATTTTCCTTTCTGTTCAGAAATACAAATATATTCAAATTTTATCTAACATGTGAGGCCTCAGTTAAATATTTTTGAGTATATGTTTCTTTGTTTCTACATCATATGTCTTTTAATTTATTTGCATGTGTACTTTGTTGAGTAAGAGTATGTACAACTACTGATCTTGTGAAGATATACAGAAGCAAAGCAATAAAAAATTTTTTAAATCTTCAGTTAACAAATTTTTGCATTCTAAACAAATTCTGTCTTGAAAATATTATTTGAAGGATTATAATTTTTTTTAAACTGTTTTCTTCCTGCTGAATTTTCGTGGACCTTATGCTTCTTATGTGAGGGAAAAAAAACCAAGGAAAAAAAGGAAGAAAAAGAAAGAAAAAAAGACATTTTCCAGTGTAAGAATCTTTTAGATACAAAAGCTTCTCAGCTTTTTTTGAGTTGTACCTCATAAGTAAACTAGATAGTACAGAATAGTCATTCCTAATTTCCCTGGTCATCTTATGATTCAGGTTTTTTGCTTTTTTACTTTCTGTAAAGTTTAATACAGTATTTGCTTTCTTTGTCAGTCAGAGAACTATTGGTATTTGCTATGGGAATTCTGTATTATCATTATTATTTTTACTATTATTAAGCAGCTACTTATATTTAATGAGCACTCAAAGAAGTGCACACATACACTTGCAGATGGAGTGCATTTGTATTAAAGTTGAAGTGACTTGAATTTTAAGTTTTTACCAAGATGGACTGAGCTGCCTTCCACATGTCAAAGTCCTGGTTGTCAAGAAGACAGCAGTTTTTAGATAACAATGTAAATTATATACAAAACATGCATTTTAAGCATGGTGCAGTGGTAAAGTCATGTAGAAGAAAAATTTTCTTTAAATTATTTTTTGGATGATATTTCATGCCTATTACCAATAGTTGAATAGGTACTGGAGTTCAAACAATGTTAAAAATATATTTCATATACCAGCTCCATTTCTAGCTGCTGTATTCTCACTTTAAATATTGCTTGTGATTAGAAATGCACTTTAAAAAAGTTTGTATATGAAAAATCTTACAGAAGTTCACCTGAATGCTTACCTGTATTCTGCTGCCCATCGTTTATAACTTAAGCCTGCAGTGGATGATTTTGGTTGGAAAGAGGACTGCATTAAATTCAGCAAACCAGAATTATACCTACTGTGTCCTGTATTTGAGGCCTGTATTGTCATTGCTGTGATTTGAAGCCAGTCACCATTCAGCCAATAAAGGTACAGAAGTGCAATTATGAAATAGTTCTCTCTATAATAAGTTATACCTTTTCACATTTCCTAATAAAATTGCTTATTCTTAAAAATTCACAAGATATTTGTGTTGCACATTTCATGTCTGAGTATTTTTTCTTCCTTCTGTCTGTTTTGTTTGGTTTGAGTTTTGTTTGCTGCTTGTGCTTGGGGGCGTGTGTGTGTGTGTGTTTAGGTTTTGTTTGTGGGTTTAGCTCTGGGTTTGCATTTATTTAATGTTTATCCAAGTTTCATATTTTAGAAATAAAAGATTGTAAAATGAAGATACACTAATAAACAGTCCATTCACGGTAGCACATATCTCTAGATGGACCAACAGTTTTCTGATACCAATTACTTAATTACAAAATGCAAAAGTACAATAAAGAGCAAAATTTCAATGTTTGGCCACATGGCACAAAGTGCTTAAGATGATGCTCTATTTGTAAACAGTACATTATGTAGATTGGAACAATACAAAGCAATTCAATTAGAGATAGTATGACCTTTTACTGCTTAAGCTCAAAAGCAGCAGAAGGAACCTCGCCTATAATGAACATTTAGCTATCTCTATTGCTGTTTTCTAGCATTATCTAAATGAACACATCTTCTCTGTATTGCAGATGGATTTGGACGTCTGCAGGAGATTGCCCTCTCTCAGCTCAATGTTCTGAGTGTTGTCAATGAGGTCATACATATGTTCTCACTGATACAACGGTAGCTTCAGTTTAACTATCAAGATATTTATTTCACCCTTGGGAAACTACCAAGCTAGGCATCATTAAAATAACATTTGCCACTTCACAGTGATTGCGGTAATGCAGAATCTCCTCTGGTGCACCAGAGAACAGCATTTCTGCCTCTCTATCTTTCCAGTGGTGAAAGTTGTGCAGGTGCCTGCTGCAGGTAGCAATGGTGTTGCATGCAATACTTCACCTTAGTTTACTTATAATCAGCCTAAAATAAGATGTGGTTTATTCCAGAAACAGAGAGAAAGTAATTTTAAAAAACCCTACTCACTTCACCTAAGAAAAATATTTATAATTTATGCATCAGAACATATGAGTACCATCTGATCAAGATCTCAGTTTTGATAAAATTCTATGACCCCATCTAATCATGCTGGTAAACTGGCTCAACAATGACTCAGAAAATTCCACCTGTACTTCCTACCCAGCAGCTGAGTTTTACTACAAATCTCTTAATCAGAAATACAATTTCCTATACAGGCTTTCTTTTCTTAAAATAAAAAAGTTACTGGTCTTGCATTTATTTACCTTGTACTTGTTTTGTTTTAAAGTGTAATTGTTGGCACATGCAGTATGTGGTTCTAAATAATATCCTCCAGTATAACAGATACAACCTAGAGTATAGTGTCAGAAAATGGCTTGTTGAGTGCAAGAGGCTGTTTTAGTTAATATGGGAGAAAAGCAGCTTGCTGAGTAGATTGCATAGCCTTCAGGTACAGTTACTGAGAAGCTCTCAACTCTGTGAGTGAAATAATGGGAAGAAATTAGATACGGGGATTAATTACAGGAAAGTAAGAAGCAGGGGATGGGAAGTGGCCCTGAGGAGGGTCTGTGGTTAGTGGCATGTTTAGTCACGCTATGCCAGCCACCTGGATTTCTGGGAATTTAATCAAGTTCCAGAAAGCCTGGACAGATAGTTGGTTAAGCTCTGCTGAACCACTAGCAGCACTCGGAGTTGTGGAGGAGGTTAATGAGTGCCCTCGGTTCCAATGGGCAAGATTGCAGCTGAGTAAGGGGGGAATTAATGAACTCACCGGGTGGACTCATGAGAGAGACAGGAAGGAAAGCTCTCATCTTTCTGGAAATCCCCAGATGAGCACAAAGCAGGGCAGCTCTTTCTCTAACTCGCCAGGACAAGGAGACCATATATGTGCATTTTCTTGGGATCACTGTGAAAAGGAATATTTCCATCCCACTCCTCACACAAGAATGTTCAAAGCAGGAATAGCTAAGCTTTTTTCCAATTGTGGCATTGCCAGCTTGTGAGGGACTGGGTACTCCAGATTTTCAAGGGGGAGGAAGGAATGCTAAAGGACTTCTCCATGGGTTCCTGTGGACCTTGACCCCTTCAGCACTGCCCTTATGCTAGTTAACTCCTGAGCTTTGAGTCATGGACTAACTAATTCCTCTCAAGAGAAAACCCAGAGCTAATGAACAGAATCATAGAATAATAGGAAATTAAGGGGTTGGAATGGACCTTAAAAATCATGCAGTTCCAACCCTCCTGCCATGGGCAGGGCCACCTCCCCAAGTTATTCATAGCCTTATCCAACCTGAACAGTGCCACATTTGGGGCATCTACAACCTCTCTGGGGAACCTGTTCCCGTGTCTCACCACCTTTGCAAGGAAAAAATTCTTCCTAATATGTAACATAGATTTCCCCTCTTTCAGTGTGTACCCATTACACCTCCTTGTCATAGCACTACAGTTCCCCCCTCTGGCTTCCCCGTAGGCCTCTTCAAATACTGGAAGGTTGTTATGTCTCCACACAACCTTCTCTTCTTCAGACAGAACAGCCCCAGCTTTCTCAGTATTTCTTTGTAGGGTGAAGATTTTGCTCCAGGATCTGCTTTATGTAGTCAGTGGGGATCTGGAATTGTGCAGGGGTCCACTGCTCTACCCACAGGTCTTTCAACATTATCTGTTTAAGTTGTGAGCTCCCCCACATCCTATGCATGCATTAGACACCACTGCTTTGCTGAGATAAAGACACTGTGCTTGTGGGCTGTCAATTAAACACATTTGTCTTATTCTGCACTGGTATACTAACAACAACTAGCATGTTGCAGGGGCAGAGAGGTCTAAGCTGGGGCTGAAGAGTTGAAAGGCATCTCAGATGCCCCCAGGACTCCATCATCTCCCACAGGATGGCAGAGCAGCTTGGCACAAGGTACAACCATTGTGATGAGCTGCGTCAGCTTGCATTTCAGAAGCTAAATGTAGCCTTTTCCACCAAAAGGTTCAGCGCATCTTTACACAGATGTGCAAGCAATACTGAGTCTTTGGTGAGGAGATCTTCACAGTACCACTGTTCCTGTACCGTGTTCAATGTCCATCTAGTCTGCGCCTGGGGCTCTGTTTCAAGCCCAACAGACCTGGGAGTCCAGATGCCTTCTCTATGTCTTCACCTCTCAGCACTAAAGATGAGGAACCAGAGGAAGTAGACCCTCACCATTGGATCTTTATCCCTCCTGACTCGGATGAGATGGTGCTGCAGAGGGAAACCAAACCTCTGTGAGCCGATGAGAGCTGCTGCTGGGTGAGCCAGGTTCAGGGGTTATTTCTTGCTAGAGCAGCTACACTAGCACAGATGACAGTGATACTTGCCTCCCATCTGAGAAGCAGGTCCTTGTGACTGGGCTTGTATAAATCATTTACCACTGTCCTGCTATGGCTGCAGCATGGACATGGAGCTTACCAGCAGCTCCTGCCCAAAAATGAGTAACCTTGACTGTGCAATGTGGACCATGTGGATACACAGTCTTCAGAGTAGCATTGCAAATGTCTATCACCTGTGCTACCACAATGTATTTTTTCTATTTTAATATCCATTAAGTCTTTTGTCCTTTAAGGCTGTGTTGTCTGACACCTTTTCCATGGAAGTGACTTTTAAATGTGGTGACTTAAAAGTGGTAATTTTGCTCCATTGAAACTCCCAGTTCCCACCCAGTCACCTATACAGGGAAAAGACCACCACAGGCTGCAATCAGAACTGAGATTGTTCAGTAAGTGAGGATGTGTTGAGGAAAGCTAAAAGAAAGGGAAGTCTGGAGATCTGGAAGCCACAGTTACACCCTATCTGATGGTACCCCTCATTAGGCCTGTCCCAAGCTCTCCCAGGGGGAGGCCAACCCTGTGAAGATCTTCTGCCATCATGTTGCAAAATTTTGCAGGTGCAAGTGGGGCAGGAAATAGTTGAGGATTAGCTTTGCCAGGGAGCAAAGATGAAGGTGTGCTGCCTTTTTTTTGGTGTGCTCTGGTGTGGCCTAGTGCAGAGTGCAACACAGATGGTGAGGAGTGAAGCTCAGGGGCACGCTGGTGAATGAATATGAAGGGCTCTGGAAAAGGGACTCAACAAGGTTTGTTCTGAGCTTTGCTGCAGTCACTGTGCTCCAGAAGGGCTGATCATGAAAAGTGTGAGCATGAGTCATCCCTCACCAGCTGATGGGAGGCTCCCTTCATGGCTCATAAAGGCTGCACAGATTTAGCCTAAACGTCTCTGTAAGAATCAGAACTCAACTGCCAGGCTCTGGTATTGCTCACGGCTTGTCATTTGACAGTGTGGGTTCTTCTGAATCTGATTTTCTAATAAAAGATTCTAAATTTGAATATAATTTTTTGCTGGCAGGTAGACATACAAATGATAGTGCTGTCCAGGGAGTAACTCATGACTAAGTCTTACTGGAATTAACAAAATTTGCCTCCTCCTACTTATTTAACTTTGCAGCTCATTGTCACACATAAACCCTGAGCCTACTGAATACAAAAAATATGTGGAAAGACGGAAGAGAGAGTGGTTACCACATCATTTGCTTTCATCTGCAGCTGAACATCTCCTCATAAGGGCCCAAGAAGAGGATGTGCTTACAGCTGGAATGCCTATGAGTCCAGGGTGGAGCACCCATCACGGCTTGGACCCTTGTAGGTCAACTGTGCCCAAATATCCTCATTCCTGGATACTCTGAAATAAGGCCTCTCACATCAAGACCTTATCTTGTCATCCTGCATTATGGGAATGATACCTTTCCTCTACACTAGCTATTTGGAAGAAGAGTTTAGACTCCTAAGATTGGGACAGTGCTCACAACTCAATAAATCATCCATTTTTTCCTGAAAATCTTTAATCAAAAAAACCCATTTCCTCTCCAACTCTGCTATAGATCAACGTCAAATCAATACTGTAAAGTAATCCCTCCAAACTCATGTTTCTCTATTAAATATGGGTTTGACCATTTCCAATTTTGTAACAAAAAATGCACACCAAGACTGTGGTAGATAATTTCTATTTGATTTAGGCTGGTCTGAAGTGAATTATCAATTTTGAGAGAGAAGCCATGTTTTGTAGCATTGTTATTGGCAGGTAGAAGGAGAGGAGAGGCAGAGGACAGACAAAAAGAAGTTTGTACTAAATCTAGTGGAATTGGCATTCTGGTCTTCTGGGTTTCCTGGAGCAGAAGAAGAAGTCTCAGCAATCTTTGAGTGCAATTTGAGTGAAAAGCAGTGAAGACTAGATTTTTTTACAAAAGGTTCCTAATTTCACCTCTTCATCAATAATTGATGTTACCTGGTTGTTAATAAAAGAAAAAAAAACAAAACACAAAAAAACAAAAAACCCAAAACCCCTATGATGACAAAGCTTTGAAAAGGATGTCTTGAAATCCCATCACTCCCACCTGTTTTTACTGAGAGGCTTTTGTCCTACATAATCTCACCATTTCATTCTAGACTCTTTCATCTGCAGAGTATTCTAGCCTGCATTTTTGATTAAGAGAAATAGAAATTCCCAGAACAAGGGATGTTATTTTACTATTCATTAGGGCAGAGATTTGTTGGATCACTGGGATCCTCATCTAGAAGCTGTGTAGCTAGGTCCTGTAGCTATCATGACAGTGACAGTGATGTGAAGTCACCCTTGTCTTTGGGCTGGCAGTGCCATGGTGTGGAGTCTCTACATGGTGCTGTGACCACCGTGGTGTCTGCAGTGCTGAAGTGCTGCCAGCAGTCTATATCACCAGGCCAGCAGCTCATCTTGCTGGAGTGTCCACTGCACAGGCACTGGAGAGCCACCCCTTTGGCAGACTAAGTGCTGTCTTTCTTTCTTACTTTGCAGCTGCAGGTCTGAGTGGCTGCATCTCAGCCCCCACAGGGAAAGCTAACATTCGAGACCTTCATAAAAATGCCACTGCACTCTACAGCAAAAGAAATGCTGCTATTTTCAGTCTGACTCCCAGTTGTTGAAAAGACGGACGGGGCTGTTGACACACAAAGGCAAAGATAAGTGATGTACACTCATTAATTATGCCTTTGTTCATTTCTCTTTTTCTTGGAAATACTCTCATAGTATTACATTTTTACTCTCAATAATGTTTAATAACAAATCTGATATGGACCTATGGTATAATTTGCATAAATGCTTGGTCCAGATCATGTCATTGATATTTCTCCTCTTCATTGCAACATAACACAGTATACTTGCATTTTCACTTAAACACTTAAATGACCTGTCACTTCTGCCTTGAAAATCTTTTTTTTCTGGAACATTAGCTTTCAATCTAAACCCTGCTCCAAGACCAACTGCGTCCTTTTCATGCTGAAAATACATCATTCAACACCTCCCTTTCCACACAGAGTATTTTTGGTCTCCAGCATTGAAAAAATGCTGAGTGAATAAAATCATGGGTCTCATACACAGCCTTTTAATGGTTAAGTAGAGGTAATTCTTCAGTGTGCTGACTTCATCCTTTCAGGCATGCCTTCAGACACTTGGTACACTCTGTCTTTCCTTTTTCTGATGCAATGCAGCCAGTGTTATTGAAACACTCCATTGCTGATTTACTAATTAGCCTTTATTACCAGAATTGGTCTGACCTTATCTACTTTCAGTACTGTTCTTACTGGCTCTGTTCCTCTAGAGCATTCTCATCTATTCCCATGTACAATGCACATTCAGGAGCTTGTTTGGGTTATGAGTCAGAAGATAAGCCCGTCTCCCAGTCTCCAGCTGGAGCTCCTGAGGCTTAGCTGTGATCTCCAATATTCTTTACAGTAATTGTTATTTTTTCTACAGGGTAGTTAGAGGGATCAATATCTAAAAGCTGTAGAGATCTTATTATAATTTGCTTGACATCTGTTATCAAAACTACAGACTATACAGAAAATTTCGTAGGCATAGAAGTGTATGTCCTGAATATCAGAATATTTTTTCCTGCTGTTTGGCATAGGGTGAGTGTCAAGAGTCTCCAGCATGAGGTGAACTGTGTTTGGAGGTCAGGTAAGGTTTTTTTCTACCACGTACTTCTTGGTCTGACAAGGATCAAGAAGGCTGGTGGGAAACTGTTATCCTATTGTCCTACCTTCTACTTCCTGAGCAGCTATGCCAACAGTGCCATGACATAAATAATCAAGATACCAGTAACTTAAACCAAGCATTAACCAACCCAGGAAACCTCTCTTCTGGAGTGGGTAGCTCTATCTGCAGTCTCCCACAAACATTTGCTCACCAGCCTCAGGTGGTGTGCAGGAAGCCTGGCCAAAGGGTTGGTTCACCTGCCAAAGCAAGGTTACACCAGATTATGGATTCATTTAGCTGAAAGGCTAGGGCTGCTGCCAGAAGCCAAGGAGTCCAGCCAACAAGAAAGTGGGTGCTATCAGAAGAGTTGTGTGCAGAGAACATGGGAGACTGCTGGTGCTTGGAGATTTCAAACAGGCAAAAGAGCAGAGTGACAGAGACTTTCTCTGAGAGGCTCCGATTCGTTCATTCCATAGAACTCGTCTGATTTCTTCACACACCTGAGCCTGCTGCCTTAGTGGACCAGCAGCACCCCAAACAGTTCAGGGCCAAAGCACGAGGAACTATGTGCTGTTAAATTGCTATTCTCACCCTGTATTTCAGTAGTGTCACCACAATAGTGTGGTGGTTTGTCAATGTTAATGTTTTGCTACCCAGACAAAAAGTAAGAGGAATTCCCTGCATTATATGACTGTGACTACATCACTATGATCACAACATGATTTAACACAGAGATTTAGGAAGTAATTTTTGTAAGACACATTTTTGCACTGGAAATAGAATAATTTCCAACAAAGTGGGTAGTACTTTTTCCAGAAAGCTCTCTGCCTTGACTTCCTCTTCTCCCCCCATCAGACAGATGCACCTTTATACTGCTTTTTTTAATGCTCAGCATATTTTTAAGCACAATGCATAATACTCCAAACACAACACTATGGATAAACTTGGGTCATGTTGTCCCCCACATTTGAAATACAGAGCAGACAGCTGGTGCATGGACTATACTGTAGGCAGAGAGGAAAAACTATTTTCTTGTGAGGCATTGTTAAATACTGACAGCATAGAAATGCACAGTTTTGAGCAGGCTAGAGCATGTTGCAGTGTTTGGAAGAATACCTGCAATTTTCCCCATATGTTTTGTCCTAAGAGAAGATGGTGCTTTCATTATTCATTCTCTTTATAAAGCTACAGCAATGTGGCAGTCAGTCCCTCAGTTAAGGAAGAAGGGGACTGGGGTCTTTACTCAGATGTAGCCATTTTTCAGGAAAACACAGCTGACAAAGACAGAAGACTTCCCAAAGAGTACATAAATCAGGGTCAGGAAAAAACCTCTGAAGTTCTCACAACAGCGAAAGCTAAACTCCTCAAACAAAGAAAACAATCTTGTGGTTGTGACCAATATCCTATTCCCAAGCATGGGCTTTTAAAAACAGATGAATTTATCAATTATTTTGGCAAAACTGTTTTCTTTTTATTGTGATGGAACAACTAAAAGACTGCAAGAGGCTGGGTAAAAAAAGAGAAAGTAAAATTAAGAACTAGATATAGTATTAGGTGGTGGGAAATGCCGTCACCTGCATCAGCAGCATCCAGCAATGGCAGACTGGGAGGCTCCATCCAAAATCGTAAAAACACTCAGAAAGCACACTCAGCTCCCCAGAGACATAAAGCAATCATCTATTTTTTGAGTGAGAGTACTCAAAAAAAGAGAGAACAAGAGACTGATCAAATTACAGTGAATGCGAAAGGACTGAGTTGAGCAAGGAGCAGCTATAAAACATGAAACAGTTATTGCTAGATTCCTAATCAGGGTGAAAGGCATTCAAAGGAAAATGACCAAATCAGCCATGTAACTCCGCAAAGACTTGGGCAAGTCTAGTACATTATCTTCCATTTGAAGACAGAGCAAAGATAGGATACAAAAAGGAGCTGCTGCCGGAAAATGTGGTGGCATAAACAGGGAAACTATGCCCAAATAGAGAGGATAAAAACTGCAGACACTCTGAATGCCATGAGGAAAAAAGTCTACATAAAAGGGAAATAAAGGAACAAAACCACATAAACAAGCAGGCATCCAAGGAGTGAAAACTTGCACATACCTGAGCTCAGTGTAGCACAAAGGAAACCAGCAATCACAAAACATACAAATGAACAGAAGATGTCTGTAGAGTTCAGTGTGGCAGCAGAGGTAAGAGAAGGGCCAAAACCATGTATAAACTAGCACCACCAGAATAGTTAAGGTTGGAAGGTTGCTCTGGAATTCATCTTGTCCGATACCTCTGCCAAGGCAGGTTTACCCAGAGCAGGTGACATAGGAACAAACATGTCCAGGTGCATTTTGAATGCCTCTGGAGAGGGAGAATCCATGACCTCCCTGGGCAGCCTATTAGAGTGCTCTGCCATCCACAATGTAAAGAAGTTCTTCTTCATGATGAATGAAAGTTCTTGTGTTTTAGTTTATTGCCATTAGTTCTTGTCCAGTATGTAGGCACGACTGAGAAGTCCGGCACCATCCTCTTGGCACTCACCTCTGAGACATTTATATGCATTGATGAGATCCCCTCTCAGTCTTCTCTTCTCTAGACTAAACAGGCCCAGCTCTCTCAGTCTCTCCTCATTAAGAGAGATGTTCCAGACCCCTCATCATCTTTGTGCCCCTTTGCTGGACCCTCTCCAGGAGCTCCTTGTCTCTCTGGTACTGAGGAGCCCAGAGCTGGACACAGCACTCCAGATGTGGCCTCACCAGGGCCCAGTAGAGGGGGAGGATCAGCTCCTTTGACCTGCTGGCCACGCTCTTCCCAGTGCAGCCCAGGATCCCACTGGGCCTCCTGGCCACAGGGCCACACTGCTGGCTCATTGCCACCCTGTGATCCACCAAGACTCCCAGGTCCTTCTCTGCACAGCTGCTCTTCAGTGGGGCAGCCCCAGCCTGTGCTGGTCCTTGGGGTTATTCCTCCCCAGCTGCAGGACCCTGCACTTGCCCTTGTTGAACCTCGTTAGGGTTCTCTCTGTCCAACTCTCCAGCCCACCAAGGCCCAGCCCAAAGGCAGCAGAGCCTTCAGGTGTATCAGCCATCCCCAGTTTGGATCATCAGCAAACCTGCTGAGGGTACCTTGGATCCCTTCACCCAGGCCAGTGATAAACAAGTTGAGTGAGACTGGGCCCAGTATTGATGCCTGGGGAACACCACTGACTACAGGCCTCCAACTGGATTCTGCTGCCCTGATCCTGACCCTCTGAGCTCTGCCATTCAGCCAGTCCTTGGTCCATCCCACTGTCCATTCATCTAAACCATGCTTCCTGTGCTTATCTGTGAGGATGTTATGGGAGATGGTGTCCAAAGCCTTGCTGAAGTGGAGGCAGACAACAACCACTGCTCTCCCCTCACCTACCCATCCAGCCCTGCCATCACAGGAGGCTGTCAGATTGGTCAAGCATGATTTCCCCCAGGAAATTCCTGCTGACTGCTCCTGATGACCTTCTTTTCTTCTGCATTCTGGTGCTGACTTCCAGAATGTTCTGTTCCATCACCTTTCCAGGGATGGAGGTGAGGCTGACTGGCCAGTAGTTTCCTGGATCCTCCTCCTTCTTGCCAGTTTTGAAAATAGGAGTAACACTGTCTTTCCTTCAGTCACTGGGTCCTGTTCCTGTTTCCTATGATTTTTCAAAGATGGTGGAGAGTGGCTTTACTACAGCATCTGCCAGCTTCCCCAGCACCTGTGAGTGCATCTCATCAGGGCCTGTGGATTTATGTGTGTTATAAGTCTGCACAATGGATCTTTAACCAAACCCTTTATGACTGGGGGAAGTCTTCTTTTCTCCAGCCTTCCTCTCCTTGCCCCAAGGTCTGGGATTCCTGAGGGCTGGCCTCAGCAGTTAACACTGAAGGAAATAAGGCATTCAGTAATTCTGCCTTCTCTCTGTCTTCCTTCACTGGGACACCTATCTGATACAATAGTGACCCCACATTTTCCCTAGTTTTCTTTTTGCTGCTGATGTACTTGAAGCATTTCTTGCTGTCCTTGATTTCTGTTTATATACTCAACTCTAAATGGGCATTGGATCCCTACATCCTCTGACATGTTACTATAGATGTCCCATGTGGCCTGTCCCTTTTTCCACACCCTATACATTTTTCTCTTCTGTTTGAGATTTTGTAGAAGCTCCCTGCTCATCTCTGTGGGTCTTCTGGCCCCTTTGTTTGATTCCTTGCTCATGGGAGTACACTGGTCTTGAGCTTGA
Source organism: Molothrus aeneus (assembly GCF_037042795.1). NCBI lineage: Eukaryota > Metazoa > Chordata > Aves > Passeriformes > Icteridae > Molothrus > Molothrus aeneus. The sequence continues at coordinate 33,321,390 of NC_089680.1, forward strand.
AGGAAGTGATGCTGGAAGTGAAGCCAGAATTGAAACAGAGAGTGGGATATGGCTTTGTGCTTTATATCACAAAGGTATCCCAAGTCTTCTGCAAGGAAAGAAAGTGAAATTGCAGCAAAACAAATAAAATTAAAATCATATGATGACATGGTCATAAAACTAGAACCATAGTGTAACTTAAAAGCAGAGTACAAGGAAAGAGGAAGACTGGAATTTCAGGTAGAGAGAGAAAAAAAAAAAAGAGAATGAGAAATCTCTGATTTTATTAAAATACATGACCCTAACAATTCCAGAGCCAAAAGAAATATTCCCCTTATCGAAAACTGGCAAACTGAAGACATAGCAGCAGGAAGTAAATTTTATGTTCCATCAAGGCAGCTGGAAGGTTAATAAATTACCATTATATTTTGGTCTTTTTTTTTGGTGGGCAAGAATATCTTCCAGACCTGTAATATGTGATAATAGATAAAATAGTTTGGTTATTATAGGAGCTGCTCCCATTACAAGAGCCAAAAAACCAAGAGTGAGAGCAGCAAAGAGAATGGAAAAGCAGGTCATGTTGTCACAAAAGCCAACAGCTAGATGAGTAGCATGGTACTTCCTTAGAAATCAGGCAAGCTATTTGCCAGAAACCCTTAGTGCTTCAAACAAAGTACTAAAAAGAGCTCAACATCAAAGGTCTGCAAAAGGAGACATATAAACTGAGTTGACAACAGCAAAACATGTTGGCAACCAGTACCAACAATAGATATTAATAAATGTCGTTAAAGCTACTTTACCATATTTGGTATGTCACTAGGTTGATAGAAATGGAAAAGAATGACATTTGGGGTAAAAACTGAGGGCAACTTCCAATGCTACCAGAAAGATATATAAACAAAATTCCTAGGAAGTCTCATCACAGCAGATGATGTTCTGGCAGCATAGATGCAATCACTGGGGGAAGGCTGATGCAAATCATGACAGAATTCCCCATTGTCTTCTGTGATTGTTCAGGGATGCAGGACTGCGGCTGGAAGAGGTGTCACCAAGCGACTGACCACACAAGGGTTGTGATCTAGCCTTGGGAAGGCAGAAGTCAGAAAACTCAAATCCACACTAAATGCATTCAGTCAGTTTACAGACTATTAACATTGTTAAACTAGCTTTACTTCTTTCCCCAGAATCTTCAGGTGAAAGTAGACTTTCATGGTTACTATTACACAAATGAGCCATATGGTTACTTTGATGTAGCATAGCTATGTCACATCTCAGACATTAACTATCCACTCAAAAATATTGGGATGTGTACAGAAAAATGTGACAGTACACCTACCTCAGAAGTGGCAGTAGGTGTCACTTCTGTGTTGAAGGCCACACTGAAACAGGGGCTTGCAGGACCATGTACATGTGAAAAATACATGAGGAATATGCTCAGTTTGTCTGAGCACTGGAAACCTTCAAAGAGAAGGTGACCATGAATGACAAGCTTTAAAAAAAAAACCTCACTGGAAGCTTCTGGAGACTTTCTCACATGCTATTGATACTGCAGAGCTGACTGTTGTACAAAATACACTTCAGGGTACTGAGGTGTGCCTAGCTGGCCCTTTTCCAAAGGGATATCTTTATTGTGACACAAAGCATGGCAGCTCATCAATTTGAAAGGAATTACTTCATCAGCTTGAAAGAAATACAGGAAACTATGTGACACAGAACAGTTCAATTGAGGTAGTTATGTGGCAATTTCAAGACAGAGGTTAGGAAGAGTCAGGGAACAAGCTGTATAAAAGAACAAATTGCAAATTGTTTCTACCAGTTGTTCTGCTGGGAGGATGAACAGTAAAAGCGAGATATGATCTTCCTCTGAAGACTGGTGAGATGGGATGAGTGGACCATGGCAACATCACATGTGAAAACAACCATACCACAGGGAAAGTTTTCTCTAGAGCATATTTGAGGCAATCTGGAATAAAATCTGGAAAAGCAGAGAGGCCATAGACACCTGACCAAAACATCCTGTGGTAACTTCTGGTATGAGTGGGAAAATTCAAAGGCACCCAATAAACCACTCGTCTAGCAGACCTGTCTTCACTGCAGAGGTAGAATCTTTCATTGCAAATTTCTAGTTATTCTAATAAAATCTGCTTCTCAGACTCCTAGGGACCAGAGATACTGAAAACATAATCACAGCAACTGCCCTGGATAATGCAAGGAGCATACAGAGGGCCTTCAATCTCACAGGAAAGCCAGGCGACACAAAGCTTTGTTCCAGCTACCTGTGTCTGTGAAGTCACATGTATCAGATCACTTGTAGTGGAAGGCCAGCTAGAAATGTTTTTTTCGATGTCCATTTTTCTATGTCCATTAGTCCATAGAAAATGGTGATTACCACAATTCACCATTTCTGCAGTAAAATTTACTGAAGGCATTTGATGTTCATTGTGAAAACCATAGCAGAAAAAAAACCACATACAATTGTAGTCCAAGCAGGGGGCTTCCGTTTTGCCTGTAGTGGATTCAGAATTCAAGTTCTTTACCCAAGAGAGAGGACATATTTTCAGCTGTAGCTTCCATGTTAGAGAAGAATATCTTTAACTGAAAACATATTCTGTGCTGAGTTCCTCAATGTTACTCTAATGTTTGTCCCCTTAATCCTTTGTTTTTCTGTTCTTCTGGGGAGAGGACAATAAGGAGAGGTAACAACTATTTTTGGTTAGGATAGGTTAAAAAAATCTGAAAAAAAATCAGTGAGAGCAGTACTTAAATGCCTCAGATTATTTGTTTTTTAGTGTGTACTTGTCCAGTGTCCCCTTGAGTCCCTGTCAACCTTCAGTAGTTACTGCTTTGTCACACTCTTGTTTTATGCTTGTACACTGAGCACAGCCACCTGCCTTAAGCTTTTGCTTGATTTCTCTATGTGAAGAGTTATAAACCACCCTTTTCAGTAAAGAAAATCCTTGAAGTGGCACAAAGCTCATGATCTGTAGCTCCATTAATTTATAGGAAAGTCCTTGCTGAAGACAAGAAAAATAAAACATTTTAGGTTTTCATTTTATCAGATCAGTATACCAATGGCATAACTTCCAATTTAGATTCTATACCCACTAAAGATAGTTATATACTGTACAGAAGTTATATCCAACAGGATTTATAATTAAATGACATTAAAACATTCCTCATTAATTTCCTCAGGGTTCTTGGACATGAGCCTCACACTGCATTTTTCTGAAACATCCTGAGCACTGATGTGGAGGTATCTGTTAGTACTGACCATCACTTGTTATCCATTGCTGGCAGCACATGCTCTTCCCCACACTGAGCCCTGTGCCACCACCTGCACTTCTCCAAGGACAGATTTGAGAATAAGGTTTGGACTTCAGAGGGAAGGTAGGCCTGGCTTTAAATGTTAAAAAGTTAAAAAGGCCAGAACTGCCTGCCATTTCAGACAAGGAACTTTGATCTGAGTTTATGACAGAGATGTTAATAACTAGACTGGAGCAGATTTTTTCCTCAACCTGAGGGAATTTTTAGGCTTTCACAATTCTTTTGTAGCTCTGATCAAGGCAGCAAGTTGAAATAATGGAAGCAAAGACAAATACACTTTTCTTCTTTCCTTCTTTCCTTCTTTCCTTCTTTCCTTCTGTATCATGTTTTTCAGTGTCTTTCACTTTAATTTTTCCTTTTTCTTTTATTTTTTGTCTTTAGGAAGAAGAGTGTGTCATATTCGATCTGCTATCCCTTTCCATCTTCCCTCCCTCTTCACAGTAAATGCCCACACCTCTTGCTGTGTACTCTCACAATCTCCCTAAAAACAATGAGGCTAAGCTGATGTAAGGTACTCAACACTTTCCCTCTAACTGCTACTATAATTCCTACCCAGCATGACATAACAAATGGTTAAAATTTTAAATTTAAAAAAAATCTAAATGAGTTATATAAAATCTAAAAAGTATTAGTATTTTCCATACATTTCAAGGCAGGAAGGCCTTCCAATGGGTATATTGTCATAAACATTAAGTTTGGATGAAGCTCTGTTTCAGTGGCTGGCTACCTCTCAGATAAAATGCAGTGAAGTTTCAGGACTGATATTTGTAAGACAGAAGCAGGAGCTGAGCTTTTGCACCCTAGAAGTGAGTGTAGAGGGAACTGGTCTTGTTTTCCAATGCTGGTTACTCTAGCAAGTCCAAATGTGGTTTAGCACTTCTGAAAGTCAAACCTTCTTATCAGGGACTCAAGCACAGACCCTGGATTTATCTTCACATTCAAATGTTTGTGCCCAGTGTTTTTCTAAAGACACCTACAGGTAGAGCCTTCACCAAGATGGCTGTGGAAGCGTCTGGACTACTACTGATTTTTCTCAGACTATGATTATATCATGTAGGGATCTATACTGCTGTAAACTTCTTCTCAGAGCACCTTTAGAATTTTTCTGGGGTCTGGTATGTCTGTCCTCTATTTATCTCCTTTATTAACTCCTTTGATTATTTTTCCAGCTGATTTGCTTAAATTTAAATTAACTTTGTTGAATTTCTTGATGCTCAGTCTCTACAGAAGAAAAAGGGGCAAATCCATTACTTCTTGTTTTACTTCTATCACCAAAGTACTGAGTATGACATGAGTATAGTCATGTCTGTGGTGGGCTTGTATGTACCCTGTTACATCAAGATTTAGTGTCCCATACAAAGATAGAGAGGAGTTTTTTTAAAGATATGTGTTAAGCTTATTAGCTCCTGGCTAATATGTTAAGCTTATTAGCTCCTGTCTCTTTGCTCACACCACAGATGCTGAAGGGTAAACACACCTGCAGGGATACCAATGCTTAACATCAATAAGGACTGTCATCCAGGGAGAGGTATGCACATTCTGTTGTGTTCAAATGACATTTCCTTAGCACATTGGCTCCTTTCTCATCGCTCATTTGCATATGAAGCAGATTGTAAGTGATGCTTTACAGACAGGGAATAGGTTGTCTTCCTCTTGAAGAATGCTTTTGTGCATTGGTACTCCAGCTGGGTCATCTAAAAGCTCTGCTCAAGGTCCATGACATTCTGGTTCTTGGGACAGATAAGCATGTCAAATCCACAGTGCCATACCTTATTTTTTGCTCTCGTCATGTCTCTTTCAATGGCAGGACACAGCATCCCAATTAAGACCCCTAGGCTGCACCTTCTCTTGCTCCAGCAGTGGCAGCAGTGGTGACAGTCATTGTTGCACACTGGGAGACACAGTGCCAAGCAGTGAACAAGCACAGAGCAAAGGCACTTTCCCCTCTTGGAGGCTGCAGCACAGCAGAAAGAGAAGTCTTAGGCATGTGGAAGATGAGGAAGCAGAAGGAGGGAGCTGGCTAAGCAGAGAGAGTATTTATAGTCAAAACAGCACGTGGGCAGTCTAATGATGTCAGGTTGTCCGTGGACAACTGCAAAAAACAGCCAAGCCTCCTTCACCTGCAAATATCTGCAAAAACAGCTGTACCTCCACAAGTTGCCTTGTGATTCTGCCAGCTACCACCTGAGTACACAAAAATCAACCAGCAGGTAGAACAGAATCAGAGGTCTGCCTCTAAAGTCCAAACCTTATTCTCAAATCCATTCCTATGCATACAGAGATGGGAACAACTTAGTAGGGCTACTACTCAGAGATATGTTGAATTTCCTGAAACCCCAAGCACTTTGTTGCCATGAAGTTCACTCAAAAATGTCACAGAGAAAACAACCATGGTCCTAAAATGCCTTCTGGGCACCTGAATGCACAGCTCCCAGGAATGGCTACTGTCCTAGAAAATTTTGCCAATGATACCAGGAATAGAAGTTCAAACAGGGACCTGATTCACTGACGTTTGTTCTGTGAAATCTCACACTGATGCAATTTTGAGCAAATGCACATAGATAGAATCAACCCACTTCTACTTCAGGTGAATAGAATTTATTTATTTTTCATGCCCACAAATTAGCAGAAACAACCTGCTTCTTCCTTTAGCCCTGCATGATAGGCCCAACAAGCTAATCCAGAAGTAAAAAGTGATATTCACAAACTGACATGGGTAAGTTTTCAAGTCAACCCCATTTCTGCAAGAATCCTAGAAGAATAGAACTGCAAAAGAACATAAGAAAAAGGGATGACAGCAAAATAAAAAAAAAACAAAAAACAAACAAACAGTTACTGTAGATTCAATAAAAAAATCTGATTAACAAAAAATGACTTTGAGCAGTGTTTCTAATGCCTTGGCTTAGTGCTGTGACTTAGCAGACAGTGTGGGACAACACTTTGCCTTGCAACCCTAGTTCTGGCCTAGATCAGTCCTTCATGTAAAGAAATCCCTCAAAGAACGGGATGAGGAGTGATGGCAAGAACAAGGCAAGGGGGTCCCCTTGCCCGACATCTGTCCTGGTGGATCCCAGCAGGAACATACAGTGCATATGCCATGGATACATAACATACTGTGCCACCTCCACTTCAGGGCATGTGTAAAACAGCTTGTTCCAGCCTCTTCCAGCTCCTCCACTATCTTCAGTATGGAAAAGAAGTATTAGAACTCAACACGAGAGTGTTGCACATCCCTTGGCAGTGCAACAAAGTGCACTTCAAACACAAAATGGAGCTCTGGTGTTTGCATACAGAGCTGCTGGGCTGACTGCAGCAATGCACACTCTGATCTCCTAATTCAGCTTTCAACAGGTTTTAATTTATTTGCTCAGAAGTATTTATCTGCTATTTTTAAATCTCACACTTAACAAGACTTCAGCAGTTGAAAAAGCTTTAAACCATTTTCACTTCCCTGCTTCATTCCAATGTTGAAAGAACAGATACCTTGTATACATTATTGAACACTGAAGTCAGGGACAGAATAAAAAACAGAGAAGATAAATCTAAACAAAATATATTCATCACTGTTCTTACACAACTCACTAAGACCCAGTCATAATTGCCCTGTGATACCGAAACTGTGCTGTGTACCATTTAGAAATCAGAAGCTGAGGAAGATCTTTGTCAATGTTTCGTCAGCAGATAAACTGGCTAAACATTAACCTCTTTTTTTGCAATCCCTAATCAGAGGTTTCCATCCATACAGCTGCTCTGTACTTTGAACCTTGAGTTAATGTATCTCTATTTTACAGGAAAGCTTTGCTCACATTGCTTTTGGACTCTGCAGACCTGACAATGTGACCTCCTGCTGCCAACCTGATGATGCTTTGCTTAGGTCATGTTAGTTAGCAAGTTCATGTCAGGTCCAGTGCTTAGCTTGCTAAGAATGGCTTGTGGTTTCCAAATGAAGTGCACCCTCCTGAAATTAGGATTTCACTCACTGAGAAGAACCCTGATGATTTGGAAAGTCACATTAGAGATAAAAAAATGTTTCCAAATCCTGGTGCAGGAGTGCAGCAAGCCTGAAAAAAGTTGCTTGCCTGGAAAAGCACACCCTGTCAATTGGACATCTACAAGTTCTCAAGAATCTTTTTCTATGGAAAAAACCCCAGACATTTTGGTGTTTATTGATGATACATGTGGTCTATTTTTTACATGTAAATAAGAGAGAGAGAAAGACACTAGCTGATTGTTGTCATTTATCAGTATTAAGTATTAAAAATGAAACAGAGATAAGGGGCACAATAGCAGCAGAAGTGTTAGGCTTGGACTATGAAAACAATTTTAATTTTGGTATTTTAGAATATTTTGTGATTTTTCAGTAGTGTGAAGCAGATGCAGTTAAACTGATGGTGGGGCATGGGTAGGGTCCAAGGGTCAGAGCAGCTCAGTGGCTCTCTGGTATGTGATGGAGCTTGGGCAGCAGAATGTGGTGGGCAAGACTGGAGGATCTGAAGAGGAAGAAGCATCTAATATTACTCTCTGTCCCTCCTAGCCTGCCTGAATTCTGGAAAAGTTTTGTGGGCAGTGCTGGGCCAGCAAGTCCCACACAATGGAACCATTCCATCTTCCCCTCCCAAATTCTCCAGCTCTGGGACTTACTAAGTGCACTGACATCTTGGGGGAAGTCCTGCTTGCAGTGTCCTGGATATCTGACCCTTATGCTTAAGTATGCCTCTGCAGATTTGGTCTGTCTCTTCTGTGTCCTGAGAATCTAGTTTTGAAATGCTTTTCCTCAGCTCCTGCTTAGACATTTAATTTTCCAGGCAAGAAATATAGCTCAGTCAAAATTCAGTGAACAATTTCTATACCACACAGTACTTCATCACATACTTAACTGTAACTTTAGCAGTGACCTGAAGGGGATGTAAGCACATACTCAACTTGCTGTCCATGCTAAATTATTTTCCTGAGAAAGGACTGACAGAAGGATCAATCCTTAGCTGAACTGAGGCCTTGTCAGATTTTATTTCTTAGAGTTCAGCTGGTTTTGCTGTTGTTTATCCTAAATCCTTCCAACAACAGCACAGCAGCATTGCAAGAATTTATTTTTTTTTGCAACACAAAGAAAAATATGTTTTATGTATTCTGCCATAACTCAGTAGCAATAGAAGAGATACAGCCACTAAAATAATTTATTTCTGGTTGGAAATCAGAGATGAACATTTTAAGCTGCAAAAGTGAATGTTTTTCAAACTCACAAAGGTTGAGAACTCAAGGGTGATAACTGCGACTGCCTTGTGGTCCTATTGCAGCCTTCATGTAGAATCTCCTGGGTAAATGAGGTCTTCTCACATGCAGTTTAAGGCAGTAAAGCCTCTGTAGAGGTTCTTACAATACTGAAAAGCAGTTGGGTGAACGTAAGACCAGGGATTATATTTATTCTTCCAGTTGCACAGCTCAAAGCATACTGACATTAGACAATCAGGGACAGTAGCAGAGTGCAGGGTCACATACAGACCCACATTAACAACGCAACACTAGTGATTGCATTAGCTTTGCATTTGAGCGCAGATAAAGATACCATTTTCAGATTGCATTACAGCTGTGGCCAGGATGAGCTCTACACCAGCTCTCAGCCGCCACAGTTCAAGCCTGAGGATCTAAATGTTAGGCTCATGCAGTGAAGAGCAGTAACACAGAAACCTTCACTCATTCTCCATATCCTTTCTGTATGCACCATGGTGTTGAGGCACAGTGTTTGCTGCAGCTAACCAGCTGTTAGTAAGTGTGTGGAGCCCTGCTCCTGTTCCAGACACAAATTCTGATAGAACAGCCTCAGTCCTGTGCATACAAAAGGGAGAAGACTCTCAATGTAGAGCTCAACATTGACCTAATGCCCTGCTCAACTGCCTTTCCAGCTCTACATGGCACCCCTCCTGAGGCTTTTTCCAGAGGTACTGGAGCCCTTCCATATCCTCCCTGTCCTGGCCCTACCAAAAGTAGTTATCTCCCAAGCATCCTTCCCTTACAGACATCTAGAAAGTTTTCCTACAAGCTGTTCCTTTTCACCTAGGTGGATCTGTTTCTCTCCAGGATCTTTCTGTGCTTATTTCAGAGACTGAGAAAATAATTTCATCTAAGGAATCATACACAGCTTTACTCATAAATCCCCTCTGACACACTACCCTTGCAAGCAGATTTCTTTTACCATTTTTTATGTCAGTTACAATCTACATTTCATTTCCATGTGTCAGAGGTTCCTGCTATGGAATGGATTTCCAACACATTGAAGCAAAACCTAGTAACTGTTTAGGACTAAGCAGTACTAAGCAGAATTATCTGATTTTTTACTGTCTCAAGAATAGTAATATACATTAGTCTGCAGTAAAGCCATTATATAATGACCCATCTGTGGAAGAAAAATTCTTATGAACCTACTGGTAAAGGCACAACCCATTTTAGCTGTCTATCTCTTCTACATGAAGCAGAAGAGTGTGGCTAGATTGCCTAAAACTGCCACTTTCAGGAAGGATGGTGAGAAGGAGAAGTCCATGGATGGACCCTGGAATACTGGAATACTGTATAGTGAGGACAGGTTGCATCACTACAAATGTCTGTATCTGTTTAGATTTACCTCTGGTCACTGAGGGATAGCAGAACCATATAGTGTCATGTTTAGATTTACCTCTGGTCACTGAGGGATAGCAGAACCATATAGTGTCATGTGCAATTACAGACTTCATCCTTCTCTGTGTGGGAGGAGACAACACAGTTTTCATTAAAAATCTTTTTATCCCAAACTAAGAACTGTCAACAACAGATCAATGAATTGGAAAGCAAATTATATCTTTTATTCAAACTAATGAAATCTCAAACTGAGCTATAAGCACAAAGGATCAGACAGTGATGTCCTCAAGGCCAGAGAACAGCAGTAAATATGGGATGGTAGAGGTTAATATTGGGTGCAAGGGAGATAAGGGATTAGCACTACCATGAGGCAAAACCAAAAAAATAGAATGAAAGAAGGACAAGTGAAAGGGAGAAGTCTGATTAAGTACTGTCATGGTCATATGGAACTGAGTGGGTTTTCCTCTGCAGAAGTATGCGGAAAATGTTTGCTGAGATTCTGAGTGTTCATGCACTGACCCCCCTCTCTCAATTGATTTTCACAAAGATGTCCATTTCACCCATCTGAACCTGTATGATATGTTGCTATAGATGCTTATTTTATGAGGGTATGTTATGTACCATCTGTTATAGGGTCTGTACTAGAGACCATATAATATGTGATCTCTGCTTTGAAGTGGCCAGAATAAGCAGTAGAAAAACAGCAGCGATGTATTAGGATATCCAACCTGCTGACTAAGCCACAAAAAGTGCCTTCCTGCCCTTGCAGTACATGGACTAAGTATGCACCTTCTCAAGACTGAAGTATCTCTGCAACTCTTGTATCGTTAGTGTCTGAGTTTCTACCAGTTCCCCTGATTTGTGCCTCTCTCAAGGTAACAGTTGGTGATGATGTGAAAGCTGCACTGAGAGGTGTTCTCTGAGTTGCCTGTACTTACAGGTGATCACAAGATTTTGGGTTGTTCGTTTCAATGGTGATTTTTTTTTCTCTTGTAATTTCCCTCTTTTGGCTTGTAGATATGATTTATAGCTTGATATTTATTTATTTATTTATGCAAGACCAATTATTCATTTCATTTCTGCATGAAAAGGAAAATATCCCCTTTTGTGTCGGCTTTCCCCTTCAGGTTTGCTGTTTCAGATGATATAATAGGTCTTAACAATAGCAGTTAGAATTGTTGATGGCTAGTCAACAGTTACAACACGTGGGACAATAGGGCTAGATGCAAGCTGCAGTGCTGATGGGGGAAAGGAGCTGAACAAACAATGCCAACAATGCCCTATGTGCTGCTGTGAGAGCCAGATGCACACATGGGGACAGGCAGGACTGTCTCTCTCCCTCAATCTCTTTTTTCCCATGGAGAGGACCTCAGGATGATTATTTGCAGGACTTGATAAGCCTTCATCTGTTTGAGGAGCTATTATCTTTAATCAAGAGAAGACCTTAGGACAGGCCCTCAGCACACAAGCAGTTAATGATGTTAATCTGTCCTTTGCTTATTTTACACCAAAATGACTACCTTAATTATGTGTGTCAAAGACAGAGAGTGTCCTTCCTGTCCAGCTCGGTATGCACCGCCAGCAACTGCCAGCGCTGTCCCTGAAGGTGACCGATTCATTGAGAATTCTTCTGAAATCTAGTCCCACAAGGTTTCTGCTTTGACACAAAGCATAAACTCTGATTTATCTTCTGACCATGCACAACTGCAAGTATAACTGACTGTGACAAAAATAACCTCCTAGCACCCAGCCCCAGCTTTTAACTCGGTAGCCATTTTTGAAGTGTGTGCCACACATAGGTACAGCTCTGCTGCAGAAAGGTGGGGTTTGGAGGTCAGTGTGCTCTTCTGTGTAAACACAGTGCACAGTCCAAAACAGACAACCATTCTACTCTTTCTTAAGACAAAGTCTCCAAATAAAAAGACCTAGCAAAAGACATAAAAAATTAGAACTTGAACATTCAACTGAAGTTGATTTTATCTCTTGTAACTCCACAAGCATGGCCCATTCTTGTAAGCATGTGGAAAGAATTTATGGTCACCAGGGGTGTCCACAAGTGACTGTCTTGAGGTCCTGCCAAATGTTGTCAGTTAGTAATAAGGTACTTGCATTGCATGAATGAATCTTCACATTCATACTCTCCATTCTGCTGTTCAAAATGCACTTCATAAAACTTGCATTTACATGATCTCCAAGCATGAACAGGAATTCTCTTATTTCCACAGATGAGGAAATTGTATCACAGAAAAGTCTAATGATTTTTCCTCAGCCACACAAAGTCAGAAACTGATTGCAGGGACAGGTGACTCATCTTCCTGTCCTGAACCCTCAGATGACATCTGCTTGGGATGAAGAAAACAGGTTGCTTTTTCAATAGTAGGTTGTAATTGCTCTATCACAGGGAAGATTGTAAAGCCATTTTCCCTGATGTTTGAAGACATCAAGGATACCATTTTAAGAGTTTAACAAAATGTGAACTATCATTAGGAAATGATCCGTTCTCTGTCCTTGGTGCTGCCATAAAAAATGTAATCTTCTGTGCCATTCTGAAACCATGCCATTTTGGTATGTATTCTTATGCTCTAAGGACTTATTCCACAAGCTCTGTGGATATATTTTCTATTTTGATAAATATTTTTGTGAGAGTTCTTAGATAATGAATGCAGTGATCAGTCCTAACTGCCTGTGTATGTGCTTCCAGAGCCTTTCACAAGTCAGGAGAATAGTGGGCCAACTCCTGACAAAGACCAAGATTTGACTAACCAAGTTCTTTGATAAACTTAGAGAGACATGGTGCAGAATAGGTGTTATCTTTCTTTCCTGAATTGCTCAATATGAGACCGATTTAAAACAAAGAAAGCGAGGGGAAGTAAAGAAAAAATTCCCAAACCCATGGCCTAAATAAGGAAATAAAGAGAAATTAGTAGGGTAAGGAAAGTTTTAAATATTGCAGAGATCCAGTTCTTCAAGTAGAAAGAGGTTTAATTGATTTAAAAATATTTAAACTAGGAAACCTAGAGTAGGAAATATTTAATATAATTCATTGCAGTAGAAAAGAAATATTACCAGAGATATGTGTGAAAGAAAGCTAGAATGATTCAGACCCAGGGTGATGAGGGATTCATAGTAGACTCCCTGTTATTTTCTGGGCCAACACTTCTTGTAATTTCCAGCTTTTTTTTTTTTTCCAATTCTGTTTCCAGCTGCCCTGCAAGCAAAAGGAGTGAGTGTGCTGGCTGAGGGGACAGAGGCAGACTGGAAGAGACGGAGGCAGACTGATTGTCAGGAAGGTATCTGCATATGAAATGGCACCAGGGAACCAGAACACTTTCCAGAAGAGAAGAGACAGGGGGAATGCTGCAGGGACACTCTGTTTTCCTGGGATGAGCTGGCCAGAATTTTACTCTTTTGTTTGGGATATGCTCTCCTCTTTGTGCTTTGCTTTCCTGTCTCATCGAGAGGGGCAAGAAGGAACATATATGCACACGGCTTGATAGTAAATATTTTTTTTTTTATTCATATACACATACAAGAAAAAGAAACATAGTTGAGGCCCCAAGCTAATAAGAGAAGTGCAGTGATATATCTATTTACAATGGAACATTTGGTGGAAGATCATCCCACGAAAGTATAACTTCCCCAGAGGAAGTGTTTTTTTCCCTCTTGTGATTTCCTGTAGGCTCTTCTAGTCTTGGAGCTATAAGAGAAAAGGCTTTCAAAGGAGTACAAAAGAAATCATTGAATCATAGAATGGCTTGGGTTGGAAGGGATCTTTATGACAATTTAATTCCAAATCCCCTACCATGGGCAGGGGTGCCACCCATTAGATCTGGTTAAATGAGAAATAGCTTGTCTGTCAAATGTAATGCCATTTGTCTTGTAATCACTGTATTCAGGAGCTTTCTTTGCTTTCTAAAACTCTCTTCTGGGTTCAGCTTTTTGAGGGAATGAAATTGTTAGGAAGATCCAAAATGATTAGGTCATCTACATTTCCCTGAGCCTTTTGCTTTGCCACCTTGTGGCACGTCTGCAGTGTGGTGAGACAGTGAAGAGTGGGTGGCACAAGTAGAATAAGACTCACAAGTATGGTACAACAGGATGGCCTTTGTTTGTTTGCTTCCAGTTGCAAGATATTAAACACATTTTGGGGCTGCTGTTACACATTAAACACAGCACTCACCACTCTTCATATGAATCCAGTGTTTATCTAACACAGCATTTGGCTCAGGCAAACACTCTGAACAGTCTGAATGAGACAGCCTGCTGAATTATAATCTATTCTGATGCTCTAGGAGCAAACTCCTTTGATGCAGAGGCATGTCATGATGTTTTCTCACCTACAGTATTTGTATTCAGGTATTTTTATTACTCCCATTTGGTCTTCACTCAAAGTTCATCCCCTTTCTCTTATTTTGGTGCTGATCAGAACTAATGTTTTTCAAAAGTTTCTCCTTCAACCCTTTCTGAACAATTTCTGAAGAGAGATGACCATCAAATCCTATGAGCAAGAATAAATATTTTTCAACAGACTATAGGTAGATGCTAGCATGTTAGCATGTTAATGTGTTGCAAAATTATGCAGGGGTTTACCTCATGGTCAAAAGATTTAAAAGAAAATATTTTTCTAGTTGCTTCATAATCCCATTACTGAGAAGTGCTTTGGTGACAAGCACAATTTATAGAATCAGTCAGGTACAAGAAGTTTTTCCAGGAGATTCCACGTTGTGGTTCAGGAGAACCACCTTCCTCATGGCAGTGCAGACAAACTCTGTTGGTAATGCTGTTAATAGATATTTTTCATTAGCTATGGCTGGAATAGGTTTGACTTTTATGTGGTCACTCTGATTTCTTGCAGTGCTTCTCTGATGCATGGTTCTGTTAACATGCTGAAATGTGAAAGAAGGGGAAACATACAGTATTGTATGTTTCCAGTGTGGTCTCCTACACAGAAAGGTCTTCTGCAGTGCCAAGGATGCCTGTCACTTTTATCTGCCATTGACAATGTGCCAAGTCCCTGACATTGTGCTGAGCTGATCTCTGGGGAGAATGGGGGGCACTCAGGGCTGAAAAGTGGATGTAAATGTTGGGACAGTCTGGACTGTGGAAAAGAATTTCAGTTCTGCTGCAAACAGAACTGAAACATCACCCTACCTTTGACACATCCATTTTTGAGGATGTGGGGAACATTTGCAGCATGTCTGAATCTGGTAATCTTTTCCAAACCTTTTGTTTTATTCTGCATTTTCATGTTTAAAACTGATTTCTTCTGCAGGAGTGGTTTGGGGACAGCTTGCACTCCAGTGATAGCAGTCCCTGTTGGTATTTAGCTATAATCAGTTTTTAGGTGCTTAAAGAAGGGGGCAACAGTCCCCTTCTTCTACAGTGTAGACTTCGAGTGTGAAGCAATGAAACACTTTGTGGCTGAAGGTGGAAGAAGAAGTTAACACACACAGAGGAAGTATTACTCTGTTGAGTTCTAAGGTGCAAAGGGAATAGTTGTATCATACATCTCTTCATTCACTCTTCCTGTTGTATAAAATGCCCTAACTCCTTCTCTCCTTTTTGGGAAGTATAAGAAGAAGAGCAGCAAATTATTAAAACAGCCCTAGTACACTAAATAAATAACAAAAAGTCCCAAATCAAACCAAAAATCCAACAACAACCAAACCAAAACAAACACACAAACAAAAAAACCACCCCAAAATCCAAACCAAGCCAAACTAAAGAATCCTCACCAAAATCAAACCAAACCAAACCAAACCAAAAAACCCAAACCAACAAAAAACCAACAAAACAAAACAAAAAAAAACCCAGACCCCAAACCAACCAACCAACCAACCAACAAACCAAAAAAGTAAAAATCTAACATACTAGGATTGTTAGGATATTTTATGCTGCCTGCCTTAACATTATGAGTACCAATCCTTTCTGAGTACATAGAGGAAGGATGGTTACCTTCTTGTTCAAGTAATTACACAAGAAGCTTTTTGGTTTGGCTGGATACTTAGGGTATTTCAGTCTTCCTATTCTTAACAGAAGAGAGTCATACACAGATCCGGAGAATTCAATGAAAAAACAAAGGTTGGGGTGATGACCTGGGTTGTAAATGAAATTTGGAGTACCCAAAAGAATGAAAGTCTTGAGAGAAGCAGAAAAGCTGAATAAGCACACTGATTTCAGTCAGTAAATTTGTTTCTCATAAACACAGTCTTTAATACACTTCTCAATAGAGAGGGATTTCACATTAATGTCCCTCATCCTACTGTTCCTGTGCTTTATTAGTATTACTAGTCACTGTGCTAATGCAGTAATTAATATCTTGCATCCCTTGAGTCTGATCAAGCCTTTAGCACAGAGACTAAAACCTCCAAAAAACAATTCTTCTCTTCTGCTTGGCCCAAATACAGTCCTTTCCCATATCATCAGAAAGACTAGCTCAGTCCTCCCTTAGGAATCTGGTCTTAGGGCCGTGTCCTCTTTCCCTGCAGCACTTTGCTTCCTGCAATGCTGGTGAGTTAAAGGTTATGTATCTCAGTGAACCAGTGTAGCTAGTGGCAAAAGCCTTCTTTAATAGAAAAACTGTAAAGCTGACAATAGGGTGATGCTCCTGCTGCCTTGTGAACAATAAAAGATTTGTTCATTCAGTGTCATGTATTATAGTCAGAAGACCTTTTTTAAAATGAAGTAATTAAAATGGAGTAATTCCAACATGAAATTTCATTCAGAAATAGTGGTGTCCTTAGGAGACTTGTGGCTCCTAACCAAGGCTCATAATAGCAAAGAGGGTAACTGATCACAGAACTCAGGAGAAAGGTGGAACAGCCTGTGTGTTATCAGGCTGAGAAATTGAAAGGTGGAGTATCCATAACTGATAAGGAGTTGGCAGTTAGAGATTTGCCCTACTATTGCAACCTCTCACTACTTCTAAGATGAGGAACATTTTAATCAGGGGTTTTCAAGACATAATTAATTCATGGGCAAGACTTCTCTCTGAAGGACTACAGGCGGCTTGGGCAGATGGGTGAGGTTTTAGCATACACTGGGAAGAGGGAAGATGCCTCCTCCACACCAGGTTTAGTTGGGGCAGTGCTCTGCCTGAGCAGGGCTGGGGTGGAGTGCTCTACCCCAGGTGGGAGAGACAGTGAAGAAGTGGTCCTTAGACAGCTGCAGCCATGGAAGAGAAACTCAAAATGAATAAGCAAGTAGAAAAGACATTTTCTGGAAGAAAACCACAGGTTCAGAAGAGGCAAGAAAAACTGAAGAAATAAGTGGAAAAGGCATATCTTCCTCAGCATTGGTATAGTGAACAGTAAGTAAGAGGAGAGAGCTATGTAATGAGCTCTGAATAAAGTCCACGTTTGGCTTTGCCAATATCCTGTGTGTAATAACACCCAAATAACTTCATCTTTCCTGTGTTTTTTTTTCCCCATCACACTATGGTAATGTCTCTTGCTCCAGGTTTGCATGTGTCCTGGTTCCAGCCAGTATACTGTTAATTTTTGCAGTAACTGTAGTTACTGCAAAACTGATTTGTAGTGTGGTGTAGGTGGAACACAGAGGTTATTCTATACCAACTCATGTCATTGCCAGGAGCAGGGGAAAGAAACTCTCACTTCCAGAGAGAAGGGCTTGCTCCTAGCAAAGAAAATGTGGTGGAGGGAGCTGTCCAGTCTTCTCTGTTATTGGGGGTGTTTGTCCATGTGAATACTTAATTTTCTTATAGCCTTTGTTAATAATATTTTTGCCGTTACTGTTTGTTTTCTTATCTCATTGATGTTTCCGGTAATTCGTTCTTATCTCATTCAGCCCATGACCTTTGCCTTCTGTGCCTCCAGTAGGAGCAGCATATGGTTGGGAGAGTCTCCATGGAGCCCTGAATGGGGAAGTACCATTCCTATGCCACAGCAGCATGGTTCCAGCACAGGAGAGCCTCAGGTTTCCTGGGGCCTACAGACACCATGGCAATGAAATATTACCACACTGAAACAGAAGTAACAGAACAGAGGCCAGGTCCAAGCACAGGCCTGGAAAATGAAGGTAGTAGAGAAGAAAAACAAAAGATACCCAGAACCTTTTCTAGGAAGGAGGGGTGGTCATGGCCCCTGAAATGTCTGGATCTCCTTCTTTTGTCCATTCTTTCCCTCTTGTCATTCCCCTTGTATTGTACCTTCATTTTATAGTTATCAGCCAACATCCAGCAGCTGAAATCTACACGTGTTGTTCTCAACTAAGACTCTCACACTGCTAAAAACTACCTCTCTGTTTCCATGGAAATGAAAGCTAACAGCTATGACAATAAAATAGGAGAAAACCATCAAAAGAGAGCAGTTGAATCTTTATCTTAGTTCTGAACCTTTATCTTAGTTCTACTTAGTAGTAGCAAGAAGGCAAATATGTTCCATCTGGAGTAATTTCCAGGGGTGGATGTCAAAATTCTTTCCAAGCGTAACTACAGCTAGGCTCAAAATGTCCTTGAGGAAATAGTTCTCTCTTTTCCTAATGGACAAACAGGCTTTTTGGGCTCCTTTCCCATGTAGGTGTGAATGTCCCTGTTTGAGACTGGGCCTTTCAGACATTACATAGCAATGTCATACAGTATGTGACTTGACAGGACTATATCAATATGATCAGGAATAGATTCCTATATGAGATGCCTATCTCATCACATCACTTTCCCTCAAGAGCAATCTTCTTCCTAGGTGCAGAAGGAAGGAAAATGGCCTTTCCTGGCTTTGTGGGAATAGAGATTGAAATTAAATACCACCAAAAATAACAAGTAGGGTGTCTGACTTTTATTCCCACAACCATTCTCAGACGAAAATTAGATCAGGGAATAATAAAGCCTTTCAAGCTCCTTTAAAACAATTGCCTATACCATATTCCTGACCTTCCTTCTCCCATTTCCATGGAAACAGAGCAGAAAAAATGCAATAGAATGGGACAGAGGACAATTATGCCAAATACATGTAATAGTTCTCACTGCAATTTCAGATGGGGTGCATTTTAAGGAAGGGGAAAGTTAAAATCTGATGGGTATCTGAAGGTGGATCATTCACCAATATAAATTTTCTGCAGCTAGTCAAATCTCTTTTTCGTTACCATTCACATCAGGATAAACTTTATTGCACTGATGTGAGAGTGACTGAGCAGTGGAACACAAGGCCCACAGAGGTTGTAGAGTCTCCTTCCCTGGAGATATTAAACAATTTCTGGGCACAGTCCTGTGTAATGTGGTCTAGGGGACTCTACTCTACTCTAGATGTCTAGGGGCCATCTAGACCAGGGAGGCTGGTCCAGAGGACCTCCAAGGGCTCCTTTCAACTTTATCCACTTTATCAGTGATTGATAAATCTCTTCAGCTTGCTTCTTGGTTGCACCAAAATTGGCCTTGTGGGACAAACGTATTATAACAGGCATAAATAAAGACCACAGCCTTAAAACACATCTCAGACACACTGGAAATAAGCCTGTCTATCTATTGGTGGGTCCATGCACTTTTGCAATACCTGTGCACTTCTGTGTTTCCACACAGGGTCAAGCCTGCAGCACTGATTTCAAATGCCAAATTCCATATAATTATCTTTGCTTTCTGGAGTGATACAAATGCTTTAATGAATTATATTAATCATTCTGGATGGTACTGCAGCTTAATGGGAACACAGCAACATTTTTCCTGTTGGTGAAATATGCACAAATGACAATCTGTGTGTCCATCAACAATCCATGGGAGGCAGCAGGCTCTAGATTTTGGCTTCTGGTGCAAAAGACACTCAGCTTCCTCCTTTTTTTTTGGTAGAGAGATGAGAAGAAACTGGCGATCATGGGTTCACACACACTTGTTTATTTTGTGACACTTACAGAAGCAACAAAAAATTCCAGAGCAAGCAGTCATTAATATACAGCTGTAATATTTTAAATAGATCAAATTGACATTAGGAAAAAAAAAGAAGGAAAACCCTTCCAGAACTTTTTGATGTCATCCTGGCATGGAGGCGGTCCTGCAGGTGCATGAGATCTGACATCTGCATGGTCTGACTGTTGTGAAGGTCTGTTTGGGCTCAGAAGTTTGCATGTGGGAATCTTTGTCCTTTTTGCAAGTCAAACCAGTCAAGAGTTTTCCAATGATACCTTCCTAAATTAGGTATATTCTCCAGACAAGCATATGATCTCACACAGAGGAAGAGGG
The DNA here is from genome assembly GCF_037042795.1 of Molothrus aeneus. NCBI lineage: Eukaryota > Metazoa > Chordata > Aves > Passeriformes > Icteridae > Molothrus > Molothrus aeneus. Next base: position 33,341,488 of record NC_089680.1, read on the forward strand.
GGACATGGACTGTTAGGACTTTACCCAACAGACTCTCACTCTCATGAAAGACTCCTTGAGCAAAAAGACCAGGTCGCCTTAAACAATAATTTTGTAAGATGCTGTAATTCTTCATTTCAGCTGCTTCACAGCAACTTGGTACTCTCTTCTGTCCTTGCTATGGACCATTTGGTCAGAAAATACAGGAAAAAATGCCCTGAGGCCAGTAGCAGCCTCCAAGTCTATTGTTAAAATACCCAGTATTACTCAGAAAAGGAGACTGAGGACTTAATGAGGAAAGGGGACATGAGATGCAGAGTCTTGGGGAAAGAAGAGCCATTTAAGGCTCTTACAAAGAAGAGTCTGCTGGCAGGAGGAGGAAGGGAGCAGGTCACTGAGTACAGTCTTGCAACATACTCATTGGGAAAATGCAAACAGAGTAAGTGAGGGGGAGCTGTGGTCTGCTTATGGATATTCTGGAAGCAGACAAACAGGCTGATTTAACTGGATAAGTTATTAACCATGAATTGCTTGTTCCACCTGGATGATTAAAAACTCTGTTTATCTTTGTAGCCCATTTTGTATTTCTTCACAGACTTGACAGGTAAATTCAGAACTGGTTACTTAGGTAAGGCATTTTGATAAAGGGACAAGGTAAATTAGTCAACTTGATTGCAGTGGCTTCCTGCCCAAGGGCATTTGACAAAGATTACGTTACACAAAGAAATAATTCAGATTTGCCTCTGAAACAACCACATGACTAGCTTTGACCCTTTATAAGAAACCTTGTCAGTTGCTTACCTGCACTATTAAAAGTCTGTATCTCACTTTGGCCTGAATAGAGCTAGTTCAACTCCCCTTGAACTTTACTCAGAAAACTCTGAATTTAGACAAAGGTGAAGCAGATGTATCTTTACTGACAAAGCTGAGATGTTTTTGCAAGTTTGATCTGAACTGAAGAGAGCTGTTAAGTAATGGTGTCCTTTCAGTCCAGCAAAGGAAAGTAGGAACTGCTGGCTAATTTATTTATCTTAATATTGCACAGAAAAAGAACTGCTGTCCTGGGAGAGCCCTACCTTTGGTGCTGGGAAACAGTCAGAGCAAGGTTGGTTAAAAAAAAAAGAAGTGTGGCATTAAAATACATCTCCTCTTCAAACTGTTTAGGAAAGCTTTGCTTTCTGCCCCATCTAACTGTGCAATAAAGTGAGATCACAGCAAATCAAACAGATTTTTTCCTGGAAGCCAGGCCACCCAGAGGAGTCTGCTGCTTCCGAAAAAGGGAAGACAAAACTTTGCTCTTGGTCTGATTGCTATGGCTATCTGCTTCTACCCTGCTCTGCCTGCCCATACGTCTGTGAGGGACAACTCCCCCCAGAACACCCCTTCAGATCCAGTTTGTACTCGAGGCTCTCCATGCGGCCTTTCAGCCTGCATAGCTCTTGTTAGTCCTCCTCCTCCCATTATCACAACTCTCCTGTGCATTGGCCTCCTTTGTTATTGTACCCCACAATGACTGCAGAATTGAATATGTAGCTCCCACCACCGCCATTGCTACGATTTTTTTAATTGCTTACCAGAATATTTTATGTGTGGTAACAAAGATTCTTCATGTATGAGAGGTGAGAGTGGGTGACTGATGTTAGCTTCCTTGCTTCTCAGCTTTCCCACTCTTTGCTCTATGCCCATTTTTCAGTTAAATACCTTCTTGTTTCATGGGCCAACAGTGGTTTCCCAGTCACTTGTCTCCCAGCTGCCTAAGGAGGAAAGTGCAGGGAGTCCAGTACTGCAGGGAGGAAGGCTGATGTTCACCCTTTTGGGCTTTATTTTTCTTGCTCTTGGTTAATATTCAGGTGCTTCAGTACTTACCTTCAGACCTAGATGGTGGTGTCTCTGCTCTGTTGCAGGGGAGCATGAACCTCTTTACCATGGATGGTTCAGGTCCACTCCTGTGGGAAAGGGGTATCCTGAAGTGGGTTCTGTGCTGCAGAGTGAGGCTGCTTGTGGCCCAGTAGGTGACTCTGCAATTGTGCCTTGCACATGATTCTGGGAACCTATGACAGCCTCTTTCTCAGAAAATTCTCAGATAAAAGTTCTGGCTTTCTTCCAATGACGTGAAATTAATCCACCAAAACTTCAAAGAAGGCATACAGAGGAGTGAGGTATGGTAAAGCTGAGGGTGCTTTTGCTTGACTCTATTTTGGAAGTCATGTGGCTTTTTTTCAGGAAATCCTTTGGGTCTTTTGAGGAGAGAGTTGGCTACTTACAGAGAGAGTCCTGCTCATCCCTGAATCTCAGGATCCTAGGAGCTGTTTCCAGAGCTGTCTCTTTGTCCCTGAGAACAGCTCAGTTCTAATCCCTCTGTGGTGCAGTGTCTCCAGACTGATGTGGTGCAGTGTGGGGTGGTCCTGCTGGGAGGTGGCACCAGCGATGCCATGCTCAGGAATCACAGCTATCGGACTATGGTGAATGTGGGTGTGGGGCCATCTCCTTAAAGAGATATAACTGCAGCCATATTACTTTGACTTTTCTGCTTATGAGCTCAGGAATGTAACCTTGGAAATGCTGTTCAGTTTTCCAAATATTACCTTTTGCTTCCAAACATTCATCAGTAATCTTATCAGCAGTGCTGTACAGTTTTGCAGTGAGCGAGATTGCCAAAATTGTTTTAGTTGGGTTGTGACTCAAAAGATCTGGTGCCTGTCCCACACTCTGCTGCTAAGATCATCTGCAACTGTGAGTAAATCCCTTTTGGCTGTAATGCAGTGAAGTGAACTAACAGCAAAGTAAGGGGATTTAATGTTTTGCTTGTTCAGATGCAGTAATTATTATGCCCCCATAACATGATAAGGAGTAATACAGAGAGTGAAAACCACAGATAAGGTCTGCAAAGCTTCAGCATAGCACCAGGGAACACAGGAAAAGAAGACACAACCTTCTAGAAAGTTCCATCTAGTCTTTCAGCTACCTGGGGCCTGTTGAAATGTTTTAGCATTCATCAGATCATGCTAATATTTAAATTTATTTATGAAAAAGCTGTATAGTTATATGGCTGTAATTATAAACATAGGTTGCAGTTTTAAGACAGTTTAAACCTCAATAGTTTGTACATGCATGTAGCTCTACACAAGCATATCTGGAGAACTGCACACTCTCTCAGATGTGTATATCTGTTTCTTTCTGTTTTAAAGGAGTGAAGACCAGGATAATATTCTACATAGTCTAGTATAATAAAGGTCTCAACTGAAAAAAACCAAACAAACACAAAATAAGCTCAAGTTTAACTCTCTGCCTTTCTAAAGGTGGTAGAAATAAACCAATCTACTCAAAACATACTGAAGAGACAGCAGACCAACAACATAATCTTCATTTAGAAAACCATGCCAAAAATCAAGCTTAGACTTCCAAAGACTTTTATAGTCCTCACTCTATCATTTAAATAAGAAGAATTAATAATTTTAAAACAATTTTACAGAAAAGATGCTCTATCAATTTGTTTACCTTTCTACACTCTAACTTCACTAGATTATTAACTGTGCTTTCACACTTGTCTCCAAACCTCTGCCCCTTTACTTTTCACTGTTTAAAACAACTTATGAAAGAATCCATTAGAAGTCAGCATAGCCTCAGACTCAGGTTAGTGAGACATTGGATCAGCTCCTCCCTACTTAGCAGCTTAATCTTGGTCTACTAAGTAATTTGCAAATGAGGCTTGTCCACCTGGCTGATCAGTGACTGTATGCATCCTGTGAACTGATTGTGTACAGCTCCTAAAGAGATCTCACGTGTTTCCACATGTTTTGATGGATGTCTGAGTCCCTCAGCCGTTGTTGTGTCTATACAAATGTCCTTGGTCCAATGGCCTGAGCCATTGCTGCATCCAACTCCTTGGTCTGCAGTATGGCCTCAAACAAGACATCTCACTTTCGGAAAGACAGCCTGGTACAGGACTCAACTTTAAATTAACAACTTCTCAGTTGTCTGTCAGCCAATACAGAAAATCATAGAATTATAAAGTTTGGAAAAGACTGATAAGATCATCCACATACAATAGACACTAAGGCCTTTCATGACATTGCCCAAAAAATCCACCAAAGAGTACCATGAAAGTTGAGCACATAAATACACAAAAAGACATAGTCAGAAACAATGAAGAGTATGGGAAAAGGGCAAAACCACTAAATGATTGTATTGTCTTGTTTTGACACAGAGCATTTATTCCTTCTAATTAATCCTAATTACAGAACTATTTTGCATTATTATCTACATGGGATAATTAAATTTTTTCTTATTCTGAAGAAAAATGTGGACATATTCCTTGCTGTCACTGAGGAAGCTTATCCAAATTCTTGCTCAGATTCTCTGTGAAAGGATCCAGAGCTGTTCCGTCAGCTCTCCATGCCTGGACTGCTAGCACATCCTGTCCACACATTTTCAGCAGTGGTCATAGGACTGACTGCATTTTCTGGGGACATTCTCACTAAAGAGATACCCAGTAGTATTACTTCTCCATCCCACTAAATTTTTATGGACATAACTCCCTAAAGTAGCCAAAGATGCAGAACTGAACTGTTATAGACAGACTGCTTGTCATCTTCATGTATTCCTGAGCATTATCCTTGCCAGGGGCTCCAACCTGACTCCAGTGATATTACAGAATATTGAAGGAATTCAGCACCTTGTATATACAGTTTGGCACAAATAAAGTATTTCATTGCCTTTGGATGTAACAGTTTACATTGTCTTTTTTTGGAGCATGAAAGACGCACTCTGAACAGACTGCAATAGATACTAGACTAACCAGGAAAACTGGGGAAAAATTTGTTTAGGATGAATTTTATAATTTCAAATAAAAAAACTTTATGTATTCATGAAACTGGCAGTTTTGTATAACATTTTAGTGAACAGGCATTGAGAGTACCTATGGCTATCTTCAACAGGTTTACATTTCTTGCTACCTCTCAATCACAAGAACCAGTGCAAAAGGTTCCTCTTAGTCCTACCCACACATGAGAACCCTTCCTTTTCTCTCTCCAATCCTCATCTGTGATCCTCGTTATCAAATACAGCTTAATCTGCCAGGGCTTCTTATTCAGAATCTACAACTCCAGAAATACCTTCTGTTTTAGGTAGTTGCTTATATGCTGTGCAGGTGCTGGCTTTTGGTCACATCTAAATCCTGTTGTAGCAGCCTTTGTGCACTTTGCCCTGCCTATTCCTCTTCTCTCATTCTCCTCCAATATTCTGCCTCAACTCCAGTGAACACTGTATAATGACAGAAAACATAGAAGTTACAAATATTTACAACACCTCACATCTACTATAGATTAAAAAAAAACCCAAGCACTTTGCTTGTTTTTTCTTGAATCCTATTTCTTTAGGTCTTTCTGCTTTTAAAGTCACTTCTGTAAACTTACAGGGATAAAGATGACTTTTTAATTCTGGTTTTGCATCTTGTTGATGATAGTGGATTGTGTTCACAACAATAATGTAGTAAGTTCTTAGTAAGATGACAATGGTTTATACACAATAGGACAAAATGAAGTTAAACAGTGCCAGCATGAAATAAACATCATGATTTTTGGAGCTTACTGGTAATCTCTGATCCCAAGTCATTAGTTGATCAGAACCAGCAGAATAAATGAATGATCAGATTTTGTGGACTTCTCAGTGTTTCAGCAGTTGTCCTGTGAACTGCAGAAAATGAACTTTTGCCTGAAGTTATTCAGTTACAGAAAGAACTATTAATCCATCAGCATGCAGTTTGGACTACTGCAAAACAACCATGTGCCACCTCATTTTTGAGAGTATGTGTTTCTCTCCTTCTTGGCTGTACTATTAGTCCTCGATCTGACAACATTTTGTAATCCATTCCCAAGGGGAAAAGCAAATGAGGATATTTTTACATCATGCAATGGTGTGAATTCCTTTGTTATAGTCCTGTTTCTCCTTTTTACAAGAAATCATCTGCTCTGATTCTGCTTATGAATTTAAATAGGAAAAAACCCATTTAAATAGGAAAAAACCCCAGTGATCTCTAGATTCAGTTATGGCCTTTTTCATTATGTTCTGGAGGTGTTAGGGTATAGGTTGTCTCCCTTTCATTTAGCTGTGAGCCCTGTGGGGGAAAAAATTTAACCATCTTTGAAATGTTGCGTGATATTAGATGGATTTAGGACCACAATATTTAGTGAAATAAAGAATATCATATCAGATTATGTAAACAGAGAATGACGAAGGGGAGGTGAGCACATTTTAACTTTGTGAGCCTAAGAACACTCTCCCTGCTGCTGCAACCTAAATTGGCTGGCCCCAGATTCTTCAAAGAAGATGAAACATTGTTCTCTCACAAATTTCATGTTCATTAAAAGATTTCATCTTCTCCTGTGCTATGTTTGCATCACAACACAAATCATCAACTTGCTTTGACCCTGACACCATTTTATAGGCTTAATAACGATAAATCTATGTCCTGAAATAGTTTCTGCAGATTACAGCAATCAATCAAAATTCAGGGAGCCTTAGACCATTAATGTCATTGGCAATGATCCAGCACCCTGGGAATCCATCTAAATCAGCCATTATTACTGAAAATGCTCCTTAAGAGCCTTAAGATAAAGGTAGTATTTGGGAGCATAAATTGCAGTTCTATTTTTATCAGCCACTGAAGGATGATTTTCATGGCAATGTTTTTTGTATCTGTTTAGAACAAGACAAAGCCAGAGCAATTCCTTCTTTTGCCTCGTGCAGCTCTTTTGGTTATTGTTACAGAAAAATAGAAGCCAATACATAGCAGATTGCTTTGCTTTTGAAACATGTTTGTTATACAAAGGAGTCTCAAGATTTTTTGAAGGAAAAGGAAAGAGCTGCTGTCACAAGCCCTTGCTGTACTTCATGGAGACATTTCTAGTTCAAGGCAGTGTTCCTAAGAGAAGCTGTGCCCACTTTATGAGACTATAGATATCTACAGGTTTGGTAATTTCACACTCTGAAGTTTTGTTATGCAGAGAAGCAATGCAAAACTTTGGGACAAAGCAAGTTTTTCACTGAGAGATACACCTACAACTCTTTGTCTCAGGATTTTCTGTAGATGACCATGGGCAAAGTACCTGAAAACCTTTAATGTAAAATCAATGGCAATTGTGTAACACTGCAGAACTCATGTATATTTCTCTTTTATTGGTAAAAATGTTTACTTTCTACTTTGTGTGTAGATTTTTTTAAAAATAGTTTTCTTTTACCTGTTGTAACATGATTTTTTATATATTATTTTTTACTTAGCTGTTTTGATTGAGGGATTCTAGTTAAAAAGAAGGGCCATATGCTTTGGAACAGAGTCTTTTGAAATTGTCTAAACTGTGTCCTGCTGATTTTTTTGCTTATTGTGCTCTGACAGCTTGTTCCCACTCAACTGTGAGCACACAATGCATCTCAAGCAAATCAATGCAGGCTCTGTGATCAGCATTGTTCTGAGAACAGCCATCATTTTATAAAGACCTGATGTCCATCACCAGTGGGAATGGATTCAAGGCACCATTGAGGACTAGGCTGGGCTCACAGGTTTGTTAGAAGCTGTCTGATTGCCCAGCAGCCTGACCCTAATGGACAGTGCTGAGGCAGTCCAGCAGTCTCCACCTTCAGCTATCAGCCTTTCAGCAGAGATCCAGCCAGATAGCTATACAACATGCTAGCAAGCTAAAGGAAAAAATGCTTAAGTCATTTTGTAGAGGAGGGGATTGTTAATCAGACTGTCCCTAACACAAGACCTGTCTGAAAAGGAAAGTGTTTTTCTTCCCTTGATGGCCTAATTCATCCACAAGTACAGCTACACTGTTTCCTTGCTCATGATTTGAGCTTTCTGCAGAACAGAGCACACACAAACTGCATGGACAAGTTTGAATCTTCATATCAACAAAACAAAATAAAAGGTCACAAATAAAATCCTGTGTTGGAAACTATGTTGTGTGAGACTCAATAAAAAGCACTTTAAATTTTTATCTAATTCAAAGGAAATATATCTATAGACAGGTTTTAAGCTTCCCATTTCACGCTGAAAAGTGGAATATGTAAGGGAATAATTTTCTGGTTCCCCACTCCAGTCTGACTGTTTTTGCAACTGCTTTAATTCCCTGGTAAGAGGCCAGCTGGGTTTTGCACTTGAAATACAACATAGGTATTATTGTCTAATAATGGTTCAAACCAAACTTCAAGGTGTCAAGGCAAAAAGATTTCCACAGCTGACCCATCCCCAGTGAGAAATCTATAAATTTTGCTCCCAGTAACCAGGAGGTTACTGGGTCTATAAAATTCTGGCCCCATCAGAAGCCTGACAAGTTTCTTTACTAGAATCTGGATTATAGCTTGCAGAGCCTATGCAGTAGAAAGAGGGTTGTAAGGAAAAACCAAACAAGTATTGTCCTTTCTCACCTGATTTGGAGTTAATGGAAGAATAATCTATGAATATCATTACCTAAGGAGCATGCAGCTAAATCTTCTTCTCTGGTTCTTCCCTTAACCTTGTATTTCCTGAAATGGTACACTTGACCTTTTACATCTTTTAAATTTGATAGCAGTATCTTTTAAAAACAGACAGGCAATTATGACCTTGTCAATGTCAAATAATTTTATCTACCATTAGATGCCAGTCCTTCTCATTTAACTGATTTACATTTGGGACTCCAGCTCTCCCTGAGCTGGGTGGCTGTTAATGGGGCCTGTTGCTGTGGTTGGTGATGCAATGAGCTATAAATGCTACCTTTTATCTTAGCTTTTACTATCCAAGTGAAGCCAGTTACTGGAAAAGCTGTTTGGTCAAATTTGGTCAAAGAGCCCATTTCAACTGAACAACGTAGTCCATCCTGCATCTGAAACTTTGCTACATGCATTGCAGTTAGACAGCAAAGGTGGGGACTAAAAAGCTTCAAGTTCAGGATTTGGAGATGGATAGCTGCTACTTTAATTGAGCAGTGGAACAAGAAGCAAAGTTTTTATTAGGTTATTTCTGAGGCAAGTTTTCTCAATGCACTGAATGGAAGCATTCAGCTAAAAAGGAGAGGTACAGGAGAAGGAGAAATTTGATTTCTTAGAGTTCAAGGTATTCCCCAGTATACAATTTTTGGCTGGTTTACATTATATCTCACAGCTGCTACCCACATGACAGGACAAATGCAGGTTTCTCTGAGTTCTTGCTCTTTTACATCTCTGTGTGTAACACCTATCAGGCTGTATAGCACTTCTTCAGGCTCTGCTCTTCAGTTCTTCAGTTCTAACTAATGGTTGTAAGATCAGTATTTGAGGTGGTGGTGTGGTGTAGGAATGAGACATAACAGATACCCTGACAATGATGAAACCCATGGACCTGGGTAGTAACAGAGCTCAAGGATGTGCCAGGTGATGACCTAAACATCAACTGAGGGTAAAACTAGCTTCCTTCTTAGTAGCATTTTATCTTCAGCAGAGCAAGCAAAGGCTAATGAAACCTGTATATATGGTGCAAGCAAATTTGGAAGATTGAAAACTGTGGTAAGTTTTGGGATGAACATTTGAACTCTGAACATCTGACTCTTGACACAGTATCTCTGCTCTCAGAGGAGGGTTATCTTATCTAAAAGAAGTGCTGATTTGCACTGAGTTGTATTTCTATGCAATCTAAACAGGAAGAGGGTATTTCAGAACTGGGATGTCTGGTGTGTGTGGACTCCCTGTACTTACAACTGTTTACTGTTTCACTTAATGTTTGCCCTTCTAATTCTGACTGTCTCATTCTGGAAGTCTGATCTGTGAACTCTCATCTTTCCTCTAAACTGCAAATTAAGACATTGATACCATCACATCAAAGGTGAAAAGACGATCAGGTTCACCTGCATGCAGAGTACCCTATATGGCATGGACGGTTCTTCTGGCAACTAACTCCATCTCAGAGATTTCTAACCCTCTTGGTTCTTTTAAGAAGCAGCCCAGATTCTGTCACATTGCAGTCTGGTGAAACTACATGAAGGAGATTTGCTGACATAGTGACCGTGTTTATACTACAGTAGATAATTTAGATCATAATCTTACAAGTCTACATCTGATTTTGACAAATATGTACGTGTATTCAAAAGAGAGTTCCTTGCACTTAGTTAGCCATATGCATAAAATGTCTCTAAGAGCTGAACTTTAATTGTTGAATGTATTTCATCCTATTCTATGTTCAGATTTATACCATCGAGAAAGTGAAAAACTTGCAGTTGTGGGATACTCCTAAAGATTAATGAAGACAAATTAGTATAGAAAGACCTAGCTCTAAGGTATATATGTCTTTCTAAGTAAATCAAACATGATCTTTCTGACATTGCATTAGGTCAATCTTAGCAGATTCCAGCTTTCCCATTTACAAGTTTTACACTCCAGAAGACTAAAAATTGTTCTGTTGCTTCAAAGACCTTTGAGTCTGAGTTCTGATGGTCACAGTGCCAATCAGAAGTTATGCCATAGGGCGTCCCTTCTCTTCAAGTGAACAGCCTAGTCCCATGTCTAGTGCAGGGTAAGAGGCTCCCTAGGAATATCAAGTATCCTCTGCAGGAGCAGTTAGAGGCATGAAGTCTTGGGGAACTTGAAATAAAGAGTACAGATCAGAAATGTCTCTGAGCTACCCAGGGGTTGTTCCTGCCTACAGGAACTAGGCCTTTCAGATCTGCTACAAAATAAAGCAATCAAGCCTACAAGTTGCCAGGTTGTGCTAAAGAGAAAATTGGAAGGTAGGCAAAGAGCTAAGTACAGTAATGTGAAAATGTACATTAAAAAAATCTTCAGCATTTCTGGAGGCTTTTCTGCTCCAAATCTTCAAGCCTAAATCATGTCCTCAGTGAGCTGGTTCTCCCAGTACCTGTCTCAGTCCTTCAAATTATTTCCTCAGTGGATGAGGACCAGAGAGGAAAAGCAATAGGTGGAGGCAGGGTGGTGATATAGGAGAGAGCAATACTTACACTACTGGATTCATTGAGAGGATAATTCAAGGATAAATGCTTACTGTTTATTACTTTTGAGGCCATTTTTGAAGCTGAAGATGAAGGGAAGAATTATTATTTTAATTATTATTCTGCTAAATATTGTAGAGAGGCATTTAATAATCTCCAAACTGTGGATGAGGAGGTGTTGGTTCTCTCCAGATTTCCAGGAGGTAAGGCAGGCTATCTGGTGTCTGTCTATTGTTTAAGACTTCCAAGGGATAGGGAAATTATTAAATGAACAGTAGGATTACAGCTCTTTTACATTAAAAAAATAATGAAGATCTTGCATTAAAAAGTTGTTAAAAGTGTCTCTGAGTCTTTCATTTCTGTGTAGCTATGTGCTGTCATTCCCATTCGGTCAAGGTGGAGCCTGGATGAGGTAAGAGAAAGCCAAGAATACAAAACAGTCTTGTCTGCACAGTTGTGGAGTAATGGTCTACAGTTAGAAATTATTTTAAGCATTTCAGCTTGATGTTTAGTGAGGATCAGTACACCCAAGGCCTAATGAGGCCTGTAGAACAGATTGGTCATAATAGAGAAGCAGCTTTCATTATCTCTTTTTTCATCCACATTATTCTAGACATAATGGGAAACAACCTCAACGCGTTACAGCTTTGAAGTGTCTAATAAAGACAAGTTTTCCTTCTTTGAGAAGAAATGTCAAGTGGAAGCATCTGTATTTAGGATGATAATTTCTGAGTGCAGTGAGTGAGAAGAAAGCTGACAAATATGTAGTGAAGGGTTTCTGAAAACTAGCCATGGTTTTGAATCACCGATTGTACATTAAATCTCTACGTGGCCTGACATTATGTGCAGATCTTGGCAGAGGTGTAACAGAGAAATATAGTGCATTCAGTGTTTCCTCTTTTAGACCTTGCCAACTGTTGTGTAATTCCTAGTGGTGACAATGTCTTTAAATTCCAAGTTAAAAGGATCAGTAGGTGCTCAGCATCTCTTCTCTGAGAGAACTGAGTCAACAGGCTCACTGCAAATCAGAACCCAGGGCAGTGCTAGTAGGGAAGTGATAACCTGCTGGTGGGCAGAGGCTGAAATGGCTATAATCTTAGTGATCAACACCTCTACATGTAGGCTCAGATGCAGTCCCGAGACAATGCAGCACTTTGGTTCTGTGTAATAGAGAGCTGGACTTGGCTGGACAAGGAGTGTGTGATTCAAGTCCCATCCAACCATGGTGATCCTATGCATGGCAGCTACAAAACAAGTTTTCCAAAGTCTTCTTCACTGCAGCATTACAAACTGTGCCACACTTCACTGGTTGTCTAAGGATATGGTTTAAGTTCAGGACTAGAAATCTCACTGGGTAGAGCAAAGAGCAAGTAGTTTTTGCACCACACCTATATGACAGTTATGATAACATTCACAAACCTTCAGGATCTGGCCTGATTATTTTGTTGAGCAGAAAAATCAATCTCCAGTATAAGTTTATCCTTTAATTTTGAACTCTGTTCCTGCTTCCTCAGAGATCCGGTTTCAGCATTCTAAAAGGTAAAATATTGCATTCATATTAGCTTAAGCAATGCAAATCCTGCAGTTCAAAGGCTGTTATGTTAAGCTGCAGGCTAATATGCTCAAAAACTTGTTAGCTGCTCATATTTGGTTGGGGGGGGGGTACTTAGTGTAGGCTACAATTCATTGTGCACCTTCAAACTTCGCTTTGCTCCTAATGTAGTATAAATAAAACCAAGAAAGAATATAGGTATAAACATATTCCAAGAGACTAAGTGTCACTGATATGTATGTATGCAGATAGATGTACATACATGTTCACTATCTAACTTAGCAACTTTCCAGTGACATTCAAAACAGTGAGAGCCCACAAAAAAGCTACAGGATATAAGAGAGTTACTAAAATATTTGAAAGCTTCATCTGTGTACTGCACTGGGCTTTCAATCACCCTAGATTAACCTAGCTATACCTTTTCTACTCCTAAAGAAGAATGAAAGACACATGATCAAAGATACCTCTTCCATATTGCTGAACTGTGATTAATGACATTAACTGGACTGAATAGTCAGATAGTTGCATTTTGCTTGAGTAAGTTCATACAAGATACACATTTTCCTACTGGTCCTAAGGCACGTAACAGCTTGATGGAAGTAAATTTGTACAGGGATTTGCTTCCTGCTTTCTGATTTCAAACCCAGACTAAGAATCAAGCCTCATTTTTCAAAGGGTTTAGGATCATAAAGTCATAGAATGGTTGGAATTAGAAGTGATCCTAAAAAATATCCTGTTGCAACTCCCCTGCCAAAGTCAGAGACACCTTTCAGTAGACCAGATTGCTCAAAGCCCCATTAAGACTGGCTTTGAACATTTTTGGGAATTAGGCAATATAAAGTTCACTTCAAACTGAAGCTTTCCTTTGTGATGCTAAAGAGAAAAGGGAGCTCTTTGGCCCCACTCTGCAGCTCCTGCAACTGCACAGACTGGCGGTGCCGCCCCGCACACCCGCCGGTCCCTGTCGTGTCTCCAGCTGCATCCTTCTCTGGGTCTCTGCTCTCTGTCTGCTTTCACTGGGGCTTCCTCTGCACTTGGACAGTGTTGGGCAGCACAGTCCTGTTCGGTGCCTCTGTCTGGGTGCTCATGTAGCATCCGTGCCCGTAATGTCCTACAGCCAAAGGAAAGGCAGGGCTGTCCTTGCTCGGAGCTGGCCAGCCCTCAGAGTGCCCAGGCACAGAGTGTTCCCTCGGCCTACCTGCTGCAAGGGGGCTCAGGAGGAAGGGCACACAGCCCTCACGCTCTGATGAGAAGGTTTTGCTTGCCAATCAAGCCATGTCTGTGTTGCAGCTGACTGCCACCTCGGTTCATGGACACGGGAGCACTAACGGGGCTTCACAAGGCCAGGCCCAGTCAGCGCTGGCCCTGGTTGCAGCAACAGGACTTGCCTGGATGGTTTCCAAACACTCCCTGTGAGGGCAGAGCCTGCAAGGAATGCCAGGCAAGTCAGGCTGGCCGGCAGTGCTGGCGTGCCCCTGAGCTCAGAGGGCTCACTGCAAATTCGGTCACAGAGTGGCCTCGGTGCCACCACAGTCGGAGCCTGGAGGAGCCACGGGAAGGATTCCTGCTGCACTGAGGACACGGCGTTGCTCACCAACCCTGCAGCAAATGGACACTCTCAAGCGTGGAAGCTGCCACATCCTCAAGCTCCTTCCCACACAGTGTGTCCTCCCAGCTCAATTTAGGTACTTGATGATTAAGAGCTGCTCCAAACCACAGGTGGCTGCAGCCATGGGGCAGGACACAGTGCTGGCTGCTCCAGGGACTGGGAAGGGACAAATAGAAAGGGAAGTTTGGCTGCTCCCAAATGATCTGCAGAAACAGCAACACAAATACCATCCATTTCATGGCCCCAAAGCTGTAGCCACACCGCTGTTTTGAAAAAGAGGACGTAAATGGAAGATCAATTCATGATTTATCACAAAACGGAATTAGGTCTATTCCTTAGTTATAATGGCTCATGAGGTCATCATGGCTTATGCCATATTGTCAATTTTTGTCTTCCTTGAAGAGATGCTCTATTGCAAATGAAGCATCTGATGTGTAGAATTTTATGTGCTTATTACTGTGCCTTTTTCCTGACAGAGACATGAAATGAACCTCTATTCTCTAAGTCCTTGCACTGCAGGGTTCTTGGTGAACTTTCCTCCCTCTCCACTCCCTCCCTCCACCCAGTCTCCAACAGAGTTTAAAAGAACTACAGGAGGGGACTTTTTACTGCTCTAATCACCCCTCATTTGTGCTGCAAGTAGCTCATGGTCAGGGCTGCTTAATATAAGGCCTTGCAGAGGTCAGGCTGCTCAGATCAAGCAAAGCATGGCCTACCTTTCCCTGGTGCTGTCAGCTTTCTGAATATTCTGAGTTGGATTCCCCTGCCCACTGCAACCACCACCATGTTTTAAAATTTTGGAATTGCTAATGCTTTTCTTTTCAAAAGGAGAGCACTGCTACAAACCTAAGCCCCACCTGCAGCATAGCCTGAATGTGGCGTGGTGTGACCAACAGCTGAACACCAACTGGCAGGGGTCCAACAATGAGCATGGGGATGGTTCCCTTCCTGTGCACATGGACACCTTGTTTTTGTCCTCGGAAGGAATTGATTCCATGCACAAATCAGGAGAACAATTGCCACAGAGAATTTCATTGTCAGAAAAGCAAAACAGGGCTGTGGAGAGCCAGGGGCCCATGGAGCAGGGCAGGGAGAAGCTGGAATCTCAACACCTTGTGCATTGTCTCAGTTTCATCCCTGTAAAAGTGAGAAGCAGAGCTGGAAAACTGAGGGCCTAGCAGGGCCCTGCAGTTTTGGACATCTGACTTGCATGGTGTGGCAGGACTACTCTGGCAAAAGGTTATCCACTGCTCAAATGAGTTCTTCTCAAAATTTAATTTACTCCCTTACTCCCTGCTTCATTACACTAAAATACTTCTTAGGGGGTTACTGAGGCCTGGGGCACAGTAACCATAGTAATCATTCTCTGATTTCTGATCACTTATTGGGACAATTTGACTGCCATTTTTGCTGGCCCCTTTTTTTTGGTGATCTTTTAAAAAATATATTTTTTTTTTAAATATCTGTGCAGTTAAATTAAAAATAATGGTGACAGATTGCCTAATGAGGGATGGATTGGAGTATTGGTACTGCTGCAAGCCAATTCCAAGCATAAAATATGATACTGATTTTGCCTCCCAGTGGTATTTTGACTGCTGATAGGGCTTGCTGTATCAGTGTTTCAGTTTCTGTTTGAGAAAGACTGCAACCATAACACATTATTAAAACTAAGAAAAATATTTCCTAGTCCAAACTGGAATAACAACCCATGTGTACAGAGCATTTCCTAAATTATACCCCACCAAGCACCCTTTCCCATGAGAGACACTCCTGCAGCAGCCCTCTGTGGTTCTGTACCTGTGCCCAGTGCCATGTGCTCATACTCACATTACTTCCTTCTCAACACAGCCTTCGCCACCAGCAAAACATCTCGAGTGCTTTCTTCAAAACTCTAACACAAAAAATAATCCAGAACACTCTTTCAGTCTCTCCTATTAGTCATAGCTTTAAAACATCTAAGCAGTTTATTTTAAGCCACTCCTCTACCTAATTCCATGTCTCTAATCAAATTATCCTGCTGTTAGCTGTTCTCTCAGTAATCCTCAAAAAACGGTATTCCAGCTAAGCTGATTTGTAACAAAGTCTACTCCACAGGCCTTAGTACTGGGGCCAGAGCTCTTGGCCCCTCCACCCTGACCCAGAGCTTGTAATGGCTTGAATGTTTTCTCTTGGGTTTGTTTTCCCTGAAAGAGTCAAGATGATGCCACACTGCTGAATTGCTCCCACAAGCAAAGCCCATTTCAGAGGACTTCAAAATTCATTTGTAACAGTTCTTGACTTTGTGAGAAACAACTGCTCACTTTTAAAATGTTAAAATTTTTAAAATTTTTTTTAAATTTTAAAAGGTTTATTAAACCTTAACAAAAAATACAACAAAAGGACTAAATAAGGAAAAAAATTACAGTGCTGGGA